>NW_027466501.1:2667500-3102500 GCF_050575085.1 Anarhichas minor
TCAATATCTGTTTGTAATAGGGCAGTTAGTTAGGTTAGTGTCACTTTTTTACTGTTTACACTTATATGGGAACTGTGTTACATCAATGATTAGCTTGATCTTAACGGCACCATTTTATTAAGTTCTGAATATGAGAAAATCCCTCATTTGTAGTAGTCTTCCAGGATCTCGCTGTGTTCCTTTGATAGCAGCCCCAAATTACTATTATTAAGCTTGTCGAAAAAAAAAAACTGAGCTAAAATTTGTGTACCTTTTATGTGCTAAATTGTTTAAGTGTAAGTTATTGATGATCACAATAAGGATGGGTGATAAACTGCATACATAAAATCTCATTTTTTTTTTTCAAGCTGGGGAGCAATTCACAACTTTCATCTTTTTTTTGTTACGACCAAAAGATAATTGACATTTCATTTGTTTTTGTCTTCCTGTGTAAGACTGTTGACAAACACTGATATAAGAAGTTCCCCGCTTTTCACCGTTACACACAATCAAGAAATAAAGGTTGTGTCTTAAGTACGTACTGTCAGCCTGTTCACAGATCAGAAGATTCCTCTGCTCCTGCTGTTCGTGTTTCTTGACATCAGCCTGACAACAGCAGACCGTTAGCTACCTGGCAGGCAGGGACACATATAGCAACATAGTATCTGCACACTGTTCAGTCGACTCCCATCGCAATCCAAGAGCTCAGATCAGTGTCCGGAACATAGAAATAGAATAGGAGTAGAACGGACATTCCCATTCAAATCAACGTAGCAGGATGTTCAGAGGGACATCCATTTTTATGTGTACCGCCCGGAGCTCCTCACAGGACGCTGATTGGTCCGATCACTGGCTCGCCAGCCACAAACATATTACTTGAAGCCTGTCGTGATCCCGCCATTCTCACGTGATCTTGTGAATCAAACCAGAGCCAGCTAGTCACACAGAGGCACAACAGTCCTGCACATTGCAGTGTGTGCGTGTGCATGCGCACGTGTGTGTGCACATAGTGTAACTATACATGTCACAGTTCACGGGACTGTCATGACTTTAAGACAGCTTAATTAGACAGCTATTACCTAGTCGTTACTCAATTTGTGCACATTGTAATAACCTAGTTTTCACAATGTAGATATTTGACGCATTGTGCAAGATCTATAATTTGAATCAATACAATCATAACATGTATGAGAAAGGACTCCCAGAATCCTATCTCTTGCATGTACATATATTTTGTTACTTGTTGTGTCCTAAATTGAGTCTCTAATATGTTAACCTCAGTGTTTCTTACCATGCTGTGTAGCTCTACCAACAACTCTATAAATCTGACTGGAGCGATACATAGCCTGTGGGCAAGTCTCCTCTGAGTACACTCAGGAGGCAAAGTTCTTTATACTAAAGGAATGTTTGTGTGTGAAGATTGCAGCTTGAAGGATGAAAGCGGTTCTGAACTGGTCAATCCTTACGAAGAAAACGAGAGGTGATTGATACATTTTGGAAACAATTCTCCAAATTAATTTTTTTATTTTTTTTTGTGTGGAAAAATAGTAACATGTCGCAATAATTGCAATAATCCCCCTCCTGAGGAAACGCTGATGTCATTGATGTGACTACTGCGAGTCAGACATGGAGAGAGCATGTGGCGCTGTGTCGGTTAGGCCGTGCCGACTCGGTGACAACAGTAGCTGACCTGACATTTGCCAAATCAGTATGAATGCGCAACCTTTTTGTCCTTGAAAGGCAACAACAGACCTGACATTTTCCACTCAATCCTCTCCGATTACAGTTAATCTTTTATCGCCTTTTCCCAACAGGAGGCTCCCCTCCGCGCTGCGTATCCTGGGGATGGATACAAACATTGTTCAGTCTCCTGGAATGTGAGTGGGCCACGGTACACGGTGAGTCAGCACCCGGGCAGATGTAACAGTAGTAAGGGCTGCGGCTTTTAACTGCGCACAGGTAGGCCTGTGATATGGGTGTGTTTGGGGTTTTGTGCGTGTGTATCGAAAATGAGACGCCTCCTTTTAATATTGCCGTGTGCCTGCTAAACAATGTGGAGAGAAAATAACAGGCCCAGGACAGATTTTCCTTTTGTTCTCCACCTCCACCTTTGTTCTTTTTGAAAGAAATATGACGGCAATTATCACTGACATTTTCATATGATTGAAAATCGGTTGACACAGCAGAATAGTAAGTAGCCCTAGGTCATAGATATATGATATTCTAACATTTAAAGGTGCTAGATTGGGAGCATTTATATTGCCTCTCAACTGCTAAACCTGTGGCCAGTAGCTAAAAGGGCAGACTACAAGAAAGTGCTGACAGCGCTATAACAGTGTTTACCTGAGGGGTAACTGGAGGATGGGTACTACGTTTCTGTGACAATGACGTCAGGGCCGGCGTTATCGGCTGTAACAGCCATACATCCAGCGCTCAGCGGCGCTGGGCGTGCAAATCGCGAGCAGCTCTCTTATGCCAGGATATGAGATCCGGTGTAGCATTGTTGTTGTCCGGGTGGAATCAGTCGGGCTTATACACACATTGCAAATTGGGAGATACGGGACAATTGTGATCCCAGGAGCAAACCAGGAGAGGGCAAATATAAACGTGAGTCTCCCAGAAAAAATGGAAGGTTGGCAAGTACGCTTCAGGAGCCACCATTGTTTTGAACGAGCAGTCGCGCAGCATCATCGACACCTAAATCACGACTGCAGCTGCCAGTAGCTCCCAACAGGGCACTGATTAATCCCAATGACTAATCCCAATGACAATGTTTAGCATATCGTTAGATCATGAGAATGAAGCTGCCATGCAAGATAAATACATTTATTGACATGGTGCACGTTAAAGTTTATAAATGAGAAGAGTGTTAGATGTCATCATATTAGGGGGTAGTGATGCCATGAGTAGCAGTAGAAGATCTGGATGTGATGAGATGTGGAGGGGGGCTTCTGACGAGCTCAGTGGAAGGAACACTAGTCGCTGGATGTGATGAGAACTGGAGGTGAATGGGGTGGAAGAGGGTCGCATGGACTTTGTATCACGGTTTGTTAGAAGAATCTTTAAGGATTTTGGAAATACCTTGAGAATAGTGAGAAGTGTTGTTCAAGAACCTTTTACCACGCTTTTAGAAGTGCGAGTTATTTATTTTACCAAAACATGGATGCCTAGCTCAGTGACTCAAATGTAGTGGCAATACATGTGAGGCTCAAACTGTGTCAAGCCATTAGCATTTAGCCATTAGCTTTCTAGCTTTACAAAAAAGCCTTGCGTTTAGCCCCTACATCACCGAGCCTCAACGCTCAAACGTGCAGATACATGTTGCTGTGCCACTTTCTGGCCTTTTACTTTACTCTCAAGGGTCTGGGAGGCCTTCCCAGATATTAGCTAATAAAGTTTTTTACGAGTACACGATGGCATAACCTCCCAGATGTTCATGAGTCAGTATACCTCTGTATGGAAAATATCCTTTTACCCAAGAAATTACCCAGAACTTGTCAACAGTGCAGGCCTACTGGGTAAAGTTATCAGCTGAACTCAAGAAGAAAACGGATTAGTTTGTGTTGACTGTAAACAGTATAATCTGTCTCCACTGGTCCCTATTACGGAGAAAAAAGTGTGTTGTTGGCAGGAGTAGTAATATGATTTCACTGAACACCCACATTGTGATTGACAGGTGAATTCCAAGAGATCACTCAGCACCACAATGCTTTAACTTGTCTTTTTTCCTAGGGATCAGTACTATCTCATTGCAGTACAGATGTGATTAAGAGTGATGCAGTTCTTGTGTAAAACTTTATTTCTTTGGGGGTGACCGTGGCTTACTGGGTAGAGAGGGTTGTCCGCCAACGGAAAGGTCATCGGTTCAATCCTCGGCTGCACCGTGTCCTGTGTCGAAGTGTCCCTGAGCAAGACACTGTACCCCTAACTGCTCCCCGGGCGGGAGCACTTCCTATATATATATATATATACAGGGATGGGTCAAATGCAGAGAATCATTTCCCCACTGTGGGACTAATAAAGGAATGTTTCTTCTTTCTTCTTCTTCTTATTTTGGAGGGTGGAGCTTCGTTGTAACACTCAACAGTGGCACCACCTCCTTTGTGATCATTTGGGAACAATGAAAGTCTTTCATTAGCAGACACACACACACACACACACACACACACACACACACACACACACACACACACACACACACACACACACACACACACAAGGTTTGGTAAATAGATTCAGCTCTTTATTGTTTGCCCTTACATCTGATATCTGGGATGTAATGTTGGTGCTTTTGTTTTTTCAGCTTGGTAGTGTTTTTAACATTCAAAAGCAGTTCATCTTTAAGTATTATCTGTCTCTAGCTTCAGTTTTTGTGTGTGTGTGTGTGCTGGCGCTTGTATTGTGCCTCAAAATAATTGCCTGTTTGACCTGTCAGTGCTTCCTTTCTGATTATGAAGTTGCTATTGTTGAAGGGAAACTCTAGTTAATCTGGGAATCTGGCGACACAAGCAATGAAAACTTGATCAGACACAAAAACTGTGGGGGGTGAGTACAGAGTTATCATAGCTGGTATAAATCCAAGTCCAATCTCAGGACCCTATGAACTGAATTCATCCCAAAGATCACCACAGTCACAAACAGGTCCTTAAAGTTGCAATGTGTCAGAACTGGCCAGAATTTTAGTATAAAACATTCAAAAATGAGCTGAAAGGACAACAAAATATGAAAAGGTCACAGTGTTATGTCAAAGACGTCTATGTATTGTGTTGCAGGGATATCTACTGAAATAAGGCGATAGTGAGTCACTGCAGCATCCAGCCTGTCCTCAGTCCAACATGAGAGGACCAAGAAGTAGAGCTGCCCGAGGACTTGTTGAAGGTACAGGGGCTTTGGATGAAATCCAAAGTTGCAGAAATGAGGAAACAACTTTGCGAAGGAGGAGGGCGGGTGGCTGCTCCGGGAGATGGACCTTCAGTCAGAGGTTAGCTGTAAGCACTTCACATTCAGCCAGCACCAACCCCAGCGCTGGGTCTAACCTGCAACGGCAGCAAAAGAAAGTTTACTGATCCGGCGGGGACCTGCCTCTAATCAAGCACTCCCTCCTCATCAGCACAACTCCCCTCACCTGTTCAAACCACTTTATAAACCCCTGTCTCTCACTCACTCACTGCCAGGTCATTGTTTGTGCTCATGTCTACCCGCCCGTTTTTGCTCGTCCTGTTCCCGGTTTTCCAGTCTGTCTGCCCTGCCTCGTCCTGCCGGATTTCCCCCCCTCGTCTCTTGTCTCGTCCTTGGATTCCCTGTTGTGTTCGTCACTCATTAAAACCCTTTCTCACTGCATCTGACTGTCTGCGCTTGAGTCCTCCATCATGCCCTGTGACACTCAGAGTAACATACTCAAAAATGGTAATGAGCTAATTAAGACATTATGTCCAGGTAATAAACCTAAATATGGTGACCAAATATGGGCCTTCATAATTGTCAGTTTGAATTATATGTATACAAAAATAAATTACATTAATATATTTGTGAAATATGTGATTGGAGCATGTGAATTATGCTCAAGTTCCTTTAGTTTGTATATTAAACTATGTGATCATGAGAAATTGATGTTTATCCTTTCTCTCTTTACATCTCTCGTCCCTTTTACTTCCTCCCTTTTCCCATTTCCCTTGTTTCCTTTAACTTTGTACCTGCCTTGACTCTCTGTCCTTCGCAAAAGAATAAGCCCTCATTTTTCATCCATCCACTCGTTACCTTTCATCGCCCTCTTCTCTTCTCTCACACTTGCATCCTCTTTTCTTGTCACATCTGTAATTTTCCCTGACTTTCCTTTCATTGCTTTAGCCTGTCCTTTCATTCACTCCTCCCTTTTCTCTCCCCCTTACACTTTCCTTTTTTCTCTTTTGTTGTTTCTTATTCTTACCTCTTTCCTCCTTTTCTTTTATCTCTCATTTCCCCTTTTTATCAAATTATTTTCTCCCTTCATCTCCCCACCACTCATTTATTTCCCCCACCTTATCCCACCTTTCATTTTCATCTTCATTCCATCCCTCTATTTCTCCCTTCATCCCTCTATTTATCTCCTTCCCGGCCCTCTTATCCCTTCCATCAACCAAATAATTTTCCTCCCTTTACCCTCTTTCTCTCCTCTCCTATTTTCTAATTTCCTCTTCTCTCCTTTCATTTCCTCTTCTGTATTTTCCTTTCCTCCCCTTTCATCGTCTGCTGTCAGCTCTCCTCTGATTTCCATTTCACCTCCTTCCCTTACTCCCCTCCCCCCCTTACCCACCCCCTGCATCCTTGTGTGCAGCGTTGCGGCGAAGGACAATGATCTCATTCACGGCCGCCTTGGGAAAATGTTTGTGACACTCTGGAGTGCCGACGGGCACTCGTGCTGTGCCACCAGGCGGCCGGTGGACCCTCACAGACGGACAGACGGGGGTGGGGATGGGGGAGAGTCGGTGGATGATGTGTGGGAAGCAAAGAGCACGCTGTGAGTGAATGGTGGAAGAGAGGGATGGAGTAAAAAGGGACAGGGAGGTTTCTTTCAATGTCACCCTGTAATCCAACACACTTCATCACTTCCTCTTTCTGTCAGCCCGTCCCTCCTCCCCTCCGCTGTTTCCCTCTCCCTTTCACTCTCTTACCCCCTGCCTCTTAATATTCCATCTCGCAGGCAGGTACATGCATTTGTCTCCGAGGAACGATGCTGTCACATTTATGAATGTTCAGGAGACTGCAGAGTGGGATGTGAGAGCGAGGAAGAGACTGAATTTAAATGTGGTGATTGGGACGGTGAGGGCTGCTGCCACCGTAGACTGAGTTATAGCTGCATAGTTTGATTTAGCCTATGTTCCACGTAACTCTCCACGAAGCTAATCGGTTAGTTATAGCAATACATTGTGATGTAGGCAGAGACGGGCTGAACTGGAGTGTGTCATTAAGCCTTTAATTGCACTGAATGGTTGGATGGCGAGCTAAAGCTGTCCAGGATGACAGTTAAAATGAACGCCACCTGTGCAGACTGGCAGTGTCTATAAAACAGGGATGAATACGGTGGTTAACTTAAAGCTGCACTAATCTTTATTTCTATATCAACAATGGGTGATATGACTGTACTATGTGAAAAGTGAATTATCACCAGACTCTTATCTCCCCTCAGCTCTATGAAGCTTTTGAGTGCATGTCTTTCAGCTCATTGCTTTAGTTTTATGTTTCTATTTCTCGTAAGCTCTGATAAACCCACCGTACACTACCTGCTCAGCAGCAAACAGCAGACTGAACTGTCAGACTGGAAAACATAGTGGAGCATTCAGCAACTAAAGAGCCATATATTTCCCTGAAGAGTTGGTGGAGACCAAAGCAGAGATAAAAGGAGAATGAGTATAGAAGTATACCCTTTACTAAGTCTCGCCCTCTAACGCAGACTGGCCAATCATAGCAATCGTACAGCTCCAATCAGGGTCCGACAACTAAACGGCTCTACTCTATAGACTTTCATGCAATGGTTTCGGATTTGTTTTTAATTTTCAGGCTGGTTTAGTGGATTTGGAGCTCGTCATGGTTAAACGTGTAATAGTGATACTCATAACCCGGAGAGGTTGGAAGGAGATATACGGTTCTAGATAAAAATCTGTGAAGCTAACATAAGCAGAGTACGGTGGCACAAAAAAAACAAAAAGCACCAGGTACAACTAATAACTGGCCTTATGTGGACAAGTGACATGATATTTAGATTTTTAAGTGGGGCTACAGTGGCATTTAACGACAGAAAATTGTTTCAGCCGAGGTAAATAGCCTACGGAAACACAGGTCAGGTCCTCAGAATCAAAGACAGGAAAAAAGGCTTCCGTTTTGAGTCACCAATCATCCATTGGCTGAAAATCTGAATATTTTAAATGAGTATGCCCTTTCCTTTGGCTATTAATGAAAAAAGATCCTGAGATCAATGAAAAATGTAGGAAATAAATCCAAGCACTTGCCACCACAGAACATTAGTTGTATCAGATGTGTGGTGGAAATAAACTATTCAATAGTACAGAGTGAGTCCTATGATACTGAATACTGAAACAAGAAACATTGAGGAAAGTAGTTTGTCTTTAAAGTATTTATTCTCTGGCCAGAGAAGGCTTCACCGTCATACTGACTGCAGTTCAGTCTGCAGAGGATGAGCAAAGACTGAGATGCTTATCAGCATCTCAGCACATAGGGTGGGGGGAACATCAGGTATTTACATTACAACAATACAAAGCAGTTTCAAGCTCCCCATTGACCCCTCCAGTCACCCCCTTCCTCTTCTGAGCCGTGTCACCCAAAGAGATCTCTCTTTATTACCCTTGATTACCCCTGGGAATCTTCACACCTAAACATTCTCTGGTTAAACTGCACCCCCATTAAGTTACTCCCTCTTATCAAAGCAAAGGCCGAGATACCCCATATGGTCCTGTTACCACTCTCCTAGGTACACAATCATATGTCACATATATAGTTTTGTTAGTGAGTAAGGCACATAAACTAAATCACAGTAGAAATGTACTAGCACAGGGAAAATTCTCCATCACAGATGCTAGATTTGTTTTTTTTGCGTCATCTTGTAGGAACAATGAACTGTGGGACTGCAGTACCTAATAATCTTTCATAATGGATTGTGCTGACGGATCAAGGATAAAGGAGAAAAGACGCTCCTTTCCCAAGCATTTTGTGAATTCAAACATCACTTCTCACTGCTGACGCTTGGGACAACACTGTGCGAAACCTTCCCAATCAAAAACATATTTCTATGCATGCAGGAATAAATCCACAATAAAATACCAATATATGCACCATCAAACACTCATTTGTAGTCATCCCTCCAGAATCCTCCAACAAAAACACTTTTCATGCTGCTACACATGCAAAATAGCCTACAGCAGAACTGTGGTTCACATTTTACTTCTTGAATAAAGTCTCTTGCCTCATGCTGATTTTTTTCATATCCTGTAACCTTTTGAAACAGTAAGGACTCTAAATGGTAATGGTATTTTTCTCCCAAAATCTGAAACATTTGGGAACCTGAGACAGACTCTGATGTAGTATGCAGCACAGTCAGCACACACATACCGTATGTATAATTTATCATCTCCTCTGAAGTCTTCTCTGCATGGATCGATGCAAAACATCGGATCACTCTGAGGTCGGTCTTTAATCTCATCCTTAATATGAAACACTGATGTTTTGGCCCAATGTTTGCTGTCCATCAGTTATTTGTCTTACTTTGATTAAATCGTCACGCTGTCTGTACTTAGGTCATTTTTGGGGACATTTCATTGACTTACATTCATTTCCTATAAACTTGCCCTAACCCAGGGGTCGGCAACCTGCGGCCCCTCTGTTGCGGCTCCCTGAGTCTACATCCACACTAATACGTTTTCGTTTTAAACGATCTCCGTTCACCCGGCGTTTCAGCATCGTTTTCTAAATGATCTCCGTCCAGACTTAAATGCCTGAAATCGAATATCACGTGACTCTTCACGTACACTGGGCATGCGGGTGGGTGCCGGTGTAAACAGGAAGTAGATTGGTTGCTCAAAGCCGCTAACGTGACTTCAGACGGCCGCTCCGTAGGGCTGATAACGCCGCTGGACACGCTGCTCACTAATCGCTCCAATAACAGCTGCTTCCTCTGCAATAATGCAGACTTTAACTGGACAACAGCTGCTAGT
Source organism: Anarhichas minor (assembly GCF_050575085.1). Taxonomy (NCBI): domain Eukaryota; kingdom Metazoa; phylum Chordata; class Actinopteri; order Perciformes; family Anarhichadidae; genus Anarhichas; species Anarhichas minor. The sequence goes on from NW_027466501.1 coordinate 2,677,184, forward strand.
AAAGACAACAAGGTCAGTAATACCTGACCTTAAATAAAAATGTTTTAATATTTTGTCAACTAAAATGTGCGTCACATCCTAATATGTCGCTGTCAAGCGCCTTTCCCTGCAGGTGGCTAATCATGATTTGCAGACCCCCGCCCTCTGTAAACTATCAAAGGATAAATCCAAAAAAAGAAAAGTCATGGAGGAAAATAGAGTTTAATTCTGCATGGACGTACTGTATTTATTTGCTTTCACTGCCAACGATGCTGGCTTACCTGTATGCTTGATATGTGCAAAAAATGTAATGTTGAAAGTCACTTCCAGAACAAACACACAGCATATGCTGAAAAGTCACGCTGGAGATGAGCGACAAAGAGCGATTGCTCAACTGCTGCAGCAAACTCTCCTCCTCATAAGAGTTTGATATTGTTTTAACAGGTAAATAGCAATAAAATGTCAAGAATTGTCTGTATTCTTGATCTATAATTTCATAAATACAACAAACTATAGTTTTTGTATAAATAATATAACTATATACAAAGCTTTCTAAGCTGTGATATCAAATGCGGCTCCAGACGAATTTTATTTGGTGGAAAATAGGGCGAAATGGCTCTTTGGATAGTAAAGGTTGCCGACGCCTGCCCTAACCACTACTTGCCTTACCCTAACCTGAACCTAACCCCAACCAATCACTCCAAAATCAGCTTTTTCCCAAACAAGGACACGTCTTTTGTCCCCAAATGAGTGCTGCAGGGATGATTTATTTTTTGTGGGCCAAACCCAGAAGTTAGCATTGCACTTGTTTCCTCGACAAAAGCCAATAAGAGTTTTTCCATTTCATTTTGGATTGCTGCAGTAAAGTGAAGCTCTGGGGCAAACAAATGTTTTTGATACTTTATACACTTTGTTCAGCAAGATGATCTTCACAAATAAACACCCCTTTTATGACAAACAACAACACCACAGTCGCATCAGCGCAAGTATACACAAAGAGTTGGCATGATGACGTTTTTGTAGTCTCTTTTAATAAACTTTGTCACTTTTTTGCAAATGTCTTTTTTTAAAGATGCATATAAGCCTCAAAATTCCTGAGAGGGGTATTTACTAACATATTTTACTTGGCAACTGGAAATGCAAAAACTAATTTCCTGGTGTTAGGACTCATTTCTGCAGCAGTCTATTGGACAAGCTGTCCCCAATTAGCTGGTCTTTAGCCTGAAATGTGTCCCCAACGGTAGCCTAAGATAGGAATGCACACACACCCCACACACACACACACACATACACAAACACACATATATATATATATATATATATATATATATAGGAGCATTCGCACAATGTAAGCAAAACATCAACTGAAATAATGAGGGTTTTAAAGATAGGGCTTCAAAATTTGCAGTGGTGTGCATCACCCAACACATCTGTATTTTTTAAATTGCCCTGCTGGGGATGAAGAAAGATACTTTTTTGAAATGAACTGAAATCAATAAATTACCATAAACTAGACGTAAACTAGACTTGACTCTGGGGCCTCTCGCATTATATAGAGATGAACCTCACTTATGATGACTCTCTAATTGGTGCACTAGTACAACATGGCATGTTTTCTGCCAGCTTCAATTACTGCCTCAACTCTTTATTTCTGTGACCATGTAGGAGAGCAGTGTAAAATGAAGACACTCATTTTATAAAAAGAAAAATAATGGAACGACTGACAGTTACATCACAACTTCACACATTAATACAGCTCCACAGAGGCTAGTGGTTTGTGTATGCTCTGGGCACCGCTACAGTATATATACGGTACAGTTAGTGTTTGGTAAATTAGCTCTCGGGCCACTGCCGGCACTCATTACTGCAAACGTGTGATCAAGATTAACAGCCACTGTGAAACAGGGGTGAGCCATTCATTATTGATGATCAAATCCCTCTGAAGAATGCCCTAAATAGAGCGGTTGCATAACAAATGTGGAGCTTGTGAGCCACTGATGAGACTTTCCTGTCATTACCAGGTTTTATGAATGAGAAGCAACTTCGAACACCTAACTTCAGCCTTCCGAATCATGTAATCTTGTTTAAAAAACTAAATAAATGAACTGGGAATTATTAATTTCAACTTTGTTAACTTGTTATTGAAATATTTTTTATATGATTTTAATAAGCTGCTCTCTGCTAATGCAAAAAACCCCGAAATAATGTATTAAAACTAGATCATTCAATGTGAGCACATTTTAAATTATCTTCTGCCTTCATGCTTGCTGCACCAATGTTAAATTTTCTTTCCGTTCCTGTGAAGAAATGTTTATTTGAAAAAAAACATTGCTTTCCTTCCAGCTAGAACTAAACTCAGTGAATTCACTGACAGGTTGATACATACTTAAGCCTGGATTTTACTGTATACCTCCCAAAAAATACCAGCTGCGGTGCAAGGATAAACGCATGAAAGTGGGACGACTGTGACGGCCGATGCTTTCATGGCTCAGCTTAAAATCTCTATACATGCTGTGAAAGTTGACAGAACAGGTTTACACTTGCGTGTGTCAAATTGCTCCCCATGTTAGAGTAATAGTTTGACAGTTTGGGAAATACACTTGTTTGCTTTCTGCCAGTGTTAGATGAGAAGTGGATTCATATCTGTCCGTTTACTATAAGGTACCTTTGCTAAGCTTAGTACAAAGACTATGAGGAAACAGCTTGCCTGGCTCTGCCGGAAAGTAATGAAGTCTGTCGACTAGCGCCTCTAAAGCTCAGTAATCAACACATAGTCTGGCAAATAACCAGGAGTAACATGGCAAGATATAAAGAGATAATTGGTGAGCTATACGCAGGCTTTGTTACCTTCCGACAGAGTCAGGCTAACTGTTTCCATTCTTTATGCTAAGTTAAGCTAACAGGCTGTGGCTTCGTATTCAACAGACAGATCATAGACTGTATAAGAAGTGGCCATCTTGGAACCAATGAACAAAAGTTACCATATTTGAAATGTGGAGGAGATTGCGGCAATCACAGTAATCACAGTAAGCCCGCCCTAAAGCATACTCTGCTTTATGGTCTATTTGACTCTAAATGGACCATAATTTACTAAATGAACATCATGCTGTATTGGAAAAGACTTGGAACTAGAGATTGAGACCATAAACTCATGTTTACAATGTTTACTGAGGTAATAAATCATGTGAGAAGTAGTGTCATTTTCTCATAGACTTCTATACAATCTTTTTGCAATCAGAGGAGTTGCCCCCTGCTGGTCAGTAGAGAGAATGCAAGTTTTAAGACACTTCCGTATTGGCTTCACTCAGCAGAACCGGAGGTTGCCGCCTGAGACAGAAAGCAGATAAGCATATATATCTGCAGGAATGAGTCCTGAAACCTGAAAATTTGTCAATATTTTTGCACGTCCGGCTTCCCCATTTCGAAGTCAATGTTTTTTTTTTGTATGGGTTAGATGCCTGAAATAAGGTATGTGGATTAACACAAACAACTACAAAATAACTCCACCATGATCACATGAGTACGACTAGACACAACGAGACCGTAAAGGCGGACTAGTCGACGTGAAGACGTTTAGTAATCTTATTTAGTCATAGGTTTGCAAACGCCTTTTTTAAGACACGTAAAAAAAAAAGAGAGGGGTATTTACTGACGTATTTTATATTGTGGAACAAAATGTTAAAATCTCTTAAACTTGTGTTGACGACAGATCTCATTTAAGGCATCTAACCCTAAGCCTAATGTTAGCATTTATTGTCGATTTCATTCAACCTACAAAAATCATAAAAGTTGTGTTAATTTGTTAAGATTATCTTGCTGAATAAAACATGCATGTGTCATAAAAACGTGTTTTCCACCGAATTTATTTTCTGAAGTAAGCCAAAATCCAATGGAATAATCCCATTCGTTTTTTGTGGGAACCAGTGCTATGCTAGCTTCCAGGGTTGGCCTCCAAAATACATGATCCCTGCAGTGCTCTATTTCCCAAAATCTCAAAGTAATGCACCACTGAATTTACCAGTTCAAAGAATTATGGAAATCACTAACCTGAGACTCAATTCTAAAGCAGTTCAGCATGATACCCTCACTTCAACTGCTCAGGTAGAAAACCCAGTTATATTGAGTAGTGTAAAAAGTCATAAACTAATAAATGAATAAACCACACTAACTACTATTGCAGTAACAATGTCACTGCATGAAAACACAGCTGCAGCTAATATAATAAATTATGGATAAGATTGGTTTCCACAAATTAGTGAGCAGACATTGGCGAGTGTTTGGTAATTGGTACCTCTGACTCAGACATATCCATTATTCATTGTATTAGCTGCAGCAGTGTCCACCCTACTGTGACATGTAAAGGGTCTATTGGAAATGTAGAGAAACTGACGTGTAGAATAGTGTAGTGTAGGGTCGTTGATTACAAGAGATGAATATGATGATGCATTATGGGAATCTTTTAGGGATATTGCTCGGATAAAGAAATTGATAGAAGAAAAAGATTTTAAAAAATGAACGGCAACACAAATGTACTGTAAGTCTACTCATCTGCTGCTTGACACCTACTAGTATCACAAAATATGGCAAATGTTTCAGGGGTGGGATTATGCTTCTATTGATTGTAACAAAAACTGGCAGTCATATTCTGCCAGGACAACAGGAGACCAGGTAGAGACAGCTAAGATTGCTATTGGCATTCAAACAATGCAACTATTAAAACATTAACACCTAAAGGTTTAAATTGTAATTGCTCACTCATTACCAAAACCTTTCTGCTTAAGATGGACGACCTAAAGTAAGTAAAGACTTGCAGTGCACTTTAAGTTACTAGTACCTAATGTGAGCAAATGTTTGCTTGTTGAGATATTTGCTATTTTTCTTTCATATTGTCTTTCGAAAAAACAGTATAAGCCAATGGCTGCCTAATGAGGAACTCTTAGTAAAGAAGAGGGCAGATGTTTTAATTTAAAACTTCAGATTTTGAACTTTCTGTCCACCCACAGACACAGGTGTTTCTCGTTACTCTGCCTGATTAGAACGCTTATCACACTAACAGTGGGCAGATCTCGAGATGGAGGCACAGAAATGTCAATGGAGAGAAACAAGTAAAACACCTGCGTTGGTGTAGACTTTTTCACGGGAGACATTTTACCTTGATAAAGCAAAGATGGTGCTGCTGTGAAAACATCAGTTCCTGTTTATTTTGTATATGAGATATATATGACAATATGAATGAAAAGAATGCCGACAGCCTCAGAGAGCTATTCTATATATCGACTGGAGAAATTATTGCAGAGAAGAGAACATAAAAATTGTTCCCTGGAAGCAGTGGTCCTCACAAGCCAAAGAAGTAAGAGACTCCTTTTAGTCTCATCTGAGGTCTCCCTGTTACTGAAGTTACACATGAAACATAAGCTTGCATTAGCATGCTATAGAAAGCCAAAGTGTTTAAAATGATACAAGACACTGTCGATCAAATTATCATATGAAAAAAATACAGAAACAAAACAGCTGATTATTATGTTACATCTTGCTTTTTCCTCCACGGTAACCAAGTTAATTGCAGGGCATTATTATTATTTATTCATTTTTGTTCAGCATTCCCGAGACAACATCCAATCCCATAACTGGCTGTAACCTCCTGACTTGATCAACAAAAGCTTTGTTCATATTTCACAATTTTATCACAGGCTTTTAAAATAAAACATTTTAAAATAACTACAGGAATAAAATTAAAGTCACTTGCATTAGATTATTTTATTGAAATAAAAAGCAGGCTAATATTTTGTCTGTATTTACACATAGAGTTATTCATTTCCAGAAGTCTCATTTCACACTTGGATGTGGGGTGGAAAATTTCCTAACATGCATGTTGGCCGATAATACATGCTTAACACTGAGCCACTTGCTCCATAGCGCTAGTATTGGTGAAAAGTCTTCAGAGTTGTTAGCTACTGCTCTGATTGGCCGCCATAGTGATGTCAGGTAACGTTAGAGCTGACTGATCGATTTCAACAGTCCAGTGTCCATAGCTCTGTTGGCAGCAATAGAATGGCTTTTTTTCTTGTTATTCATCAGACTTAATTCTCTTTTTTTCCTCCAAAGAGCTTCCTCTTTCTTGGACCATAAACTATTGAGATGAAGTGAAGCTGAACATGCAAATCTTTCACACCCACTTTGTTACATACTGACATCATCACCTAATATGCCTCCTCTTCACAGTGAAGCATGTGCCTGAACGTTTTAAAATGAACATGGTTCAGCACTTTGTGGACACTTCAGTTCCTGGATCTGTTACTGGCAGAGAGGCCTGTAGTCATGGGTGTTTTTTTTGTTTTTTTATGTTGGAAGTAGCGGAACTAATGAGTCTACTTTTCTCTGTTATCACACATCAAAGTGCTAAAACCACCAGAAACACTGTGATCGGATACCATCCCATAAACCTGACCTCAGAAACGTAAAACGTTTGCTTTGGTCTGTGGGAAAACAGAAACCATCCTGAAACCCATTTCTTTTCATTGCTGTTGTTTTGGCAGCTGTCTTGCCGTGGCAAACTACCGCTACCCCTCACAGTCCTCTTCTCAGACGATCCGCCCGCCTGTACTTTTCCATGGCCGACGGTTTCTATGGCAACAAAAGGGGAGGAAGACGAGGCTGGGGCTTGACAGAGCGCTGTCTTGGCAGATGGCACAGGGGCGGCCGGGATCCTCATGAGGTAGGAGAATACCCACAGGGAAGAGAGCAAGGAAACAGGGAGTGAGGTGAGACCGGGGGAGTTCAGCAGAAACAAAGACTTGGGCTTACTCTTAGCGCTGTGTAACTTTGTCATGACGATGCAATAGCAGTTATGTCTTTTTCAGTTTATATTCAGTAGAGAATACAGTATGAAACATCTGTGTGACATTTTACACTATTACTCTACACAGTGCAGGTGCGTTCATTCTGTTTTCATGTGATTAAATATCAAAGGAAGGCAGATAAATTGAAAACTACAGTCCAACAGGTAACAAGGGTACAACTATTGATATGTAAAAAAGAGATACAAAAAAATATTTCTTCGTATTTATCAATTAAAATCCAATCATATTTTCTTCCAGTAAAACAAAATAAGATGTGTGCTTGTGTAAGTTATTATTTCAACCAATAATATCATGACATCCATCACTTTGAAACTTTTAGCAACAAGGGAGGTGTGTGTGTGGAACCACATTCCTCTGTAGCTCCATATTGCACAGCATTTTAAACCTGCCCACTTTTTAGAAGTCCAATCAAAAAGGATTGATGTCATTTTTGTTTAATTTGTGGTCTGATGAAAACGAGTTCCCACAATAGCTCATTTCAAAATAAGAAAATAGAGCTGGGGAACATCTTTTTTTCAGGTTCCCATTATGTGTCATATAGAGAGCTGGGGGAACCAGCCCGTTCTCCTTCCCATGTTTCAAAAACGTTCTCATTTTGAACCAAGAAACAATATTCGGAGGAACATAGGACCCTGAGAACATAGGAATGACCCAGATTCGTATCTGCTGGGTGCTGGGGACATGCGATTGGCTGAAGGGGGACAGGCTGATAATTGGGGACAACACCACCAGCATGAAAAGTGACATTATGCAAAACAAAGAAAAAGATAAAAGGAAATTAACAAAATGTCATAAGATAAAAAACTAAAACTACTGAAAACAAGCTACATCTCTGACATGCAGCTAAGCTACTTAAACTGTTATACTGTGTGTGGCATGAGGTATAGACCCCCCCCCCCTCGGCCTCTAGACTTGTGTCAGGCCACATGAACAGGAAGTGAAGGCAACATGTCACAGCCACTGGTCAGCATACAGCTGTCAGAGAGCAGAGCTGAACACTTTAGAATTAGATCAGAGAGAGCCGACACACACTCACGCTTGTGTAGGGATACACACACGCTCAAAGAAGAAAGGAAGCAGAAGGCCAGTTAGAGCCATTTCCTCTCCTGCTGAGTGGGCTAATTGGGAAGTAAAGTCATTAATCTGCTCCGCAGCTCTGGTTGCACCCTCTATAAACAGTCTGGCGTGTGTGTGTGTGTGTAGGCTCAAACGTTTTGTATTTCTACTACAGCTGTCTCTGTCCATCAATACCAACCAGGCGTTTGTGTTGGCCTGGAGGCGCAGGAGCTCACAGTGTTTGACAGGTAGAGAGGGGGGAGGAGCGGGGAGGACGAGGAGGGAGGGAGAAAAGGCAGCTCTGAGGAACCCATCTGCAGCCTGAACAGTCAGCGAGAATACAACCCCGGGGCGCTGGAACACAAGGCTGCAGCACTTTGCGAGCAGTCACGTATACAGCTTGATACATCACAGATAAGAGCGAACATCCCAGGGGTCGCTGCCTGCACTTAGTTCTGGATGGAAGACGGCGGAGATCTGTTTTAAAGGCTCTCTTCAGGGATCCTATTGAAAGATCTATCATTTAGTTACCGTTATCTGTGCAGCTGTCAGCTGAGGCCTCGCTCCGATCGATATCTCCCCACAGAGTGCAGTCGAGCCGGCCGCTGTAATGGAGAAGCCGCTCTTTCGTCTTTCGCTTTTGTCGAACGTGATTGCGATCAGAATCAGACCGGTGCACATTGAGGGGCTGAATAGCTGGAGATGGGAGACTGGGCACGGACACATGTACCGATGTACGACTAGTTTTTGGGACCTACCAGTTTCCTGTAGTCATGCATATTTGTGGAACGAAAAAGTCATCCTATTCTGAGTCTGCCATTGGCCGCCGCGTATCTCGAGTAGCATTCTCCTGCGCTCCTACGGTTGTAATTGGTTTAAAGAAATACATATAAGCCAGAGCTCTTTTCCCCTTTAAAGCAGAATGATAATGTGTTGATAAGGCGCTGACTCAGCGACTGACTATGCAAGACTTATCAATATCCTTGTGTGAGTACAGTAAAAAAAAAAAACAATCCAGGTGTCCAGCTTCTGTATTTTTACGGTAACGTTGCACATGTTCGGGGTTGGAATCGGTTTACAGTTCACTGTTAAGGCTGGAGTATGCTTGTAATTTGTACAAAATGTCATATGACAACATGTAAAGGCAAAAGTATCAAGTTCTTCACAGAGAGGGGCGAGATGTGACAAATAGGCTACAAATGGCGTTAACAGCGCCCTCCTTTTAGTCAGTCTCTCCTCAAGAGGCGTTCATGGTGTTGTACACAGAAAGGGACAGAAGTGGTGGTGTTAGGAATGAAGAGAGAGCTTGAGAGTTGAAAGTTCAAACCCACCCAGTATAAAGTATAAATTTAACGTTGGTTTTCTTTATTTTTCCATTTTCTTCTTATATTCCAATGACGAGACCCAAACCAGCAATTAATTGTTTTTTCTAAAGGTGTGTATAGAAGGAAATCTTTTGCCTTGTGTTACTCACGTGACTTTGCCGTAAACAGCCAATGTAGCAACCGAACAGATGTTAAGTGTACGCTAGCATCAGTGTGTGTGTCAGCCTCTGACTGATTTGACAAACTCAGTCTTCCAGTCATTTTCCCTTTAGTCTCACTCCTCCCTTCTCGTCTCTCAAAATGTAACACCAGATTTATAAAGCAGCAGGATCACTGCACATTTTGTGGATTTGCACCCACTCATGTGTGTTCTATAATATCTATATGAAATTGCACTGTTTCTAAAATGTACCTTACATTGTTGTCTTTAATGTCCTTGTTTTTATATGTTTCTTGTTTGTTTGTATATTCTATGTATGTACGTTGAGAGCAATGTGAAAACCGGAGTACGCATACATGGCCAATAAAGCTGATTCTGATTCTGTCTGAATGTGTTAATAAACCCTGATATATCTTCATCCTCTGAGTAAAAACACACCAATGAGCCACAGTGTTGCACTCGGCCACATGTTCCTTTATTACCATGAACACACACACTGTACTTTATTTAGACTCCTTACCGTACTGCTGCTCAAAATACTCACTACAACTCCATGTATTGATCCGCTGCTGAAAATAGTCCCCAGAAAATGCACTGTGTACTTTGAGTTACTGTTTTAGGAAATGGCAGGGCTTTAAAATAAAAGATATGGAAATACATTGTTTTTAAAGACTGTATAAACATATATATGTAACTTTTTATCCATTATCAACTAGGGACGGATTTGTCTTGTCAGCAGTGCACACTTTAGAGCAGGGGTCTTCAACGTTTTGCAGGCCAAGGACCCCCAAACTGATAGAGAGATGGAGCAGGGACCCCCAACTATATATATTGTATAAAATTGTGATTTATATTCAACTGGGCCTAGTACCATGTATAAACATACCTCTTTATTGTGCATTCAATACTAAGCTATTCAAATAATACACAGGTTCATATATTCATGTTGTTATTTTAAATAATGTGCAAGGTACAGTGAGTAGGGTGGCCGTGCCTCTACCATTTAGAAACATACCTTGTCAGCTGATACCAATGCCAATATCAACATTGTCTGTCAATTGCATGATAATCATGCACCCCCTAGGGGTCACGGACCCTCTGTTGAAGACCTCTGCTTTAGAGTCTCACTGATTTATATTCATGAACTCGAGATAAGACAACTGAGATTGTGATGATGAGTTTGACTGAAACTAAAAGCATGTGGGTCTCATTTCTTCTCCGTCTGTCTCAGACTCCATAAAAACAGCAGTAGCATGTGTTTACAGTTACTGTCATAAAACATGTGGACGGCAGGCGGCCACACCCACCGCCAACACTGCACTACATCACAGGTTGCAGAGCACCGGGTGCCACACTGTCCACACATGTGTGCTGTTAGTGTGGAGCTTAACCTCATCAGTGCTCATATGGTGTCAAATATAGTGTAAACTTAACCACTTAAAAAAAGGTCAACCATGACCGAACGTTTTAATAGTATCAATTAGAAGAATGTAGGTATTTCAAGAGGATGTGAGCGTGAGTCTTTTGTTATTAGTGCTCCACATCACTGTTTTTTAATGAGACAATTTTCCCCAAAATGGAACCGACCGGCTGACAGATACGTGGAAACTCTGAGTGTGCTGCACGGTGAGGACGAAAGCTCCCTCTGACTCACCCGAGCAGTCATGCGAAGCTCCTTTGATCACTCAGGAAGTATGGAGGCCTACAGTTACTTTATCACCCTCATTAATTTTCTTATCGGACACGCAACAGCTATAAATCCGCCATTTGTCCCCGCAACAGAATTACAAGGAAGGCGATGACTTACGAGGATGTGGTGACTGCTGTACTTCGTGTGGCGTACTTCCACCCAAGTGAGAGACGGTTTTCTGATGGACTGCAGTGGACAGTTTGGCCTCAGTGAAGAGCTGGGGAAGCCAATTTTCCTGCTCGGGGTCAAAAGGGCAACTTGAGAGAGTGAGGAGGTGATGAGGACAGATGGTGGCGGAGGGTCACATTGTATTCGATGTGATGTGCCGAATAGATACACAGGCCAAAACACACACCAGCTGCACTTACACACTAAAGCTTTGTTCCTGTGGTGCCAACACTGGGAAAGGCGATTATTTCTCATACAGGAAAATGTAATTTTTTTGCTATAACCTTCAGATTAGACCTGAGATCCTGTTGCTCCACCTGCCTCTCATGCTGTCTTTGTCCTCTCAAGCCCAGTTTAGGCTTGCCGCATCGGCATGGCCACAAGGGTCCGCGGGGCATAAATCTTGTCATCTGGTCACAAAGGTTTGCGAGGTGCAGACATCAGCGCATGACATGCTTTTCATCTCTAGCACCAATGTAGTGTATTCTCCATCCTCGGCGTTGTTTTTGTAAAAGCTGTCACACACACCATTTTCCTTTCTTTAAAGTGACTTATTCTTGTGGTTCAGCCAAATACAACAAACAAAGGAGCTTTTTTTTGTTGCCATGAAGTTGCAAACTTGTTGGCAAGTGTGCATATGTGGAGAGATTCTAGTGTGTGTGTGTGTCTGCTTTTTAAATCATTGGCAAAAAACCCACAAATGATACAATTTGTCTAGCTTCTGTTTTACAATTGAACGTTCCTCAGAAGGCATGATGAGAGACTGGACGTTTCTAGAACAGTTTGTGCCATGGGATGAGCCATGCTGTCTCTGGCTGGTATATCCATTCCCTCCAAAGTTGGAGCAGGAAGGAGGAAGCACAGAGGCACCAGCCCTGCAAGTGTGTGTGTGTGTGTGTGTGTGTGTGAGAGAGAGAGAGAGAGAGAGAGTGGCTGAATTTTGAATGTGGCTGGCAAGGTAATTAACATTTACTTAGCATCAGCGGCTAGCGCTCAGTGCTAAAAATGATCCATGGAGACCTTCGCCCAAGCCCAAACACTTCCTCACTGACAAAGAATAGAGAAGAACCAGATGAAACTTAAAGAGGACCGAATGGACTGAAAATCATCCAGTGTTAGCTTAAAGCTCATCAGAAAGGTTCCCTGCTGAAATGTTACCTTGGGAAAATATCAGAGATAATAATGTCCACAGGAAGTCACACTGAATCAAAAAATATGTGTGTCATGTTGGGTGTTCAGGTTGAGAATTATGACTCCAAGTGTGATTCTGGACGCTTATTGCAGCAGTCAGGGTCTAAAGTTTCTTGATTGCCTCATGTCTCTCACTCCACGCCTCCCCATCAACTCTCCTGCCCCTCAGTTTGAAAACCTCTGAACTAAATCAATGAAGTAAATTATGACTTGACATTTATTAAAGTTTATATAAGTACAGAGTGCTGAAAGTGGGGGAACAAAGGAGCCATATCTCCCTGTTCCTTCAAATCAAACAAAATAACACCTTGTGACCATCTTGTTCCCTCTCACTTTGTTAGTGAGGGAGTGTTTGGGCTTGGGCGAGCTCTCCACGGATCATTTTTAGCCCTGAGCGCTAGCCGCTGATGCTAAGGAAATGTTCCCTCTTGTCAGAAATCCAGGTTTTTTAAATACATATTTTATTCCGTTGCAGCCTGTGTATCAAGCAGAATCAACTTATTCTGTCATTTCTTTCTCTCTTATTTATTGTCCCTTTAGTTTGATAAATACTAAACCACAAATAATTGCCGCAGGGAAAAAAATTGAAAGTCCAAGTCCTCTCACCCCAGTTTCATCTGTCATCTGACATATCAGATTGAAGCTTTTTGTTTGTTTCTGACCAATAGCTCCAGTGGCGCTATAGGACGCTCATCTATTTTCCCGTTCGCGTCCCATGATTCCTGACGTTGAGGTCTCACTTTCCCATCCACCATATTCTGTGATGAATGACTTAGTCTATCTGAAGGTGACCTCACCTCAGTTTCTGCCCTTATCAGCGCTGTCAACAGAGGGGATCGTTTTTCAGTCTCCAGGCTGGCAGCGAAAGAGATTTAGCAATTTTTTCTTCCAGTGCAGCTTTTGTACATTTTTCCCGTTGAAAGAGAATTTCAAGGTGTTTGATTGGGAAATCTCAGCTTTTTTGCTCATGTCAAAATAAAGCGCAACAGGGTCGTCTGTTTACTGATGGGGCCAGTTTGCATTGCTCAATGATTGATGACTGCAGCCATGATCAAAGGCACAGATCACATCTGCCCATTGGTCCAACAGCCCTTTATTCCAAAAGCCCAATAATACGAAAAATGTCCTTTGCCCAACAGCCTGTTATCGCTAAAACAAAAGGCCATTGTTCCGAAGGCCCGTTGCTCCAAGAAGACACACTGGAGTTGTTGCCAGACTCTGTTAACATGTTGCCCAATTTAACTGATCTGGGTTCCCCGTTACACAGATGATTCTCCTCAATCATAACGTGACTCCTAAAGATGTTTAACTTAAATAGCTCCTCTGCAAACTAAGTTCAATAAACTAAAGTAAGATGCATAATGTTACTGTCATCCCGAAACAACGGGTCCGTACGTCCACTGCGCTGGGAAACAATTAACAGAAGAACTGAGTGAATTGTGAAAAGTCTATTTGATAAGTTAATTTACATTTAAAATGACTGACGGGGTGTGGTGGAGGACTCAAATGCAGACATCACCAGATGCAGTGTGAAACGGGTTTTAATGAGTCAAGAACACGACTGGAATCTTACAAGAACACAGCAGGGAATCCAAGGACGAGACGAGAGACGAGGGGGGAAATCCGGCAGGACGAGGCAGGGCAGGGAGACTGGGAAACCGGGAACAGGACGAGCCAAACGGGTGGGTTGACATGGCAGTGATCTGGCAAAGTGTGTGTGTGTGTGTGAGACTGGGGTCTAAATAGTGACAGGAGAGAAGGGGCAGAGAAGGGGCAGAGCTGTGACAGACGGGGCATATAAAGTCTTCAACTGTTTCCGACTGTCGCAGGAAAACCGTTAACCTTTTGTTAAAGTTAACGGAGTTGAGTTTACCGGTAAACATACACTCCTAAAAGGTAATGCATGATTTCTTACGACTCTGCAAACAGACACTAACTCACTAGGCCAATGGCATATAGTTCTGTTGAGACAAAACTTCTTCTGTAGTTGTAGTAACGAACCACTATAACACTGTATAGCGAGCGTTCTGCGCCTGAGCAGTGGCCGCTGTTCGTGTCCCATGACTTCTATTTAAAAACCAAAAGTGAACGTTGACTTTGTGGTGAAGCCTGATCGGAGTGGATTGAAAAGTGGTAGGAGGCAGACACAAGATACTTTGTTCAGATAACAAAAGGTGTTTTATTTACAAAAGTAGCCCTGCTACACATGTAACCAAACATATAAACAAAACAGTTAACTTAGCTTAACTGAATGAAACTCAACTCATCATAAAGTAACTGAGATTAACCCAACACGTGCACACAACTACATGCCGATATCCCTTCCTCCTCTAACAGTCAAAGTCATCTGCTTATATAGAGCCTTCCATCAGCAGGATCTAGCTCATATCATGAGTGCAGATGACACCAATTACATCCTCAAATAGTTAACACACGCTATAGTTTACTGCACACCTTTAGGTAGCAAACACTTTTAGATAGTTCACAATTTGCTATACACTCAACAATGCACAACAGATCACAACTAACCTACATACATAATCTACTCCCCCCTCCATACTTGGTCTGACCCCATGACATCACAATTTTAGCATCTTACCACCGTGTTTGCCCCATTTCTAAATGACACTAATCAGGTCGCACAGTACACCAGCAACTGAATCTATAATAGATAATATAATATAATCGAGAATAGATTTGACCAGAAAGATGCATCCAGGGGACACTGTGATTCTGCATACACCTGCTGTATTCCAGCACACAAACATGCACCGACTGGTCTGAGGGAGAAGGACAAAGCAAGGTGACTTATTTGTTACTGGCTCAGATGGGCAATTCAACTTTCCTTTGGGAAAACATGTTCACTGCTGCCTTATCCTTCAAAGCAGAGTGCATCGGTAAAAGTACAAAAGAAATACAACGAACAAAGTTGCACATAAAAATGATTGCTGAGAATTCACAATTGCTCAAAAACCTGTGTGAGCTGGATATCCACCATACTCAATCACTCCAACGTACAGCCTGCCCTGCCTACACACTGGGCTTTTTAATTAACTGCAACACCGCCTCATCTGGAGATGCAAAACAGCACGGTGCTCTGGTGGCGGTTTGTTTGACAGCGACTGCGCCACACACTCCAGGATCTATCCGTCTCCTCCGGGGGCCTTGCTGCTGCGTTATCGTGCATCATCGACTGGGCGCAGGGATGAAGCCGTTGGGGGAGCACCTATTTGTGTCACTGCTGTTGTTGTTTACGATCAGTGCAATCCCTCAGAGACACACACAGACACACACATAGCGCTTCAAGTCCTCTATAGGAGCTGAGAGAGAGTCTTGCTTCAGGATAAGTGACACTGAACACTGAGCTGTGGTTTGTGAGTGTGCATATGTGTGTGAGCCCAAAAGCTGGGTATTGACAGAAATAATCCAGTACCAAGTAGTATGGTGTTGGGAACGAAAAGGAGCGTGTTTGAGTTATCAGCATATAAGAAAACTAAATTATTGACATCAATAGAATTATTAATGTCAGTAAGATTATTAACGATTATTAATAATAACGGGGCACCACCCTGCGAACAGGGACCAATAACGAAACGATAAACTAAGTCTCATAATTAGTGTTCACTCACAATGTCAATAGTCAAAGTACTATTACACATTCAGAGTGAAAATGAAGGTTTAAGTTCGAGCAACAGACCACATATCCAGCTATTATCACAATACATGCACAAAGTAATCACAGACAGCTGCTCTTTAAAATATAACAGAGTTTATTAAGTTCCAATAATAATGATCTAGTCCAGTGTTTTTCAACCTTTTCTGAGCCGCGGCACATTTTTTCAATCGAAGGTTTATATCAGCCTGAACATGCCCCGGAGGAAGTGTAGCCTTCACGTGTCGGTCTTGCGAGACAGCTCGGAGCTCTACACCCCGCCCGGACAGGCTACGTGGCCTGATTACGGCCTTTAGTTGACCTTCTCTTTTAAGACTGAATTTAGTGGTTCCTAATTTAACTCTGGACTTATGACACTCTTGCTCATGGTTAGTTTCAACACAATGAAAACATGATATCACAGTAACAACCGATTATGAGCTTTGTTGCGAAGCATAGATTATATAACAGAGTAAACTTCCAAATAGATGTACTCTTTGGGCAGGGTTGCCTTGACTGATACCTTTATGAGGTAGGAGCCCTATCCCAAGCAATAAGTGACCTTCTATCAAGCAATTCAAAAAATATGAGGTTGATGATAGTTCATATAGGTTAAAAGGTTACAAAGCACACCACAAAAGAACAACTTTAGGTTGCTTAACCCTTAGATTATTCTTAGATTACTCTTTTGATTATGAAATATCAACAAAAGAAGAACACCACAAGAGGAACTAAGAGGCCCCAGACTGATCCTGATCAATCATCTTTGCCAATCGTCTTTGTGTGTGCGTTTTGAAATTACTGTTTGTATTCGAAATTTGACCATTCATGGTGACTATGTGTGTATCTCGGACTGCACTCAATGGAGGACACGTGTGCAGCAGGCGCACGCTTTAGAGAGCCACAGGTCCCTGTAGCCTTTTTGTTACTTTATTTATTTGTTTTTGTACATTGTTTTAGATATAGCGTTCTTCTAAAACACCTACTGACCAGGGCAGTCCGTCCAGATGAATTTGCAAAAAGTCACTCCTTACAATGGTTTTGTTCGCAGCCATTCGATTCGACCTGACGTGTGATTGTAGTGGGCACTACAGTTAATGCAGGCAATACATCCGGCTCTGAACACGGAGATGTCTGAGCCGGCGATATATTATATCTATATATTATATATATATATATATAAAATATAAGTTGCTTATATATAAAAGCAACTGTAAGATATCTGCCCTCACTATCATTTGTATATGGAGGGGTCAAACTAATACAGGACTATCACCCAGGAGACCACTGTTTGTGTCCAGTTTTCCCCCCTAAATCTAACCAAGTACTTTTGTTGCCTATAAAGGATTCTGTACTGCAGGGTCTTGCACAACCGCACTGATCAGTTGTGTTATTGTACATTCATAGCAGAACACAAAAAATATTTTTTCCATAAGATATACAAACTTGTCTGAAAATGCATTGAACTGGATCCCACTTCCCTTTGGGGTGGGTTTGAATCGGCACCCGCTTAGAGATTTAGATGAGAAGACAATACATATCAAGCTAAAGCTGGGAGGCGACTAGCTTAGTTTAGCATAAAGACTAGAAATCTGGGGAAACAGCTAGCCCATCTTTGTTTCAAAAAAATCAACCCACCAGCACTTCTGAAGCTGAATTATTATCAATGAACATGTCATATCTTGTTTTTTTAATCAGTACAATAAACAAAATCGAAAAAACAACAAGTTGTGGTTTTATAAAGGGAATACAGGTATTTCCTAAAATCATTGAAATGTAATTTGTCTAATATTGTGAGTGTAAATAACAATTGTCTATTCAACTCTATTATATTGGGGCAGAACTCTCAGAGACAGAAATGTAAAATGGTTATGGCTAAATATGACAAAAGGGAAGTGGGAAAAGAAATCCTCTTAACTTCCATTCATCAACCAATAAACATGTAAATTCCGAGAGACGGGCAACTGGACTGTGAGAACGAGTGAGAGTATGACTAAAACACCAGCGAATCAGAGTACAGATTGATGAGTGACAATAACATCCATCACCCACATCTGCTTGAAGATTGTATGAAGGACACAGTGTGCCAGATGCACAGTGTTTTTCAGTAGCATTGTGATATTTCAACCAGTGTAGCTGTTGAAATGTCAAGTTTCTACATAACCAGAAACACAACCAGCTGTTTGTCTGCGCTCTGGACATCCAATATGGCTGCCAATAGGCCTGTTACATCACCTGGCAGGCTGCTTATTGCCTCCATCAGTTTAGGATCTAATTATTGCTGTGCAAGTTAACGTGCTGGATGTTTCCATTACCTCGTCAGGATGTTGTGACAGGCGCTTGCTTCCCACCGCGATAGCGAGCTCTGGAGCTGGCACATGAATGAATGTGGCGGTCTGGCACTATTGACATTGTGTGGGATTTCTAGATTGTGTATTATTTCCCCTGAGGCTACTTGCACGGTTTTCTCTGCGGCAAACATAAGCTCCGTGATTGAAGGTCTTTTGACACCACCAATACCTCCCAACATACTGGGCTCGCTCCGCCAATTCATTGACTGGTTCATAACCTCGGAGGGATGGAGAGTGCATGTGTGTGTGTGTGTCATACAGACAGAGATACAAGGATCAAGATGCAGTGTTCCCAACTTAGGCAACCTTTGTGACCATTTGTGAAAAAGCGGGTTTTTGGGTCACTGGTTAGGGTTAGGTTAAAGGCAGTGGTGTATAGTAACAAAGTAGAAATACTTCGTTACTGTACTTAAGTCGTTTTTTTGGATATCTGTACTTTACTTTACTATTCATATTTCTGTTGACTTTTACTTTTACTTCACTACATTTTGCAAAGAAAACTGATACTTTTACTCCGATACATTTCCCCTGAAACTTTCGTTACTCGCTACAAAATCAAATCTATCTTTAGAAAAAAAATGAATCATGAGACCAACATCGGGGACTGTGGTGGAACAGAGACTGCAAGCAAGCAGGTTTGGCGAATCAGTGGTCCTAGCTTGCAAGTTAAATCATTGGTTAATCACGTTAATGCGCAATTGCAATTGCAAGTGCTCTCAAAGCCGCGGTGTTTTGATTCCCAGTGATGCCCAGGATGCTAGCTAGCGAGCGACTACGAGTATAATTCCACTCTACGATGACTGATTTCATGACGGAAGCAGAAATGGAAGTGCCTGCTACTCCCGCAACAAACGACGGTGGTGACGAAGACCAACACCCGTGGATCGCTAGCGAGTTAGTGAGCTGAGGAAGTGTTGACAGTTGTGAGATTTTGTTGATTTGAGTCATCTTAGCCATAATCATTGCAGCACTAGTTGGCTAACGTTAGCTAACTTAACGTTAGCTAGCCACCACACCATAGGATTGGCAGGAGCCGCGAGAGCGCAGCATTAGGGAAATCCTTCCCAGCTGTGCGCAAGCTGTCTGTGAAGCTGAACACACCTCTACCTGCCTCAGCGGCTTGTGAAAGGCTATTTAGCATCGCAGGACTAGTCTTCAGCCCAAGAAGAGCGAGACTGAATTCTCGCAATTTTGAAAACCAACTTCTTTTGAAGATGAACAGGACATTTTTCAGTTTCAAGTAATGACTGGGTTGTTACTTTCGGTGCTGCTTTAGTATCGATCATGTTTTGATATTTGAGTCATTTTGTGGATGATCAGATCAAGTTATGATGGTAGCAGTCGCCCAATTGCAGATTCAGCTTGAGCAAAACCTTTGCCTATTGTGTTCAAATCAGGCCCATAGGAGTTTACAAGGCAGGTGTCCTTTCTCAAAACACTGACCTGATGCATCAAGTGGATATTTTTTGCTGAACACAATATTATGCATTTGCCCTCTACATCCT
This sequence comes from Anarhichas minor, assembly GCF_050575085.1. Taxonomy (NCBI): domain Eukaryota; kingdom Metazoa; phylum Chordata; class Actinopteri; order Perciformes; family Anarhichadidae; genus Anarhichas; species Anarhichas minor. Next base: position 2,697,121 of record NW_027466501.1, read on the forward strand.
CTCGTCGGAATGAGCATACTTATAAACGCACTGTTACAACTCCTAGTGTCATATTGCTTTTCGGAGAATTATGATGATAAGTTCATAGTAGATGCAAAAGTATACTTATGTACAATATATTATGTTGAACATTGTTGCTCCTGGATGGATCACAGCCAACCCAATTATTTTCAACACAACTCCTTGTCCTTGGTCATGGTGGCCACAGCACTTAAAAGAATAAACTTCATAATTCTCAAAATTCTGACCCTTTGCTTTTTTATTAACAGCATTTACTTGTACTTTTACTTTCAATACTTAAGTACATTTAATATCAGAAAATTACTTTTGATACTTAAGTACAATAAATATCAGATACTTTAAGACTTTTACTCAAGTAGTATTCTAATAGGTGACTTTTACTTTTACTGGAGTCATTTTCCAGTAAGGTATCTTTACTTTTACTCAAGTATGGCTTTTGGGTACTTTATATAAACACCACTGGTTAAAGGCACATACCGGCTCTTAACATGGTCAGCGGCTTGTAGCTAACGGCGCTAACAGCGCTAACTGTATGAAACTATGGCAAAATGTGCTGACAGAGCTAACAGTGTGTAACAGAGAGAACCGGAGGGTGGGCGCTAAGCTTCCGCGACGACGCTGTCAGTCGAGACGGCGACCGTGAGATAACCAGAGGGGCACGCTAACATGCACTAACATGCACAAAAAGCACGTGCTGTCGTCGACGTGCATGTGTTTCAGTTTTTCTCTTTATCATCATTAATCAAACTCCCTGCATAAAAAGCAGTGTGGGAAGCTATAATGTACCACAGAACTGTCTAAAGTTCTAAACTTTTGAAGCTTTCTCTTTCATGCAAAGAGAATATTTGATTTCCAAACACAGTCAGCTGGTAGAAGGGGAATAGTCCGCTGCTGCTCTCAGGGTAACAAGAGTTTTCTCTTACAAGGAGGAGAAACATGAGGACGGTTTTACCAAAAATACTGTTACTCACAATCTTGCCGTTTTGCAGCGCTGAGTTTTTTTTTTGGCCCTGGTGTATTGATGGTTGAACAGAAAGAGAAAATATCAGCAAACACAACTGAATGGATTTGAGTGATCCACTTGAGCTTACAAAATGCTCCCAGTAAAAATACAGTAGAGGAGAGGACAATCAGGAAATCAAACTGTCAGGTCAACACTTGGCTTTACGATTTAATGTTAAAGTCTGTGTTTCTGTAAATGGCACTTTTTTCTTCGTCAGTTCAACCAAGGTCATAACACTGGTTCTAACACTGGTCATGCTAACTAACATGCTAACCCAAACTTTATCCCATTTACTATATTCAGCATGAAGTGGTGCTTTGTGATTATGTAACCGAGACATTTTGTACTGTGACACATTCAAGCGCTGTGGGACCCTCAAGTGTCATTCACTTTTTAATGACTAAAGCTACCAAGTTCACATTTTCCCTTTTAAATATTGTGTTCTCATGGGATTTTTTGACAGCGTATCAAAAATCTTGTAAATCCGATACTGCGTAGCAGTAAAGTTCCAGATGACCAGACCTTCGCACCAGCACTTAAATGCACCAGACGTACTTTCAGCCACACGATTACAAACCATTGTGTGTTCTGTTTTTTTTTCTTTGCTTCCGACAAGCTTTCATGATATTGTGGTGTCACAGATAGCTCATGAGTGTGCCTATTAGTCAGTCATCAAAATGCTGATTGGCATTAATACACTTCCAATTGAGTCAAACTGATATTACAGTTCTATAACTGTGATACTTTTTGTGATAGTTCACAGAAAATAGCTACCAGAAACGAAGTCTAGAATTATACAGTTGTAAAGTGGGAGAGTATTTTTTTTAATTCTTTCTTTTAATGATATCCTCGGTGTAAACATATGGGAGTCTCCTGGATAATGTAACCATCCCACTGGTTAATGGTATGGCCATCAGTTTTATTTATCTTAGTTTAATCTGTTACTTTAGCATGTCGGACAACTCTAAACACTACAACCCCCAATGAGCCTTGGCCACTGTTGCTGTGGAGTAGAAGCCAGTCAGAGGTGCGAATCAGAGTGGTAGCAAATTCAGAACTTTGTGATTGCAGTTGTGAACAAAACACGCTCGAAGCAAAGTACAGATTGTGATTTCAGTTTTCTCAACAACCTAATATTTAGCTTCCTCCGCTGTTAGCGATGCACGTGACATCATTTTAATCTCTGCAATTGGTTGTTGGCATGTGCTGCACGTTAGCAGGGCAACATCCGTCCGTGTCTACAAAGGATGTGTTCAGATGGTGTCATGGCTTGCTGATGATTCATTCCCGTTGGGGTAACGACCAATACATTTACTTGTGCCGTGACATGTAGGCCATTATACAAAATGAGGTATGCTTTCTCCATACTTTCGTTGTGTCCTTAAATCTCAAAAGGAGAGGCTTTCGTTCTATGGTGGATGTGTGATTTCATGTAAATAAGACCATTCATCCAAAACAGAGACTGAGCAGACTAAGACAAAGGCTCAGTGGTTCAATGGTCCAAGAGGCTGCTAATGTTCTTGTGCATCGCAGAATGGAAGTACAACGTTAATCCGCACAGCTTTTTTAACTGTGCATCACAAAAAGCATTTCACACACACACACATACACACACACACACACACACTCGACGCCCTTGGGATACGGAAGTCAAGCAAGATGTAAATGCGATCCATTATTTATAATGCATCTGAGAGATGTGCCAGCAAAGGGAGGAAGAGCTATATTTTTAGGTCAGCATGTGGAATCCATTCTCACAATGTGGAATCACAAAAAACAGCACGATAGTTGCATCCCACTCCTCTCGAACCAGAAAAGGGACACTTGAATCCCATTTCTTAGGAGCGAGAGTGTTCTGGCTTTACAAGTACCAGCCCAGTCCATTACCGGGTCTCTGAGTGTCTACGTTTATTGCGGAGAGTGAGACGGAAGGGAGCATCTTATTGGCATCATAAAACACCATCACTGTCACATTGATCCAGTTTTATCCACTGGCTGACTGGTCTGGGCACCAGCAGCCTCCATCAATCAGAGAGGTTGTCGCCCAACCCAGAGAAAAGACACATTCTACTGTTTTCATCTTCATATGCCAAGTTAACAGACTGGGGCTTTTGGCAGCAGATGTTCACAGAGAATTAGTTTTTCTAATATTTATATATCCACTGAAGGTTAGCCGATAACGTGTGCTCTTTTTTTTTGTCACACACACACTCCTCTACAGCTCCACTAGAGGAGTGTGTGTGAGCAGTTTGTGTTTAACCATCTTGCTCCAGAGCTCTTCAACAGAGAGCATCTTCATTTTTTCACGCCTACTGCAGGGATTCAACCCACTTTTCTAACTGCTCACAATATTTATTTAAACAGTTGTTTCCTGTTTTGTTACAGTATTAATGTGTCTACCTATGAGCTTGATTAAAGATTCTGGGTAGTACGAAAAAAGAAAAAGAAGTTCCACATGCTCAGAGCCAGAGCAAATTTTCTAACCAAGGTCCAGCATGATTTTTTTTACAGTTTCCTGCAGTCCAGAGCGCAGTAGCTTCCATCTACTCTTCAATGCATAGCTAATCTGTTTGATTCTTCGTATCATCATCCTCTGTCTCTGCATCTCATTTTCCTTCTCTCAGTCCAAGATTTCTCTGTGATTCTGAGGGTCTTTGCACAGAGGGGACAATTTTTATTTATCTACTTCCTTAGATGCTTCGGCAAATTAAAATATCACAGAACAACTTAAATTAACATGTATTAGAAAAGCCCTGTAACACCTTCACACACTTGTTTACTATCTCTGCCAGGGGTAAGCCTTTGGGGAGATGATGCGTTCGGTCGTGTGCTTGCGTGTGCTTGCGTGTCTGCTTCTCTGTCTGTCTGTCCTTGGCTAATCTCGCATACTACTAAACCCATCAGCCTGATATTTTCTGTGCTCATTTTTGACTGTATGCTCAAGTACCCCTTGTAGTTGCGATGACTTACAATTTTTGAGTAACCTATTTTTTGGACTGGTTTATACTGTTATTGACTGCTGATCCTCACCATTCTTAACCTACGAGTAGGGCCAGCAACAACTGTGTTTTTAGCAAAAGGCATTTCTGGCAATTGACTAAGCTAAAAACAAGCCTTATCTTGCGGGTAACAATTTGTCATTTGTCATTATCCAAAAACGGACGTCCATAGAGAAGTTTGGTCTCATTCTGGAGTCATCTGCAGATTAATCTCCTACCCCACGATACCTGTTTTTGTTATCTTTGCCGTCATGGGAGGGGTGAGGGAGACACCCCCTTGTCTTAAAACTTGCATTCTCTCTACTGACCAGACTCCTCTGGTTGCAAAAAGAAGTCTATGAGAAAATCACTCTACTTCTCACTTGATTTATTACCTCAGTAAACATTGTAAACATGAGTTTATGGTCTCAATCACTAATTTCAAGTCTTATTCAATACCGCATGATGTTCATTTAGTAAATTATGGTCTATTTAGAGTCAAATAGACTACTGCTAGGCTTACTGTGATTGACAGGTCGCTGCAGCTACCAGAGCCATATACGTCTGTACTTCACTCCTCCGCATTACAAATATGGTCACTTCCGTTCATTGGTTGCGGAAAAAACAACAAGGCAACGTCAAAATCACCGAACTCGAGGCTTCAATACAGCAGCCCACAATTCAATTGGTGACGTCATGATGGCTTCGTCCCCATCTTATATACGATTTATGGTTACATCAACCAGCCAGAGCTAAAGGGTCAAGAAGGTGGGAGAGACCATAGTGACGGAGCAACAAATCTTAACAAGCGTCCGGAAAAAGTCTTTGGTGTGGATGCTCCACACTGATCATTATTTGTTCAGTTTTTTCTCACTGGAGAGCACTGAAAGAAGTGCCAGGCCAGACATGGATGTTGCGTTACTTCTCTTGCACATGTTAGTATTTACAAAATACTTGCGCAGTGCCCGTTCAAAACCTTATTTGCACAGGAAGGCACAGAGAACGCTGTTGGGGGGCGGAGGAGATGCTGCGGGCTCACCTGCAGGCACACGTCATAAGCACGTGTTAAATGTGTACTTACTCCCACTGCAAGAGCTCCATACCCTGTTGCACGTTAGTTTTTATAAATATTCAAATCCAATCTCTTCCCTCAGATTTCAGTGCATCAAGTGTGTTGAATTGTACAGAGGAAGAGATAAAGATTAGTTCAGAGACAAATGTTAATGTAATCTGGTATGGTATGGTATGTAAATGTATAAGGTATGTGTTTTTGCATTCTGTTTTGCTTGCATACCTAAAGAAGCTAGACCAAGAGCTTGTGAATGTATTCAATGAGAGAAAATTGACGTTCATGTATGAATATGAATGAAGCTGAGATGCAGTTTAATATTTCCGAGCCAGCGTCTCTCTGGGAGAGGGTGGGTCAAGATTTTTAGCAGGGAGTGCTCCTTACGGGAGCTAAATGAGAAGACACACGGCAGGAATACAGAAGACAGACTTCGACTCCGTTCATTTATTCGTCCTTGTGCCAACAGGCAGCTTGACAAGGTGAGAGAAGCGAGAGAGAATTTATTTAACTGGAGAAGATGAGCTCCGGTTCCGTTGTGGATATCTGACACTTTTCTAATCAGAAACTTCTTTATTTTTTAATGATATTGTCCTCTATAGCATTCTCTGATTTACAAATACGGTATTTATAGTATATACAAATCTAATCTATAAATATAAATATAAAAAATAAATGTATAAACTGGTAGGTAGAATGCAGGGCAGGCCCAGGATACGTTGGTGGGATTATATGTCCCATCTGGTCTGGGAACGACTCGGATGAGGTTGCTGGCGGTTGTAGCCGTGGAGAGCGACCCACACCCAAATAAGTGGAAAGTGGACCAGTGGATGGATAAAAGCTAGCTGCACCAGTTTGTGGAGCTCCTCAACTCGGAAAACGTTCTATCAAATTTTGTAAAACTACAGCCAATATTCATAATCTACACAGTTGATTTCTAGTCTCACAAATTCTCAGAAGTGAATTTAGTGATGAAATAGCAAATATTGTAAAACAACTTTTGTAAGTAGTTTTTGGCCACTGTTGTTGTGACCATAGAATGTGCCATTCCAGCTTTGCATTGTGGGATACAGTAGACGAGTGGTCCATTGCACACTTGAGATTTTTTTCCAAATTAGTATGACATCTGAGTATTTTTTGGCATACTGTAGATTTAACTTTTTTCTAATATTTAGCCTGCTAAATATCTGCGATGCATCTGCCAACAGCTCACACCGATTTGCCTCCGATCAGGGGATTTTCTCGGGGAGCTCCAAAAATCAGGGACAAAGTTGTGCAGTGTGAACTAGAAATAATGCAAACTGTTGCTGCTAATTCACACTAAAAGCATTCATGGCGAAACACGAGGTTGACCACAGTGAACTGTTAAGGCTGATCGCAATCAGTTATCATCGCCTTCATCGTGAAGCTGGAAGAAACATGTTCCAGTCTTTAGGGATGGAGTGAGAGTGATTAAAGAAGGGGAAAAAAATTGACATACTCAATACAGATACTACACTGACATTAAACATGAATGAAATTAAATCCTTGAATATACTAGACAGTAAAACTAACTTGCAAAAATGGAACTGAAATAACAGCACTGTGACCTTTTACCATTTGGAGACAAACAACCCTGTGCAGTGCAGCTCATCACAGATTACAATGCACCGTGGCATGAGACGAGCTCTGCTGTCTATTAAAAGCGTGATTCTGCCACATGGTTGAAGTCTGCGGCACATCAGACGGATGAGCACTGGACAGCAGGGACTGTGTGGGGCTGGAAGGATCGAACCCAGATGGTCCATTTCTTTGTGAACTGGCACTGTGTATCCTAATTATTATTCGTGTGAGGAGAGGCTCCTCTTTGAGTCTGATAGCGTTGGCTGACATGGCCCGAGGCAAGGCCAAGACCGACCCCGAAAACACTGCAAAACAACAGAGCCATTCTCCATGCTGGAGATACTCACACACGTTCTCTGGCCCGATAAATCAAGATTTATTAAAACTGATTTAAAAATCTGGAAAATCCGTGGTGGTGACTTCACTCTAAACATACTCGTGTCGCCCTCAAACACCTGCTGGTTGAATCTACACACAGAAAGAGGTGAACACACCTAAATACACAGAAGTACAGACACACACACACTTTAACTCCTACACATAAGTACACATAACGCACACACACAAAAAGTCAAATGCCGGGACTGAAATAGCAGCTTTTTCATCATGTCAGTGAATGAAACTTTTATAGTCCACTGTGGTGTCTTTTTATGGTGTTGACTGCACTGCTCTTTAGTGTCTTTGTTCTCGTACACTACGCAAAACACAGTTTAGCCTACAATGAACACTGTGTGAGCTGCGAAGAGTGCACTGTACAGTGTGTGATTGTGTTCCGACGTCCACTCAGTTTCTACATGTCATTTGTCTTCTGGCTAGCTCAATTTTGGTGTCAATAGAGTTGCAGAGTCGGACCGGCTGGATCCAGTATTCTTTCCACACGTTCCCATTTGGATTTTTTCTGTAATGATGTTCTCAACGTAGAAACACTCACAGATAATGTAAAAATACAAGATGTTTACGTTACTATCAGTTTTTCCCGTCATTTTGGCTTGGCGGATGGTTCTAATCTAAATGCGACTACCATGAGCTTCTACCACCATTGCTATGAAAAAGTAATCAGTCAGAGGCATGAATCATGATTATAGCGAATTAAAAACACTTTCTCTTTGTACTTGGGAACAAAACACAAATTCATACAAAATTGATGGAGCCAGGAGGCAATTAGCTTAGCTTAGCATAAAGACTGGAATCAGGGAGAAACATTTAGCCCAAAGATGACTTCCTCCTGATGCTGCCATATCATACAAGTAATTGGGGTTAAAGGCCCAGATGAAAGCGCACCAATAAAACAATGGGAACCATAAATGATTGACTGAGTGGCCAATCAAGGCCAGACACAAGGTAGGTTGTCCCTGTTTGTTTTTCTATCAAAAATGGTCTTATTGCTGGAGAAGCAGAGACTTTAAGCCAATCCATTCCACTCTTAAGAAACATAGTATTATGTTTGGTGTAATATTGTCTTCTTAATCATTTTGTCTTCCTGTTTACGTCCACCATACTACAGTATCCTCTTGAAGTTAGGACAAACCTATCTGTTACAATAAGATTAGCTATTGCCAGCTCCACTGGTCCAGCAGATGGTGAAGAAAAAATTAGCTATCAATAGCATATGGCATAGCAGGCTAAACTGCATATTCTCATTGCTATAACCACCACAGAAGCAGTAGGCCTTTAAGCATTTAGCAGAATGCCAACTAAGTCATGACAAAATGTTATTACGTTCATAAAAACAAGACTTGATGGCATTAATGTTGAATTTAAATGTTTTCATTTCAATAAACTTTCCAAGGTTTGCTTTGTTGTCTCGTGGAACCGTCTGCATTATGAGAAAAGAGACAGATTAAGTAAGTAGCCACTGAGCTGTTGGATGTAGGATGTTTGTGTTTTTGATTCGGTTGTTGAGTAAAAAGTAACAGTTTGAGTGAAGTGCACCAAGCTGGACAAGCTTGTTAGTAGAAGCCCTCAATACCTATAGCATCACCCAGCCACAGTTTCATATCCATAACTCTTGACATGCTCCAACCTACCATAGTGCATGAGAAAATAAACATTTATTTTCCTTCCACAACCCGGGGCACCAGAAAAACCTCTATAAAGTCAACAAATAGGAGGACATTGTGTGAAAAACATTACTATATAAGTAGCATAAGCAGAGAGAGACAAATAGACAGAGAGACAGCTAGAACGAGAGACACAGGGAAAGAAAAAGTCAAGGACATAGCAAAAGGTGGCATTAAAAAAAAGGGCATAGTTATCCATCCAATTAAATTTATAACCCGCATTAAGCACATTTGGCAGTCTGGGTTGCAGAAATTGAAAAATGGGGGACGTGTGTCCTCAGGCATGGCCCTCCAACACACACACACACACACACACACGTACACTATACTCTTCAATCAAAGCACCGGCAGCTGTAAGCATCGTTTCAAAGGACGCCATTATGCAAGGAAAATGTCATTAGCAATTTTACAATTTCACGCATCGGTGCCACTAACATGTCTCTAGAAGACGGCAGGGCACGGGCGAAAGGTAAAGGCTCTAAACTCTGAAAGCAAACCTGTGACTGAGATGGAGGGAAGTGAATTCTCTGCAGATTTCTTTTCTCCAACTGGCAAAGGCAGGACCGGACACTTTGCCTGATATTACTTATTGCCTTTGTTGGTTGGCATGTGGAGTTAGATTAATTTAGTTTAGGGTAAGAATATCAGGGCAAGACAACCAGAGGCACTAGAGTAGGGCGGGTCATGCCCTTGACATTGTTGGAAAAAAAATATGGGGACCAGAAAGGTCCGATGACGTCATTTAGCATAACAATTAGCCATGTGCTTTGTTTTTCGGAGCAATGGGCCTTCGGAACAATGCCGTTTGTTTTTCGGGTTAATAGGCTGTCAAACAAATGGGTTCTCAGTGTAATGGGTCTATTTTTTGGACTATTAGGGTTTTGGAATAATGGATGGTTGGAACAATGGCATGGCACCTGTAAACAAACCCCTAGGTTAGTGAAGGTTATTTGTAAGGGTAAATTAAGGTGTACAGTAAAATTACCAAAACTGCTCTGACTCCCAAGTAGAGGAAACCCTTTTTTTTATTGATGATCTGGCTCGGTCAGGTGGCTTGTTTACATTACAATCATTTAGCAGACGCTTTTATCCAAAGCGACTTACAATTCAGAATCTATCACACCGTAGGCACAGCTACAGGAGCAATTTCAGGGTTAAGTGTCTTGCTCAAGGACACATCGACATGCAACTAGCGGAGCCGGGGATCGAACCGCCGCTCCTCTGATTGAAGGCCGGCCCTGTTCTCCACTTAGCCACAGTCACCACAATTGTTTACAACCTGTCTAATTATCTGACCACTCACTTTTCTTGCCCAGCTGGACCCTTTGGCAATGTTGTTGTGTTCCCAGATCTCAGCAAATAGGGTGAGAACAATGTTATCATAATCACTACAAAATATGTCCCAGCCCATGAAAATAAGAAATGCAGAAGGGCACTCGGAAAACATAGACTTCCACCAAGAGTCAATAATAATTTTTGTATCAGCCTTGTCATTCAGATCTGCACCAACATCTAATGGGTTATTCCTTGGCCCACACGACACCCTTCCACCAAGTCTCATAAATTCGAGTACTTATTTTCGTTATCCTGCTGTCAAAAAAACAAACAAACCAACAAACAATCAAACCGAACCAAAAACATAAACTCCTCAGTGGAGGTAAAATGCTGTTCTCATTCCCAGTTCATACTGATACCTAGCCTGTGTAATGCACTATAGTTTGGATATAACCAATAAAGTCCCCATAGGGAAGAGGTTGGGTTTGGATGGATGGATCAAACACACAAGTCGCCCAGGAGACCGCTCTTCATGTCCCATGTGAAACCAAAAGGCAATGCTGAATAATGAGTTATGTAACAAACTTACTTAACAAACCTAACCAAGCCTGAACTGTTTCTTCACTGCAGGGGCTTGCACAGGTACACTCAACGCCGTGGATAACTTTTTGTAAGATATCATACAAACCGTTGCATGAGGATACGTACTTGTCAGAGGTAATGATAAATTGAATCATCCTTTATTAAACGTCCACAGACAAATGGGAAAGGACTGGGTCATATTAGGTTGTTGTCCAGCATTTGTCAGCCCCATATGTATGTTTATTTGATTATTGTCAACCTTTGTGTCTGTTGCATATTCAGGAATTGGCTGTTTTTTTTAGCTTCTCTGTAGTTCGGTCAGTTGTCTAATGGAGCTTTGAAAAGTTATGTAAAAGGACTATTTGCTTCCACAAATGACACATGCCAGTGCTTGGTGTGCAACCAAATATGACTAACACTTAAAGTTGTTGGCTTGTTACTTAGGACCTCATCCATGTGGCTTCTACATCATTTTTTTACATAGCAGCATCTATAGTAACTTAATACAGTAACGCTGTGCAGGATCTCTCGTATGCTGTTAATGCATTTAAGATACTACAAAAGTAGAAGAATAGAATTGCAAATGACTGTCTAACCGTGGGCAGAAGAGATGGATGACTCTCCCTCCCCAGAGAGACAGACTTCGCCAGAGTTTGCGGATCAAAAGAGGTTATAATTAAGCCACGTCCTCAGAGACGTCTTGGAGGGATCAACCAACAAGCTGTTAGCGCTGTCAGACAACACAGTAGCACAATTGAGCGGAGCTGAATGGGTACAGTCGGGACACTTTTTATAAGCAGCAACAAATTAAGTATAATGAACAAAGGCTTTGCAGGGAGGGAACTGACTACAATTTGCAGCCTCAGTTTTCATGGAGTTCCACATAATATAAAGTGATTCATCTCTGTAATCTGCATAATCCAAGATGTATATAAAAAAATCTGTTAAGAGCTGACTGCTCATTTGCAAAGGTTAATTATATTTTCAGTTATTTTTACAATCCACGCCTCTAGTTGTTTTAACTCAGGGATGTTCATACTGTATATACAGCATATCACCCTGCAGTTTTTGTTAGCCTTGCTAGTTTGCCCACTTGTAGTGTAGAAAGGTAATCAATGAAGAAGATCATAACTGGCAAGATCTCCATAGGATATTTTTAGTAATGATCTAGCTGATATAAGAGCCAGAGATAGCACCATACACTAATACGTTCCTCTCTGTTGAAGTTTAGTTCACAAGATGTGCAGTCTAGCTATAACTTCTCAATGAAATAATCTGCATGCTTAGAAATTATGACAAAATCATTCAGATTTAGAGCAGAGTTTGCTAGGATTATTAACTGCCATTGATTCTCAGTGTATCACTCCATACTGTGGCGAGCTGCATGGAAGGATTCCCTCAGTTTCTAAGCCTTTTATTGGACACTGAACAGCCCAATATACACATACTGCCCACAGCCTATCAGTCTCCACACAGGTCACAGTCATGATCACCTTGTTACTACAAGGAACTTTCATTTTGTGTTTATTTTGGCACTTCCTGTGAATGAAAGTGTTAACGTTTCAGAGCACCAGACCTTTTTGACCCCAGCTTCTCATTCTTTATAATCCAACTCTCTCAACAAAACCCAACACACATTTGAAACCATTGCTCCTGGCCAGAGTTGAATCACAAGCCTTAAACCTTTGCAAGCAAAAATAAGCTAGCTAGCATGTGAACGTTCACGGCACTGAACCAAATGCTAACCAGTTTAACCTTCTTCCTCCGTTTAAAATAAGTTGGGAAGAAAGTAACATAGTGTAATGTCATCCAACCTAAATGTGCAATATCCATGCAGAAACATTAAAATGTAAGAACAATGGTTATGAGAGAAACAAATTAAATACAAAATTTGCAATGAGCCAACTTCACTTCAAAATGTGCCATGATAAAATGGCAAAACGAATGAAATGATTTGGATTCAGTGGCGGCTGGCCAATAGAGGGCCATGGGGCGTGGCCCCACCTTGAGCGCCCCTCCTTGAGCCACAAAAAATAAAAATAATAATAATTTGTGTTTTTGAAATATGGAATGTACCCAGTAATATTTGTAAAATATGATATCTGCGCAAAATATGTGCTTTTCCTGCACGTCCTCTCCGCCTGTATGCATGTCACAGCTGCGCTGGGGCCATGGAGAAATGGCCCACAGGAGGCGGGTCTATGAATCAGTTTAGCCAATTGCTGATTACAGATATAAATGAGTGACATACAATTTAGCCAATCAGCGTCCTCAAATAGATTCAGTTTGCGCGTTCTCGTCAGGAGAAGTCTCTACAGACGAGCGCCAGCGCGAGAACTACTCCTCCGAGACCCGTTTGAGAGGAGAACTTTGGCGAAGATTCTGCAGGCCAAAGAGCTGATCCCAGATCAGCCTGACCCCACAATCAGACAGCAGACTAGCGTGAAAGGGAAGCAGTACATGCGAAGCTTCTCTATTAGCTGGTACACCAGACAGGTTTGGCTAGCTGGATGCAGTCATGCTAATAATAACTTATTTAGCTTTTTAAAACAACGGGGACAGATGCAGCACGGACAGTTACGGGAGTGAGGGATGAGGAAGTAAGGAAACATGAGAACACCAGGACACACATGGAGAACTCTGTCAAGCTACATATTAGGCAAAGTGAACATCTTTTCTTGTACATAGTTGTCCTCAGTCTCATCTGCTTAACTTGGTCATAGAGGCATCAACATTTAATTGAGATCGTAAATTAACAGTGAAAACTCATCATAGCTTAATTTAACATCAGTATTCCTAATTACACTTCATGTTTACTTCTGCTGATCTTTACCTCCTATAACAAGGTCCATAGGGGCATCTCAATACACATGTTCTATTATATTATTATATATATACTGTATATATATATATATATATATATATATATGTATGTGTGTTTTATATTATACTGAATATTACTATATGATATATATATATACTGTATGTATATATATATATATATATATATATATATATATATATATATATATTATACTGAATTCCCTGTGAGGGTGACAAAAATATGATGTCCTGACGTGTTTATCAAAGTGTTATTTACTGCTTTTTTCGTGTTGAATAAATGTTAAATATTTAACTGCAATGTAGTAATGCGTGTTTGATACCTTAATTATTTTGCATTAAATCATACTGGGATGTTTGCTGAAATTGATTGGATGGCCCTACCTAGAACATTCCCCACCCTACTGTTTGGATTCATCCTCATGGTTTTCATAGAAAAAGAGGCGATCAAATGGCCAAACCCAGCCATCAAACTGCCCTTCTTTGGTACATTTATTAATATCTATTTTTAGCATTCCGTATCCACTCTTCTTTCCAAATGCCAAATCCTCATTGGTTGTTAAACTGTGTCAAGTCAGCGGGGGCAGAGCAATCTAATAAATAATCCATAATGTATCAAAGATAATTATGAGTACAAATCTAAAGAATAAAAACACACACACATCTTATTCTCAGCCTGAAATTTAGGCAGGAAAGACAAAGGCAATGAGCAAGCTGTTGGTTCTCAAGTCAACATTTGATTGATGCTCATATTTCTTTAATTATATCAAATTTATTCTCACTTTGGCAGAATGCCATGTCACAGCAGTGTTAACAGCTCTACTAGCTCTAAATCAAATTTGGACTTGAAAGCAGGCTTGTGTTTGTGCCATGGAGTGGAAAAAAGGGGCCTTGATAACGCTACTGTATCATGGCTACCTCCAGGCTATTCTACAACAAAAGCGCATTAAGGGAGAGTGTTTCCAAAAGCGTTCATCCCAGGGGTCGCACACGATCAGTGTGACGGCAAAGCTCACAGCTAGGGTGCAGTAGAGGAGGTGTAGGCAGAAACAGTAATGGACATTGCGGCGTCGCTGGAACACCCCTTGTGACCTCTGTGTATGCTGGAGGGGGGAGCTGATGTATAGCCCATGTGACCTGATGAAGTGCTTTCCAGGCAAATTTTATACGTCCCTTTATCCGTAGAGTGCAGAGTATTTCTCTAAAGCACAGAGATAATCTTACCGCTATTCTGCAGAGTGAATATCGGCTCATTTGAACTTGTACGACAAAGAAGGAACTCTTCTGTATATAGATTGTGTTTTATGTATGTATGTTTGACTCTTCTTCGCCTGATGAGCTGTGATACCCTCACGTCAAGCTGCCTACACAGGATTCTGGTATGGGATATTAGTCAACCGGTGTATCACACAACCGACAGGCTTTGACACTTATATCAATCATTTTTCCTGGGAAACAAAACAAAATGTTTCAATTTTAATGTAACTGATGTCCCCTCTAGGCTACTAAAGAAACATGGCGGCCAGCTCCGTAAGGTAACTAAAACAATGATTCTTAAAAGCTGAAAGAAAGCTTTTTTGTTCCTATAAATATTCATTGTCAACCCAACGCTCAATGAACACAGTAGCTGTGTGCACGGCTCAGGATCGCCTGTTCTGTTTCCTTTGCTTGTCATGCACAGATCTCTGAAGAAGATCACTCCAATGTCTACATCTGTGACTTCAAAATTGCATGCGCATGTCAAATATATTTACTGACAACATCCGACATCCGCTGGTTGATACTGAGAATACGGAGACATACATTGTGTTTGATGAGCTTGTATGAGCTCAGATGCCGTACAGACATAGACGGCCTCGTATCTCCAATCATCCATTAGTACTTTGAGTTTGCTTAATGCTTATGCTCAGGAGAATGTAACTGGAATGAGCCCTTGTCTGAATGTCTGTCCTACAATTCTCTCGATAAGTAGTGCGTTCTCTACACACTGCAGGGTATTGACCATGGACCCCTATTAACTGTTACACCTGATACACGCTGGGTACAGCTTGCTCTCTGACGCTCGCTACTGTACATTCAAGAACAGATAAAGAAGGCAGGACTGGAGAGCTACAGGACGTATTGATTTTAGTTATTTTCTCAATAACCGTTCATCCGATCGACTTCACACTTGGCAGGTGTATAGCTCAGGACCAAATGCAGCGCAGTGTTGAGTGTGACGTTGTTTGGATGATGTTTTTGGAGCTAATGATGAAATTGAGGGTTTCACTCAGTTTTTTCCTGCTCCCAGCAATGATGTCCAACGATTTGTTTTGTTGCATCTGTGCAGCAAACGAAGTGGAATAACTTTCTATCAAATTAATCGGCGGTATTCACGAGACCGTACATATTGGGCTCGGGCTGCATTTTTATCATGCATTCTGTGATATAAGTCCGTGTCCAAGTCAAATTTTTTCCAATGGACGGTCTTCACAAATCCCTGGACATGGTAAAACTTTTTCACACTATTAATTTCATGTCCAGAGCACGGTCTACAATGGAGACATGTGGAAGAAAATAGATAACTTTCTACCACTAGAGGTGCTATTAAGTGCTTCAGGATTGAGTCCTAAAACCCAGGAAATGAGTTGTGAAGCTTTTAGCTGGACCTCAAACAAACACAATATGTGTTACAGTGAGACTGACTGTAAGACTTCACAGGGGACCTTTACACTTTTAAAATCAAACTGTATTTTTGAATATGTACACTTACTGTTAATGCAGGAAAAAATAAAGCATTATTTAAATGTTAGCAGAAGCTACAGTACAGTAGTGTTAACATTATTGTCCCAGTGCACAAAGAAACTAGAGGAGTGACCCAGAGCTGGAAAGAAGATGGAAAATGTGAAAAATGGCATATAGGACCCAAGGTGAAACAATTACCTACTACTACTAGCTATTTGTAAAGTCTTTAAATTTAAATTAGTCGAATTAGTTATAATGTTTGCTGTTGAATCCATAGACTGTATATAAGAGGAGGAGGTAGTCGTCGTGACATCCCCCATTGGTTTGTGGTCGTTTTGAGGCCTTGAGTTCAGCGTTTTGGCCGTCACCATCTTGGCTTTTTACAACCAGTGAACGGAAGTGACCATATTTGGATGGTGGAGGAGTGACGTAGAGACACCGTATATGGCTCTGGTAGAGACCTGTCAATCACAAGGGGGCCCCGCCTTAAAGCATACCCTGCTTTATGGTCTATTTGACTCTAAATGGTCAATAATTTACAAAATAACATCATGCTGTAATGAAGAAGACTTGGAACTAATGATTGACACTATAAACTCAATAAATCAAGTGAGAAGTAGAGTCATTTTCTGATAGACTTCCATACAACCGGACTTCGTTTTGCACCCTGCTGGCCATTAGAAATAATGCAAGTCTAAGAGACTTCCGCATTGGCTTCACTCTTCAGAACCGGAGGTTGTCGCCTGGTTGGATGCAGGTAAACAGTTCATGTGTAGATCAAAAGGGGCGGAGCATTGGCCAAAATGCAATCTGGAAACCCACCAGCTATACTCTGACGATGTATTCAGCTTTTTATTGGTTTAGAATTAGCTTGGAAACTGGCTACTTGTAAAACAATCTGGTCGGTCTTGTGTCTCAAGTTGCTAATCGTACTGTAAAAAAGAAAAGAAAGTCTTGGCGTGGATATCCGGATATTCGCTGGCTACACCGGAAACCCAGAAATGTTGGCTGTTGCCCCTAAAGGCTAAATCATCGTCAGACCGACAGTTAATGGGTTTTGAGATTGGCATGAGTGCTATATGGTTCATAGCTTTCTTCTTAATGGCTCCAACCACTGAGATTTAACTAAACAACAGAGATTTCCTACCCGTCCAAAAATGATTTAGTCACAAAAACTCACCCTGCCAAGCATGATAAAAGCATTGTACCTAACAAAAGAGTAAATAAGAGCTGCTTGCTGAGAGGTTGTCTCCAAAAGCAGCCTGCCCGACGAAACGCTTTAGATAAACTGAGACTCTTCTTGAGCAACAGCACTGACAGATGGTGCACATTGGTCAGTTGCAAATTGGTGAGTTGCTCTTCAAACGAGGGCAGTCTGTTGAAAATGGTTGGAGAAGTCCAACTGTCATCCGCTCAAATAATCACAGGTCTGAACGAACAAAGCCAGTAGTTTACTGACATCAGAGACAAATGGGGGACACACAACTGTGGGGAGCACTCTGCAGTGATCACCCTCGTGTTGCTAGACTTAAAAATAAATTTCACTCTTGGAGTCATTTGTAGAGAATGTAAAATAAGGCAGCTGAGGTGAATGCTGGGTCAGAAGACATACACACACAAATATAAATTAGCAGAGGCGATTGGAGGTTAAAATAAACAAACCGATCGGTAAACAACTTCAATTATTTATCTGTTCAATGCAGCAAAACTCAATCTAGTGAGGCGTTTGCACCGGCGAAACCCCTCCACGTGGCATACATTAAAATCTTTTCAGACCATGGACGGTAATTTGTTTGCCACGAACAGGCTAAGCTGACTAACGCAAAATGGTTTTGTCATAAACAGCAGATTGGATTAGGCCCGGGTGTGGAGTAGAGATTTCGAAGATACTGTTCAGGGGATTACTCTTAGCAGATGTGAATATCACATCACAAAGGGATTTGAGGGTGTCAGCCGGTAGTGGATTTATGCACTGTGGGAGTAGGGGGGGGGGATCTGGATATTTTTGTGTTTTGTAAGAAAAGGAGCAGTGGAGCTTTAACATCTGAGATCACAGTGTCACTGTGAAACATGAGCAAGAATAAAGAGAGGACTATAATGAACTAAAACATAATGCTCTTTAAAACATAAATTTCAATAATGTAACTGCTGTTTATTTAGCTGTGGTGAAGATATAATCAATATCAAATTGGCATGGGGTACAATTGGCAGACTTTTGCAGGCAGGATTAAGATCATGGAGGTGATGGATCTACATAGCTAACTAGCTGGCCCGGGCGTCACAGCTAATTTCAGCTCTGCTCCAATCGCCTCACACTCTTGCTCGACCACACACTCAATACGCATTGAGCTATTCCTGCTAGCAGCTAAGCTACTTCTACAACGTTGTCCTCCACTTTGATCCGTGTCACTACGTAGGATATTTTATTACCGAAAGACTGAAAGACTCTGTGCATACTATTCAGTATGCCAGAAGGAAATGTACCATGTCCCAATACAAAGTATGTCAAATGCAGTATGCCAAACTACCAGAATGTCCTACTGCATCAGGTCACACTTTGCAGTATTCAAGATAGCATGCTTTTCTAGCTATTCTAACCCACAATCCTTTGCTCGGCAGATATTCAGTATGAGCAAGAGGGTCAAAGTTCAAGGTGCAATATTATGAGGAAGTAGTCTGTCCCAATTGAGTGCATACTGCATGCAACAGTATGCACTTTGTCAGGGCAGCTGCAGTATGTACTAATAAGTAGGTACTACTTACTAAGTAAAAAGAAAAAGTATGCGATTTGGAACGCAGCCGTGATTTCTCCATCGCTTTAGAAATGAAGCACTTTTGCTGCCGCCATTGTTTGTGTTTCTGTTAAGTCACTTGGCTGAAGCAGCAGCAGACGATGCTCGTAGCCGGGATAAAATGTGTTAACACGGAACAGTATCCTGGTTTCTTTCGGAAATACAACGGCTAGCATATTCGTGTTCCTCATAAACGGGCTAAGGGCCTATCCAGGTTTCTGAAGTCTGGATGTGGTGTTAATACGCTCAAACACATAAACGGGATACTTCAAAAACACGATCATAAACGGGATACACTCACTGTGGCTCTTTTCTCTTTTGCTGCTAATTTCAGACAAGCTTTGACAAACTCTTCTGGTGTGATCAGACAGAATGCAAAATTGACTTCAGACAGAAAAAGAAGTGAGGGACAAATAGGCGTGAACTTCTGTAAGGTGAATGTGTGTCACAGCGGGCTGAAAATGGGAGATTGAGAAGAAAAATATGAGAGTAATAAATAAATAATAAAGGGAGCTGAAATTCCTGGTCAATTCTAAGATCACACACACAAATGTAGGATCTATATTAGGGACCAAATGTTATGACGGGTTTTTTTTGTTCATCTATCATTTGTGAGTCTCCAAATTTCTGCAGTGCTGTCCCTTTAACTAACTTACTTTGCAATTTAAAAAAGTGACGTCCCAGTTCTTCTTTTGAAATGGAAAATGTATGGTGGCATCAAGAGCAAGCTGATGCCCACCTTTCATTTATTTTCAACCATACTTCCGTCCTTAATTAGCCGGCCCCGAACATAATTAAAGACCTGCTTCCAAGTCTAATGAGTGAGTCAGAGGAATTAAATAAGAAGCTGATGGCCACACACATTCCAACATCAATCCAATTATCCCGGTGCCCTTGTCAGTTTTGTCCCTGTGCGAATGGACAAAACAATTTGAGTCCACGCCCTATGAAACACATCAAAGTGTGGAAACTGGTGCTTCCCAGGATCACCTGCCAAAGTCCGCCGGTCCCCTCGGATCCTGGGCGGGCTTCGATAGCAGTGGGAGGGAGGTCGTTAGATTTTATCGGTATGTGTGGCGTGTCGGAGGGATTTTCCATCCTGAGCGCAGAGCGTTGCAGAGAGACAAAACCTGAATCTTCAGGTTGCACAATGACCTGCATTTACATTCAGTGCTAACTCTCCTGTCAGTCCTCAGATACACACACTCTTCAAACTCTCACACACACACACGGAATCCATATGAATACATGTCACGGATATACACAGACCCTTAACATCTCCTTATGGCAAAACATATGCATGCATAAACAAACATGAGCATAGGCTTAAGACTTCCAAATATGTACGCCAACACACATACACACGCAATGTAAAAACCTGCAGATATCACACGTGTGTGTAGATAATTCACTCAGGGAACAACCATAATAAGTGTGTAACCAATGTTAATATTTAACCAATCACATTACTGACATTGTCATATGGAACATAATAATTGTATGGGGTCGTTGCAAAAATATTTTTTCCCTTTTTACCAAATAAGCACACAAGTCAAAACAAACACCAATGATATAAATACTAATTTCCTAGCAAAAACTCATTTTATTTTAGTTGGGCTTCGAAAAATGATTCCAGTACTAATACCAGTATCCTAAATTTGATACCGATACCAACAGAGTCCTTCATTCGATACCCATCATATGTATGAAAGCTTCGTGTCTCACTGGCTAGCTAATCGCCGCCACACTGCACAGCGCTAATACATTGGCTACCACGGTGGCAGTCGCTGAAGCATAACACCTACCCTCCTTTTTAAGTAAAAATTTAATAATTTCTTAAAATCACGACAAGTTTTTATCGAACAAAATATTCTGCTTCAATTCATATTAGTTGCCATTTATTTTCACTGTGGTCAAAAATGTCTTCAATCTCCCACTTGCTGCTCACAAAGAGAAACTCGCCACTGTATTAACAGACATTCCAAAGTTTCATTCGAAAGGCTCAATAGAAGCTTTGAATAAAACAAAATATATATATTGTAAAAAAAAAAAAAAAAGTCATTCGTGATAGCCTTTTCCCATTTACAGAGCCATCGCTGACTTTTTGCAGCACACACAAAAAAGACAGCGAACTGTGAGGATATATTTGCTGATTTTAACAAAAAGTGTTCATCCTCCAGTCGGAACTGTTGCCGTTGTTTACGCCGTTGGCAGCGTTAGCTATATAACAGAGAAATCTAATAAAATAAAGGAGGACTATGTAAAATGTAAATAAAGGACTATTTAAAATATGAATGCTACAATGACACACGTTATGCAGAGAATGCAAGCAAATAACAGAAACAAGGAATGAGAAATATTTTACAAGAAATATGTGCAAATATATGGAGCCAAATCCAGGCCAATAGTTTTGATCATTTGAAAAAAAAAATTTAACCTGAAAGTTCAAGTTGTTGTCTTGAACTTTGAAAAATACAGCAATGTATTCAAAATAAGAATAAGTGAATACAATTTTTTTTCGGTTTGAATATAATTTTGATTGAGTTCCAGAGTTTCTGCCCTGCCCAGGCGTAGTTCACCATCTTTCGGGTCCTATCGTACGAAGTCACACTCCACCTCCCCGACGGTGCGGGCGAGACGGGCCGGTGGTGCGCCGCGGGGATCCCACCTCATCCAGCAAGCTGGCCCTCACTTTCATTGCGCCACGGGGTTCGCTTCACCCTCTGATTCGCGCGTGCGTTTGATTCCTTGGTCCGTGTTTCAAGACGGGTCGGGTGGGTTGCCGACATCGCCGCAGATCCCTGGACGCCTTTTACTTGAGCCGATCCCCGCCCTGGCGACGCAACGCGGTTCAGAAATGTCTGAATAGAAAACTGCTGCTGCTGAGGCCAACAGGAAAGAGAGAGAGAAAGAGAGAGAGAGACACAGTGGTACACCTGAAGGGAAAAAACACATTAGTAATGAGAAAGAGATGCTCGTTATCACCAGCAGGAGGGGCGCGTAATCTAATTCGAGACACCTGCATAACCTCGCAAAATGAGAGAACTATTAAGTTAAGAGAAGCAGTGAAAAACATGGAATTATAAAAAGCCTTTTGTTAGGTAAGGCAGGTGCTTTAGACAAAACATTTGGTAGTGAGTTTATACTACCTGTGTGTGGTTCAGTACAAGGAGTTAAACCAAACATTGAATGCATTAAACCAGTTGATTTCCAGGGGACATCCCTACTGGTCTGTCAGTACATGTTTGTCAGCTTCTCTGCTGTTATTGAGGGTAAAGTCAGTGGGTTTGTTCACTCCAAAAGTTCCCCACATCCTGTTGTGTTTCCAACCCTCCTGTCCATCACCGCGTTCCCTGAATAATGACGTGGTTGACCAGGCTCAAGCTGTAGATCACGAGTTAGATGTCAAGTCTGAAGGAAAAGCACACTGATGATAGATTTGTTTGACGATGGCAACATTTTTGAGTGCAGTCAACAACATAATGAGAGCTGCTGATCCCGTATGCTGAGCCTAGTCCGATTAATCTGAAGGCTATGGCTTTACAGATGGCAGTGTCATGAAATACTCTTATCTTGGCAAATGTTCGATGGAATGCCATGCAATTTGGCACAGACATTCATGTTCCCCTCTGGATGAAATGCCATAACTTAAGTGATCTCTTGACTATTCATCTAGCACCACCATCAGGTTAAATTTTGTCTTTGACATTCCTTTTGCAGGTATTTGGTCACAACCAAACTATGTTTAGTACCAATTAGCGTGAGAATGCTCAACTTAAATGGTGGACATGGTAAACATTACTTTTAAACATGCTGTGGTCCAACCTCTTTTAAAGAAACCCAATCTTGATTCCTCTGTACTTTTTTTTAGACCCATTTCTAAACTTCCGTTTCTATCAAATGTTTTAGAGAAAGTGGTTTCAACCCAGTTTTTATGTATCTTAATAATGTTTTTGAGAAGTTTCAGTCAGGTTTTAGAGCTTTAACATAGCACAGAAACCGCCATCCTCAAGGTATCCAATGATCTCCTTTTAGCAGCCGACAGAGGGGAGAGCTTGATTTTAATTCTTTTAGACCTAAGTGCAGCCTTTGACACAATAGACCATGCCATTTTAATCCACCGTTTTAAAACCTGGGTTGTCATCAAGGACACTGCACTTAGTTGGTTTTAATCTTACCTTTTAGATAGAACCCACTCGATCACCATAGGTAATTACTGGCTTTTATGTGATGTTGTCGCTTTTCTGTTCTAGTTCTGTTTTCTTTTTATTTGTTGATTTTACTCAATTATTTTTTTATTATCATTTTTATCGATTATTTTATTTCATTAATTTCTTAGTTTATTTTTAACGTATCCAACTGAGCTTTCTGTTATTATTGCCTTGTTTTTTCTGCTTTGACTATCAAAGCACTTTGTGAACTCTGTTTTTAAAGGTGCTATATAAATAAAGTTATTATTATTATTATTATTACAGCTGCTTAACATCTGCATGTTAGCATACTAAAGTAAGCTTTTAGTGTGAAGCATTGCTAAACCTAGGTACAGTACAGCCCCACAGAACCGCTAGCAAGTTTATGCCTTGGGTCATTTCGATGCGGCATGGAAATACATATTAGACCAGTTAGCTTTGTTTAGGTGTGTCTCCTGCTTCACTTCACAAGTGTATCTGTACAGGTTAAACGGGGTTTCTGGGTCAGATATGTCTGAAGCACTGTGCACTTTGCAGTTTGTAGTGAAACTCTTTAGGGCGGAAACTGCCAGCTACCGATGTTTGATACAGCCTGCTCCCCTCTGTGGAGTACAAACCCAAAGACCAAACAGATTGAGTAAGTGGCTACACATCTCATCAAGGAAGTGAAATTAGACTTTGAAAAGAATCAAAAATCCGATGCTGTGTGTTTTTTGGCTTTAACTAATGATACCAGGGGCTCCGTAGACTGCTCCCAGGGAGCATTTGGTTGCACTTCACAACACACTTCAGAGATTTATCAAAGAAACCCGAACCATGGCAGATTATTCCCTATTATTTCCTCAAAGAGAATACAAAGTCAGCTCCTTGCATCTTGCGAGGGGTAGAGTCATCTGTGTTAGTTGAAGCTCTCACTGCTCAGCGTAGTTCATGTGCGACAGGGCCTTTTCTGTCCTCTCTTAATTATGTCCTTGGGCCTCGACTCTGCCCCACCAGGTAATGAGAAGTAATACATGGGTTTGATGTTTTTATTTCATGATATGAAATAAATCATCTACTTAAATGGCTGTAGTTAAAAAGTAATGTTAGGGCCTTTCTCTGTGTGTCACCGCCCAAAAATATGTCTCTTTAATAATCTGTGCGATCTAGTTTTGAGTTTACGACAGAGCTAACAAGCTTGTTAACTAGCTAGCTAGCTTGATAGAAAGCAATTCAACCATAAGAGACATTACACTTGATTTGACTTGTGACCAAAGACTTGAAACTTGACTTAGACTCTAGCTCAAAGACTTGATACTTAGACCTTGCCCCTCAAATGCGTGACACTCAGTGGCGGGCTGTGCATTTTATACCATGGGCCTTCACTGCTGTCCTGCAGCTGAAACACAGCTACGGTTATTATTTGTTCCGTGTAAAAATTAAGCCAACACCTATAAATACACTAACTGCAGAGAATACGCCGAGAGTGTGTCTCCTCTCTGCTCTGACTGTAGCTGGGACTGCTGCGCGAGGCTGCTGTGAGAGCCCGCCTGTGAGTCCGCCTGTGAGTGCTTTGGGGCAGCGGAGGGGCTCACGGCAGCACCCGCTGCTCGTTCACGACAGTGCAGAACGGTACGTGCTTTCACGTCAGAGTCAAAACACCAGAAAAGTCTCCAACAACACCAGAAAAAGTGGCTAGATTTGTGGCTAGTAGCTTCTTCGCCAAGAGGGTTCGGAAAGTCGCCAGATTTAGCGAGAAAGTCGTCAAGTTGGCAACACTGGCACCGGCTAAATATGTCCCCAGAGCAACATAGGACGTAACAATGGTTCCTATCACATATAAAAGCAAACAAAAATCCATCTTCATAAAAACAAGTTGTACAAATAATAATATATAAACAAGTATATTAAAGCTACTGCAGATGTAAAAACTAAATCAGTTAACTTACCAAAGCTGTTCACTTAAAGACAAAGTCCATCCTCCTTTCTTTGTTAATAAAGAGTTTAATCTCACGGTTGTTCAGTACATCCGTGCGTTTTAGTTCCAGTAAGAAGTCCTTCTCGACAGTGAAGACAGTCGAGCCTCTCCAGTTGTATTTTCTGAATACGTTTTAATGCGTTTGAGGGCTTAAAATGTCCGCTCGGCAGAGGCAGCAGATATTGGCATTGTCACCACCCGACATGTCACGCTAGCCCACTGACCAATCACGTATGGCTAGGCCAGCTAGAAGGCTCTGGCACGTCAAAGAATACGCCCAACACGTCAAACTAAAGATCTGATTGGTTGAAGACTATGACAATCAACAATATCGTCCCCATTCACTTAAACTGCAAAGGGATACACTTGTACTTCTGCAGGCCTCGGGCCTCTCTTCTTACCGAGAGACACAGAGGTGAAATCTGATTGGATAAAAGCTCTACTTAAAACAAGTTGCACTGGAAGCAGAGCAACAGAGGAAGACAGTAACTGTGCAATGAGAAAATAAGATAATGGGAAAAATTATTTATTTATAAATTATTTATGAAAAATTATAATATAGCTATAACTTTGTGATTCTGTCTAGGCCAGCAGAGAAGGCCTTGCTGGCCCTGACGGCCCACCACTGATGAGACTTGACTTGGACTAGTTCAAAATGACTTGCGAGCACCTCTGGGGAATAGTCCTTTTATCACCAAGCCTATGGCACTGCAAATTATTCAGGGACGCAAGATTAAACTTTGCATCCTCCGGAACGTTTTACTAGCAGAAGGAGTTGAATGGTTGTTTTTTTTGCTGGCTCTGATCGAGGATGCATGTGGAGGTCCTTGCTGAGTTAGCATTGTCCTTTCTGTTCAGGATTACTGTGCAGTGTTTTGTTATGTGATAAGCCTACATGGATAATTACTCAAGCTGAACTCCTGGAAGGTTTTTATCCTCTCAGTCGTAGTTTTGGTCTGTAGGTCACTACAAGCTACCACTTTCACATTACACATACTCATTGTTAACATGAAAATATTGAGTAGAGCATCTTTTGGGACAGTAGAAGATGCTTATTTAGCTTAGCATTTGGACAGAAAACTATAATACACTTTTGACGAACCAAATTGAAAGCAGACTGGTCTTGACTCCGTCCAGGAGTGTCTTGAATATCCATTTTGACCAGCTTTCTTGCTGCTTTATTGCTAGTAGCTTAGCTCGCTAACTGGCTGCTTCCTCGTTGGTTTGGACCAGTCGCGAGCATTTACGTATTTCCGCCCACTTAGTTGTAATATGTGGATTAAAAACACAATTGCATTTACACTAAATGTGGTCACAATGTGCCACATGGCATCACAATCCGTGTTTTGGGTGCATTTACACCTGTACACCCTCTTGTAGAAGTGATTGTCTCCATTACACATAGAAAGATGAGGCGTGATGAGGTGTTTTGTTTCTAATGGCTCAAGTCTTATTTCATCTGTGGTCAAAGTGAATCCTGTGCCTTCACTGACTAAAAGGTATAATCAGTTTACAGGGAAAGACTATCTTTGCCCCTGCACTCTTCCTCTCAGTGGACTCTGTTGGATATAATCAATTTAGAGGAGCATTGCTCCTCCCAAAATATTGATTCTAGCCCACCACGTTGGGACCACATTCATTGTCTGCCTAAATACAGCAATTTACTAATCTGAAGTAATTCAATCTGGCTGTGCAGCAGATATTCTTCATGAGGGATCGTTGTGTTTTTATCTGACAGTATTTTGACTTGCGGATGAATATGGCAATGACGCTGACAGTAAAATTATTCATGCATGAGACATTTGCTTTGGGAAATGACCTTTGGGCCATGATAGTCACTGGGCCACTTCACAGTCAACTCTGTATCATGTTTGTCACAACACAGTCTTTTATAGAGGCATTT
The DNA here is from genome assembly GCF_050575085.1 of Anarhichas minor. Classification (NCBI taxonomy): domain Eukaryota; kingdom Metazoa; phylum Chordata; class Actinopteri; order Perciformes; family Anarhichadidae; genus Anarhichas; species Anarhichas minor. The sequence continues at coordinate 2,724,115 of NW_027466501.1, forward strand.
GCTGAGGACTTTTAATGGCTTTAAAGATCACTCAAGTCAGGATTAGGTTTAACCTCTAATATGCAGGCTAAAAGTCCAATATCCCAACATTTGTTCAGCCTATTATGAAATACAATTCTTGTAAGCACACTGAACTAAAGACTAGAATGTAAAATATTTCTTTGCTTTGCTCTGTTGCCCTAATATGTCTTTAACATTAATCTAATCTGCCTTTGAAACATTTTTACATGCCTGCCCTACTCCGCTACGCTTCACTTTGACTTCTGTGAAATCTGGGTTGCATTCAGAAACCTTATGGCCACCGTACATGCGGTTGCCATGGAAATGGCAACACTCAAGGGTTGCAGAGAAGCCTTTGTTTTATTAAATGGCTGCAGGGAATGACAAAACGCATGTTGACGTCTGGCATGAAGGATGTTCGATCAGGTTTTGATTTATTTCCAGTTGACGCCATTTTTATTTTTTTATGGAGACAAATTGCTCGGAACAAGGTTGTTGTGTATTCCTCCCCAAGAGTTTGTCCATTTCACGGACACGGCCGGGACTTTCATCACCTCCGAATGCTGCAACGTTAGATAAATTCATGAAAAAGGAGATGGCTGCCACAGGCTTCCTGCCTGCAGTGCTCAGTCAGTACACAGCCTCTGGTTTGAAAACCTGGAACCCTTTTTAACAGCAAAACCCAGACCATTTGTCTGTGCCTGTCAATAACCCCTTTGTCTCCCTCGCTGAATAAAAAGAGAGAAATTGCTTTTGTTCAGCAGCTATGCGTTTGTTGTCTCGTTATCGGCACTGTGACAGAGAGAGACTTTCTGGAGACTGTTCTGGGGGAGAAAAGGAGCATCCTGTTCTGAAGTCTTTGTTGATGGTCAATTGATGTTGAATAGTGTGTGATGGAAAAGGCCAATTCATTTGCTCTCAGACACAGAGAAGAACACTAGTTTAGGCCATGAAGTGAGAATACATACAGTTGTGTGAAAAAGTGTTTGCCCCCTTCCTGATTTCTTATTTTTTTGCATGTTTGTCACACTTAAATGTTTCAGATCATCAAACAAATTTAAATATTAGACAAAGATAACACAAGTAAACACAAAATGCAGTTTTTATTATTAAGGGGGAAAAAAATCCAAACCTACATGGCCCTGTGTGAAAAAGTGATTGCCCCCTAAACCTAATAACTGGTTGGGCCACCCTTAGCAGCAACAACTGCAATCAAGCGTTTGCGATAACTGGCAATGAGTCTTTTACAGCGCTGTAGAGGAATTTTCGCCCACTCATCTTTGCAGAATTGTTGTAATTCAGCCACATTGGAGGGTTTTCGAGCATGAACCGCCTTTTTAAGGTCATGCCACAGCATCTCAATCGGATTCAGGTCGGGACTTTGACTAGGCCACTCCAAAGTCTTCATTTTGTTTTTCTTAAGCCATTCAGAGGTGGACTTGCTGGTGTGTTTTGGATCATGGATGCTGCAGAACCCAAGTGCGCTTCAGCTTGAGGTCATGAACAGATGGCCGGACATTCTCCTTCAGGATTTTTTGGTAGACAGCAGAATGGTTCCATTTACCACAGCAAGTCTTCCAGGTCCTGAAGCAGCAAAACAGCCCCAGACCATCACACTACCACCACCATATTTTACTGTTGGTATGATGTTCCTTTTCTGAAATGCCGTGTTACTTTCACACCAGATGTAATGGGACATACACCTTCCAAAAAGTTCAACTTTTGTCTCGTCAGTCCACAGAGTATTTTCCCAAAAGTCTTGGGGATCATCAAGATGTTTTCTGGCAAAACTGAGACGAGCCTTTATGTTCTTTTTGCTCAGCAGTGGTTTTCGTCTTGGAACTCTGCCATGCAGGCCATTTTTGCCCAGTCTCTTTCTTATGGTGGAGTCATGAACACTGACCTTAATTGAGGCAAGTGAGGCCTGCAGTTCTTTGGATGTTGTTCTGGGTCCTCTTGGATGAGTCGTCGCTGCGCTCTTGGGGTAATTTTGGTCGGCCGGCCACTCCTGGGAAGGTTCACCACTGTTCCATGTTTTCGCCATTTGTGGATAATGGCTCTCACTGTGGTTCGCTGGAGTCCCAAAGCTTTAGAAATGGCTTTGTAACCTTTTCCAGACTGATAGATCTCAATTACTTTGTTTCTCATTTGTTCCTGAATTTCTTTGGATCGCAGCATGATGTCTAGCTTTTGAGGATCTTTTGGTCTACCTCACTTTGTCAGGCAGGTCCTATTTAAGTGATTTCTTGATTGAGAACAGGTGTGGCAGTAATCAGGCCTGGGTGTGGCTAGAGAAATTGAACTCAGCTTTCCAAAGATGTGATAAACCACAGTTAATTTATGTTTTAACAGGGGGGGGGCAATCACTTTTTCACACAGGGCCATGTAGGTTTGGATTTTTTTTCCCCTTAATAATAAAAACCTTCATTTAAAAACTGCATTTTGTGTTTACTTGTGTTATCTTTGTCTAATATTTAAATTTGTTTGATGATCTGAAACATTTAAGTGTGACAAACATGCAAAAAAATAAGAAATCAGGAAGGGGGCAAACACTTTTTCACACAACTGTACATAGTGAAGGTAACAGCAGTGTAGCTGTCTTATTTACATGCATCAGTTCTACTGGATTTAAATTCTACTCTATTTAAACAATATCTTCAATGATGTAACATAAGTATATGTTATGACCACCAGTTTAAATGATTTCAGTACTGCAATACCAATGAGCCTCGGCCTCTGATGCCTGTGGAGAAGAAGCCACGTAATTGGAGTGGTTGTAACTTCAAAGCGTTTCGTCGTTGCACCATCGTTGCTGAATTCTTCCAGGATTGAACCAGAATTTAAAAGTGCATTGATTTAAACTCTAGATTGTGTTTTTAGTTTTCTCAGTAACTTAAATGGAGCTTGCGCCCACAGTTAGCTGATACAGAATCTCAACAGAAATTCAAAATGTGTTGGACCTATTGGGTCATATTTTATATTTAGTATTTGTGTGATGCTTACTAACATCTTAGCTTTTTATTGTTTTAAAATTAGCTCGTAAACTGGCCACTTGTTTAACAATCCCGTCGCACACGTCGTCTCTCTACTCCAACTCCAGTCTCACGTCTCAAGTTGCAATTGGACTGCGTATGGAAGAGGAAGTCTTGGCCCGGATATCCTCTGTCATCCCCGGAACCTGGGAAATATTGACTGCAGGCAAAATCGTCGTAAGACTGATAGTCGATGGGTTGCAAGATTGCCAGTTACCTGAATGTTCTTGAAGGGGAGGAAACACCCAGAAGAAAACCCAGACCCAAACCCAGAACGTCCGTGCTGTGGGGCAGTGTTACTGCACCACTATGTCGTCCTAATATAATTATTAACATATGAATTAACATATGGACACTCGCTGGGAAAACCAGAAGGAACCACTTCCAGCAGTTGGGGGCTTTTACCAGACAAGCAAGTTACATGTCAGCTGAAGTTGTTCGAGGTCAAATTCATTGAAATGCCATGAAGGAGGTGAAATGTTCTTGTGTACTGTGCACAATTTATAGAAAATATAGATTTTTACAAAATTGTAAAAAAAAGAAGGCATCTTGCACACAAGAACACGTAGAAGTAAATGTGTCATTTCTAACAACATGGCTTCTCTTCTAAACCTCTGCTTTCTAAAATGTTACAGCTTACCTCATTCTCCCCTACTCCTCTCAACTGAAGGACACTGAACACTTCTTTACATTTCACATTGGGTCCCCGTCGTTGACAGTGGGTGTTCAACACACAGTGATGCTCTCTGTGTAGAGTGATCTTATTAGCACAATGCACACCTGATTGCCCAGGCAGAGAGACAAACGACTTAATTCAGAAGGTTGGAGGAAGCTGTTGTGTAACACTGAAGTACCCTTAATCACCGTAAAGACCATCCTCGAAGATAATAGTCATACTATCATAAATCCTAATCATTTTGTTCCACCTACATACATGAAAATAAAAGCGAAAAAGAAAGGCCAGGAAGCATATTCTAAGTGAGAATCGTGATAGGAACGGATGAAACATGATGTGGTCCGTTTTATTCTCTGAGCAACATGATGCATAAAAACACATTTATCAATATGCAGTGTTATCCCGCTTAACAACTGTATATATATATATATATAAGAATAATAGAACTGCTTCCTCTTCTTATGTGCAATTAAATGCATGAAGTTTCCATACCATAAACACAGCATGTGATAAACAACATGAACCGTCTCCTCTTTCTCAGCTCTGAATAAAACATGCAAAGCATGCTGGGGATGACAGTTCAGAGAGGCAGCATGGGATAAAGAGGTACTGTAGAACTCATTAAAACTTCCTGTATGTTCATACCATTTTTTCTAAATATATTACAATAATTGTGTTCGCATGCTAACACGCAAAGCTGAGATAGAATGAACATGATGCATTATAACTGCTAAACATCAGCATGTTAGCATGCTGACATTAGCATTAAGCTCAAAGCAGTGCTGTGCCAAAGGGCTCTTTCACAAGCCAACATTTAGTCCATTTAGATCAAGCCCTGCTGCGGTTTGTTCATGCAGTTTAGAACGCACCCAACTGTCACTCAAAATGGCCACGTCCTTAATTATGAATAACTTAAAGCCTTGATATAATTTAAACAAGCAAGTTGTATAAAAATTCACTCGCACAGTTGTTATGAACGGGGATATTAGCTAACGATACCAAAACCATTATTTTGTACCAGGTTGTAAACATGTTTCTGCTGTAACGTTGGCCATTCTAACGTGGGGCTCTGTGGGGATTGACTCGCTTTTGGAGCCAGCCTCAAGAGGCCATTTGAAGAACTGCAGTTTTTGGCCCGTGATATGCTTCATTTCTCAGCACTGGAGGTTGACTATGCCTGTAAGCCCTACAGTGGGTACGGAAAGTATTCAAAAAAGTTCATTTTATTTCTCATTAATCACTCAGCACCCCATCTTGACAGAAAAAAACAGAAATGTAGAAGTTTTTGCAAATTTATTAAAAAAGAAAAACTGAAATATCACATGGTCATAAGTATTCAGACCCTTTGCTCAGTATTGAGTAGAAGCACCCTTTTGAGCTAGTACAGCCATGAGTCTTCTTGGGAATGATGCAACAAGTTTTTCACACCTGGATTTGGGGATCCTCTGCCATTCTTCCTTGCAGATCCTCTCCAGTTCCGTCAGGTTGGATGGTGAACGTTGGTGGACAGGCATTTTCAGGTCTCTCCAGAGATGCTCAATTGGGTTTAGGTCAGGGCTCTGGCTGGGCCAGTCAAGAATGGTCACAGAGTTGTTCCGAAGCCACTCCTTTGTTATTTTAGCTGTGTGCTTAGGGTCATTGTCTTGTTGGAAGGTGAACCTTCGGCCCAGTCTGAGGTCCAGAGCACTCTGGAAGAGGTTTTCTTCCAGGATATCTCTGTACTTGGCCGCATTCATCTTTCCTTCAATTGCAACCAGTCGTCCTGTCCCTGCAGCTGAAAAACACCCCCATAGCATGATGCTGCCACCACCATGTTTCACTGTTGGGATTGTATTGGGCAGGTGATGAGCAGTGCCTGGTTTTCTCCACACATACCGCTTAGAATTAACGCCAAAAAGTTCAATCTTGGTCTCATCAGACCAGAGAATCTTATATCTCATAGTCTGGGAGTCCTTCATGTGTTTTTTGGCAAACTCTATGCGGGCTTTCATATGTCTTGCACTGAGGAGAGGCTTCCGTCGGGCCACTCTGCCATAAAGCCCCGACTGGTGGAGGGCTGCAGTGATAGTTGACTTTGTGGAACTTTCTCCCATCTCCCTACTGCATCTCTGGAGCTCAGCCACAGTGATCTTTGAGTTCTTCTTTACCTCTCTCACCAAGGCTCTTCTTCCACGATTGCTCAGTTTGGCTGGACGGCCAGGTCTAGGAAGAGTTCTGGTCGTCCCAAACTTCTTCCATTTAAGGATTATGGAGGCCACTGTGCTCTTAGGAACCTTGAGTGCTGCAGAAATTATTTTGTAACCTTGGCCAGATCTGTGCCTTGCCACAATTCTGTCTCTGAGCTCCTTGGGCAGTTCCTTCGACCTCATGATTCTCATTTGCTCTGACATGCACTGTGAGCTGTAAGGTCTTATATAGACAGGTGTGTGCCTTTCCTATTCAAGTCCAATCAGTTTAATTAAACACAGCTGGACTCCAATGAAGGAGTAGAACCATCTCAAGGAGGATCAGAAGAAATGGACAGCATGTGAGTTAAATATGAGTGTCACAGCAAAGGGTCTGAATACTTATGACCATGTGATATTTCAGTTTTTCTTTTTTAATAAATTTGCAAAAATTTCTACATTTCTGTTTTTTTCTGTCAAGATTGGGTGCTGAGTGTACATTAATGAGAAATAAAATGAACTTTTTTGATTTTAGCAAATGGCTGCAATGAAACAAAGAGTGACAAATTTAAAGGGGTCTGAATACTTTCCGTACCCACTGTAAATACAGCCTCACAGAGCTGCTGGGTGCACCCTGACTTTTACAATCAAACCAGAGGCGTAAACATGAAGTTCTACAGACTAACAGGTAACTTGTTGATTGGACAGTTTTGGCGATTGTCATCCAGCATCATCGGGACCCATGTGGGGAAATCCAAATTCCAGTGTGCATTTATGTTCTTAGATTAATTGACAATAAGCTTTATTAGACTTCAAATCAACAGTATCTTATGACTAACTGGTAGAGACAGGACGAAGGAGCAGGTGCCTTGTACAGTAATGATTCAGGGCTGTCACACACTTTTTAAGGAATTTAATGAATGACAAAGTACACAGTCAGATACAAGCTCAGACGTTTTAACAGCTTTGGACCTCTTAATCAGGGAAAATACCTGCCCTGACGTGCATACGTGCTACCATGGTTACCAAGTGATTTGCATAAATAGGTTACATGGTCTCGGCTCAATCATCAGGTCGCTTCCTGGATAGGTTCAGGGTCAGCAAATAGACTTATTGGTAGTTTTAGCTATTTAAATTATGCTAAAATCACTTGTCTGCTTTCATGAAATCCTGTCGTTTGCTTTCACTCCATAAACCAACCACACCAGAGTCCGCTTGGAAGCGGACCGACACCCACCTTTTCAAAGCGATCTCGTTTCGGTTGTCAGGTCCTCACCAGGGTTTGACAGCTTTCACACCAGCCCAGTCCTGGTGGCTCAGTCGTCTCAGGCTAACCCAGCGTATTTAATCATCTTCTCTTTTTGTTTTGCTGAAGCAGCAACAAGGTGTCATGCACATGTACATGATTTGATTGATCACTATATACTGTAGTGTCGATGTAATCACAATAGAGTGACCCAGTCAGTGAACAACCATGTCACACACACATTAGTAGTCCTCAGTTCGAATCTCTGCTGAGACGGCTGCCTCGGTTGCAGCATGTTGTGAGTGCTAATGTTTGGTGTTGCGTATGGAAATCAGTGATATGGATCTGAAGAGAGGATATTCCCTGATCAATACAAGGATCGATGTCATCCTCATGTTCCGTGCTGAATGTGGTTGCTGTGCTTAGAAGATGCGCACAGCTGAATAAGCAAACGTTCCTAATGGTGCATCTTTAATGAGATTTTCCTCTTGAAGAGTTTAATTGCAATCGGTTTCTGGGTCGACGTAAACTGCTGCATCGCCTCATAAACACATACAGTTTATCTTCTCTCTCTCTCTCTGAGGAAACACTTGCAGTGGACAAAACGATTCTGTATTGTAAACATCCGTGTGTCTCCACCGTATTTGCACAGATGAGCGCGCTGGCAATTAATGGAGTCCCCGGCTGTGGGTTAGGAGGTGAACGTATCGCAGAGGAGAGTAAACAGCCCCGTGAAAGTCCGCATGCGGTCGGTTAAGGCCAGCGTCGAGGTGACGCATTGCTATGCATGTGGCGCCCCCCTTGGTTTTTAATTAAATGAAACTGCATTGGGACGAGGCGTGCATTCAAACCCAGGCCGGACCGCATTCCCCCCCCCCTTCTGTCATAGGGGCAAGAATGACGCAATTCATGCAATTTTATGATCTACTGAATTACTGGACCTGTCAGTGTTTTGGGCGTCTTTTGTCTGTGATGTATGAACTGTGTGGACTCAGCCCCTGATGGACTGTTTACATACTCTCTCTGTGCCACATACAGACATGCTCAGGAATATGATGATGCATACACTTTAGGTAATTAGGAGTGTGGTAATATTAGCTATGTATGGAAACATATTCCATGCACCATGCAAGCTGGCATTGTTAATATGTGTATGCACACAGCTACTGTGTTTTTTTTGGTTTGAATCTGTGAGTCAGCTAGGGCACTGTGTGGGTCTAGATTTTCCGACATGAGAGTGAATAGTCCACGTCGGCCCTGTATAGAACTGTCCAGGGAGTAGCCTGCCCCCTGTCTAACATCTCCAGCCCTCTGCAGCCCTGCAAAGGACAAAGGTGAGGTACTGGGTGGAGAGTTTTTGGACAATCTGCGTGAGGTATAGCTTCTATGACTTGAAACCAACCAACTATGCTGGAATACTACCCTGCCATAAATTTGCTGTGGGGGTGCCATGCCATTGTTCCAACAGCCCATAATTCCGAAACCCCGATAGACGGAAAGCCCATTTGACAGCCAGTTATAGCCCATTGTTCCGAAGGCCCATTGCTCCGAAATACACACACATGGCTAATTATTATGCAGAATGACGTCACATGCAATATTTATTCCATATGAGAGAAGTTGGCCTTCAGGGCTTTCAGCCAGAAAGGGTCTACTATTTACTATGACCATGCTCTTCTCCTGAACCAAACCAAGAAGGGTTATTTTCTAAACCTAAGGAGATTTCTACCAGAAAGCCCCAAAGGCTAACTTCTCCCATGTGCAAAAAAGAACGTAAGGTCATAAGGTCCGATGATGTCATTCTGCATAATAATTAGCCATGTGCTTCTCTGTCTTCGGGATAACGAGCTGTTTGACAAACAGGCTTTTGATCCAACAGGACATTTCTTGGACTATTTGGGTTTCGGAATACTGGACTGTCGGAGCAAAGGGCAGTCCCTATAGCTTGTGGTACTTTCATTAAACACAGTTTCAATACCATGTTAGCCTGATGTACTTGAAATTATAATCATCCGATTTTCCAGATTTGATAACATGAAGTAGAGTTTACACTTCATGAGGAGTACTACGCAGCCTGGGGAAAAAACTGCATGATGGCTCTAGAGAAGCTTAGCAAGATTTCGAAAAAATAACCCTGATGATGTGGTCAGGGTTATCTCAGCTTGGATGAAGTAAAATCTGAAAATACAAAAGATAAAGAATAACACTAACTATTGTCCTGCTTGTCCAGGGACACTAAAAATGAACGAAGCAGATAAACAGGTTATTACCGATAGAAGCCTGGTTTTGTCTACCTCAGTCATTTTTAGTGATCCATCCAATGGATACCATCCAATGGTAGGTGGGCAATCTATAAAATAGTTGACAGTTGACAGTCGAGAAATGAAACAAAACCATTTGGTATTTAGCATTCTATTTATTTGTTTATCTTTTGATACAACACACTGTTTAAGATTTTGGTTTAGTCTTCATCATTGTTTCTACACCATCTGATTGAAATAATACATCATTTATTGCCCAGGACTTCATCAAGACAATTATTAAAAACATCTGAGACCCGTTTCACTTTATTTTATCCGTCACTCTTCCAATGACATGACATTCATCAACAAAGCCCGGGACCCCCACTGACTGTGACTCTTACATCCCCAGGACAATGTACTTGTAACGTACTTGGCAAAAAACAGTTCTGATTCTGATGTCCCTCACCTCTCAGAGGAGCCGCTCTGCAAAAGCTCCATGACAGACCTCCATCAACCCGTCACACGTCTCATTAAAGTCAGCGAGCGTCCGACAGTTTACTCCGAGGCCACGGGATAACGGCTCCTCTGAGCCCCAACCTAACCACACCTGCTCAACGTTTGTCAGACGTTGCTATGGTAATTTAGCTTGATAGGCGTGAGCGTTGGAGGCTGCCCTTCTAACACACACACACAGCACTTAATCCCAGTAGGGGTGCGAATCCAATATCTGCAGGCCAGAGTGGATGGAGGAAGAGAAGGAGGAGATGGAGGGTGGGGGGGGGGGTTCTGGCATTCCTCCTCTCGCTTTCACACCTTCTGAGGTGTGACTGCACTTAGAAACCGAGCGAGGCAGCTGCCAAGGGCTCTCTCTCTCTCTCTCTCTCTCTCTCTCTCTCTCTCTCTCTCTCTCTCTATCCCTTTCTATGGGAAAGTGAACAAGCCAAGGTGAGAGAGGATATGAGATAATGAGGAGGTGGGAAATGGAAATAGTGTTAATGTCCACTTGGGAAAGTCACTTGACGAAGAAAAAAAGTCACTTGACGATAATATAACATAACAGTCATTTAGCAGACGCTTTTATCCAAAGCGACTCACAATTCAGATTCTATCACATTTCTACACCGTAGGTACAGCTACGGGAGCAATTTTGGGGTTAAGTGTCTTGCTCAAGGACAAATCGACATGCGACTAGTAGAGCCGGGGATCGAACCGTCGATCCTCTGATTGAAGGAGGGCCCTGCTCTCCACTTAGCCACAGTCGCCCACATAAGACTCTAAAGATTACACCCGTCATAACACTAATACATCCGTCTTTATCTTGTGCGTTTTCTGCATGCATGAAACATATTCATGAAATGTTGAAATTGAAATTTCGACATGTCAAAATTTATAATGCCTAACATTTCTTCTGGTGATTGGGTTTTCCCATTTCAGCCTACCTTAAAAGAGCACTTCACTGATTTAGCATTGCATCCATAGACTGTATAAGAAGTCATCCATTGGTTTGTGGACTGCCATTTTGAAGCCTTGAGTTTGGCTTCTGCAGAGGATTTACATAGAGACGCCGTATACGGCTCTGGTAGCTATAGCGACCCATCAATCACAAGGTAGCCCCGCCCTAAAACATACCCAACAAAACTGATTTTGATGCATCGAATCAAAAACATATGTTTTCCCCAGGCAAACGTGGCATAATGGCTCAATCTCGTGGAAAATAGTAAAAACTACAATTTTTGAAGCCAGGGCTCTGAAAGCCTGGCATGATAGAATGCACGATTTTATGCTGCTATGGCCGTCGGATCAAAAATTGGGGTTTTCGGTTGGTTTCAATGGGGACTTTTTTGTACTTAAGTGTATTTTTACTACACCGTTTGTTGTATGTTTATTATAGGAACTGAGGTTGAATTTCCAAACTAAAAAACTCACACCATTGCAAAAATGTATGCCATATACACAGCCAACATTTAAAAAAAATGAATAAACCCAAAATGTCCTTAGTGGGTTAAATCAGGGTTAAATCAGTTTTATACATATATAGAGGAAATCTAAAAAAGGATATTTTGCATCATCCGATATGATAGACCTTTTCAGTGTGTAACCCTAAAAATACAGCAAAGGGTTTTGTTGTTGTGTAGGTTCGATTTTTGTCTAAATGGTTTCCCACCAGTATAATGTCTCCCCGCCCAGCAACATGTCTGGGGTGGAGGTATTGAGTAACAAGGTAATGGAGGGGGTGGTGGGTATAGAAACGCCGGTGACAGTCAGTCACCGGTCTGTGTATTATTAGTGATTAAGTGTTTATAAAGATCCCACAGCTGTTTTAGAGCAAGTTAGTCTTCATAAGCAAGAAGGTAAAGGTCATCGAAGGTCATATTTCCAATCAGCAGCTCTTTGCAGCTCTTAGAATCACTCCTCAAAATGGCCTTTAGCTATTTCCATGAGGAAGGGCAACAAGTGAATAAATGACTGCCAGCTCTAAGAAATTATTTTAATTTGAAAAGCAACTCAGATGTACATTTCAAAGACTTGGCAATGACATAGTGTTGTAGGAAAGGAGAGAGTGAATGTCATCAGCATAGTATACTGTGTGGGTGTTCATTCATGTGAGAAAAGAAAAAGGTAGAGTTACAGTAATGGGTGCTTTCTGAAGAGCTTTAGATTAAGGGGAGATCAGGTGGCAGGGATGTAAGCAAGATGTGAAGACGGTGGCGTGCAGCTGTCAGCTTCCTGTTTCCCCCCGGGGGACCTTCCTCTGTAAGTCAGGAGACGTAGGCAGGAGATACGGGACACAGAGGGAAGAGAGATTATTGTTAACATAAGGCAACTGTTTGCAGAGGAAACTTCATACTTTCCCTGCTGCATTTTGTTGACCTTTACACCTCGCTTCACTTTCACACTGAGATACATACATCGGGCTGAAACTGAGCATCTGTGGATAGACACCAAGTGCATTGTCAAGAGCACTTAGATAGCTGTGACAGTGACTTTGGTATTCTTTTCACCTTGTCATCGTGGCATAGCAGGAACTCCAACAGACGAGGTTTTGACTACTTTGTGTTTATGTCTGTCACTGCGATAATGTCACAACTGTGCAAGATGTGTATGTGTATATATACAGTATATGTATATATGTATATACATTTATATATCTATATACATGTATGTGTATATGTATGTATGTATATATGTATGTACATGTATGTATGTACATGTATATATACAGTATGTATGTATGTATGTATGTATTCAAATGTATAGGAGGAGTATAATTAATTTTCATAGCAGTATAAATCAGTAAGTTGAGAAGATGAGAAGAGTTTGTACGGCATCTTTTGCATGTATTTCATCAGGCTTGCTCGTCAAACGGCAGATCACATTTTTATTGGTGCACTATAAAAGAAAAGAGTCACTTAATGATTATTCCTTCATTATTGTGAACAATATTTGATCAAAGCGATTATTTAAAGTGCTCACCCCATAAATAATATGTTGAAATTAATGAGGTAATGATTTATTGATGATAAGATGCAACGTGTAACTGCTTCGAGGGATAATCTGAAACTCATTAAAAAGCGGGTGGAATCTAGTAAAGTCGAGTTCAAATAAGGGTTAAAAAACGGAAATAGAATCTGGGAGAATGCGGAAAAGGTTTGCCCATGAACTCCTTTGTCAGTTTGTTGTTTAACAGCTCAGATTAACTACAAACCTGAAGTGAATGCTATATAATTTACTGTGTGACCTTGACAATAAAAGCAAAAACAAGGGCGATATATACTGAGACTCTTGCAAATGAGCGTATGCGTGCGTGCGTGCGTGCGTGCATGCGTGCGTGTGTGTGTGTGTGTGAGAGAGACAGACAGGGACTTGAATGACATGCTACTGCCTGTCATCTTTGTCATGTTTGTTCAGTGGCTCAGTGGAAGATTATAGAATGGAAGAAGGATGCATGGTGACGTACACTGTGTGTGTGTGTGTGTGTGTGTGTGTGTGTGTGCGTGCGTGCGTGTGTGTGTGGTGTCACGTCAACAGTTCTTGAGGTCCGCTGGTTGCGGCCATCACTCCACCAGCCAGAGAGTCTGAATAAACTCAGCCCACCCTAAAGAGACACACACACACACACACTGGTGCACGCAGAGTGGCCACTCTGCATGATGCCCAGGGTAAGGGCACCGCAACAAGCGGCATCAGGCTCTGGAGAGGCGAGCTGCGGTGGCGCTGACACAGGAGAATGTAATGCGTTTTGATAGACGCTCGTGGCTGAACAGGAAAGAAAGGCGAGGCAGTGGGCGGGAAACACTGCAAACCACACTTAGTTCTTTGGCTGTTTTTTTGGAGAAAAGCTGTCCGTTTGGCTCTCTGTCAAGCAGCAGGCTTATATGCAACCCAGCGGTCCGATTTGTAGGGAGTAAACAGCTGAAAGGCACCATAAGTACGATATTTACTGACCCACAACTCAGAATGGCCGTAATATTTTTGCAGGAGGGCGACGGCATTATTAATCAATACCTCACCAGGCAAATCATTTGTGTCCTGAGAAACTTTAAAATCCGAATGCTTGAGAGACTGCCAAACAGAAGCCGGAGATGCAATGAAAGAAATACATTTGCTTGTTTTTTGCTTGTCAGTGTCTGATTTTCAGCTTTTCTCAGGAAGTCAGTGCTGATTTGCAATTGCAGTTCAAGTGTCAGATGTCTGAGCTTCTCACCAGTACTCAAACACAATGCAAACTAAAACGAAGATGCTGTTAACTGAAGAATGTCTATTCGTAATTAAGATCAAGCGAGTGACCAAGTTGATTGACTCACATGTAGTTCTTTGAGCCGACTAGTTCAGATATTAGAAAGTTAAGTTTTCCCAGAAGGTGGTGCTAGAGGAAAGGTGACTGGGTTAATTGATTTTTGTCAGTTTATGTGTTCAGCACCTTTTCATGACAATTTGAAACTTACATAATAAACGAGATAAACGCACTGGTGAAGGGTACGCCCACTGGAATGATAGAGAGGTAGAGGAGGGAGTGATTGCATGCAAAGTGTCTCACATTACGTACAAAGTATTTATATTTTATTATTGTTGTCATTTTGTTAGATATCAATAGAAAAGACAAATTCCTTGTATTTGTACACACACTTGGCCAATGAAGCTGATTCAGACTGTTATTATCAGCTTATATAGCATGAGAATGTTGCTCTCCATGAAAACCATGTATCTCCAAAATTGATGATTCAAAAGTTTTAAGAAAATCCAGCGGTGAGTCGATTATGTCGCCGGGCCTTTACAGGCGGCGGCTCATTGACTGCAGGTCACTGTAGCTGCTGGATGCTGGATATGATAACGCTACAACCAAGCTCTTCTTCACTTCCCTGGAGTCAACAATCTAAGAGCGATTCTCGACATAGCTGCAGGCAGCATTTCCATAGGTCAAGCAATCCAAAAAAGCCCGCTCCAAACAGGAGCAGGCCGAAAATGCCAAGCTTATATGCCAAGAAATGCCAAGCTTATATACAGTATATCCCAATACACTTTAACAACAGCACAAAGATCATCCTCCAAAATGACCATTCAGTTGAATCAACACCTCTCTTTGAAAGAACGCTAACAGTCTGGGTGAGCCCACACACTGCTGAAAAAGAGCTCTAATCACAGGTTACAATGATGACCTCTCTGTTTGGGAAGTGTTGTCTAACTTCTCCTCTGCTATCTATTTATCCACAGAGTTGTCTTTCCACTGTTAAATGAATGAAGAATACTGTAGTTTTCCTGGCTGAATAGGGGCTGATGTTCTCATTACAACCCCTCCACACACTGATTAATGACTCACTGGGAACGACAATTACTGAATTGCACTTCATCAAAACACGAAGTGAAAATATACAGTAATTGCACAACAGAAAAGGAAAGACACTGTCACAGGCAACTAATAAAGTCCTCCCTCACTCACTCACTCATACAAGCATACACATTTCCTCCTGTGAGTGATGACAGAATCTCCCCTACGGCACACAGCAGCGGCCCCCCTGCTGTGATGCAAGTAATTAGACAACTTTCCCGAAGTTCAGAGCTGTAACAGTGAAACATGACAAACAGCCAGAGTTAAAAGACCAGCCAGTAGATCTTACTACAGGAGTTTTCAAGGTTTTTCTCCAGCAAAGTTACACAACAGCAGACCCCCACCCTCCTACCCACCCTCAATTCGATTGACAATTTCCTTTCCAATCTCTGGCGCTCTGCTTGTATGAACACATCAATCAAGTCATTATGTGCTGGAGAAGCACTGAGTGGGTGGGGGGCTGACTGTCAGTCATCTCAAGCTATAAAACAATCCTGTCGCTACGATGACTGGCTGTTTATTTATGATGAAACAATATGCTTTAGGCCAAAAACTGCATTTACTATTGACCATTGAATGCAGCCTAGTTACTGATTTCCTACCCTCCATATATCCATTGTTTTTAGTTCATTTGTACATGGTCATACATCAGAATACCATAATCTGAAATCCTGCAATCTAACAAGCACACCTACTTTACGCTGCAGTTGGCCAGATGTGCAGAGGTTATTTTTTTCATCCTCCAACAACTATTCCAGCCATTTTTCATATTATGCCCGCTCAGATGCATCACTCTGCGTAGCTAACAAAAAAGGTCAATAAACTGTAGTCCATGATGACTTTTACGTTGTTACACTGCAGCCCAAAAACCCCAGCAGCAGCATTGCAATGTGCAACATATTAGCCATTTTAACATTACAGTAAATCAGCCTGTGTATGCATTTCTACTCTCATAATTGTATTTTGATTGACTAATCTTACGTTGTGTTCAGACATAATGCAAAGTGAATTTTATGGGCACCGCCATAAATGAAGTCAATGGAAAGATGCGAGTAGATATGATTTGCCTGGGGCGGCACGAAGTGATATGAAAAAAAGGGTCCGCATAAGTTGAAAATGTTAGATATTGAGTTAAAATTGTATGAATCTGAAAGTGTTCACATCATTGTGATTGGCCCTCCACTGCAATTTTTGAACCCTTTATTCATACCAAATCCAGCTGGTGAGGGAGGGTGAAAAACATCTGTCTTTTTTATTTAAGACATGTCTGATCACTATCAGTGTGTGAATACATAAGTGATCCACGCTCCAGCTATAATGAGACCGCGTTAATGTAGCCGTTGTGCTCTGACTGCAACTCACTTGATGATTCACTCCTCTGCCCTAAGAGTAAGGCTCAGAGTGGCACGCGGCATGATAAGCTAATGCTTGTTGACAGATGGGTGCATTTGCAGGTCATTTTCATTCAACCTCAAGGAGCAGGCCGCGGCTGTCAAAACCTGTGTATTAAAATTCTGTGCTGCTCCGAGAGCTTACCGACAAGATTATTCCATATAAAGAGGAAATGGCCTCATGAACTCACTTTATTTCAGGGTCCATAAACCCCCTGGCCAGTGGGACTGTGCAGACACAGTCCCACAGCACAGTTAACTTGAGGAGCAGCGAGATGCACCTTGAACTGTCTCGGTCATCAGTAGAGCAGCCCTGGGCTCACAGATGGACCGATAAATTCACCCAACACGGCCGAACCTGTCGGCCGCATTGATCCCTGTGTCCATCACCCGGAGGCTTCGGCTGTGTTCCGTTAGCTCCTGTGCTGTAGTCTAATTGGCTGCTAATGAGGGCTAATGAATAAGTGCTAACCTCCGAGCCAGGTTAAAGGCCTGGACCCTGAATGCCTTGTCCTCGTACCTCTCACTTTCTCTTACTGCGTTCTTGACAGGGGTTCGGTCTTGTTCTTGGTCAGTTGTTGCAATGTACTTAGACATTTTATATTGGACTTCTCAGTTCTGCAGAGCATTTTAGCATCTTTCAGCCCATTGTTTTGGTTTTCAGGCTTAAAATTTTTATATTTTTTTCATTATCACCGCTGTCATCAATCTAGTTTCCGCTGATACCGATACTGGTTCTAAACGGGAACCGATAGGATAGTAGTAAAAACCCGAGTATCGATAAGGTCTGGAGTTACAGGTTCTGCTATCAATACTTTAGAAGTTATCGAGTGAGGTCTCAGCGAAAAAAAGCAGCGTTGCAAACCTCCTCTCTGTCTCTGTATCTTTGCACGAGGGGCGGAGCCGTGCTTTACTCTGACACATACACGGCTCAGTACAGTGTGAGACACACATCATGGCAGAGAGAAGATAAATTTTTTTTTTTTTAAATACTCCAGTTGATCCTGAGAACTGTCGTTGTCTCAAATGCAATAAAACGGTCCTAGCCCAAGTCCCTTCACGCTAGCAGCTACAGGGAAGATGACAGAGGAGAGGGTGGACGAATGTCATAGGGCTGTGATCCAGTTTATTGTTAAAGGCCTGCACCACTTTTTAACAGTGGAGTCAAAGGGATTTAGGTAACAACTTAATAAATATTTAGTAAGTAAAGTAAGTAAATATTTCACAAAAGAATCAAAAATAACCAATAAGAGGAACCAAACCGATAAAGCAGTGTCGATATAGTACTAGTATCGATGAAAATACTAACGATACCCATCCTTATTTCTGGCAGCATGTTGCAGCTTTTACCTGCAAAAAAGCTCAGACAAACCCAGTGCACACGACATGATGAAAAAAAAAATTGTACCATGTTGTAAACATATTTAGTTCTGTTGTAATGTTGTAAAGTTGTGCATTTTACCATGGGGGTCTATGGGGATTGACTGGTTTTTGGAGCCAGCCTAAAGTAGCCACTTGAGGAACTGTAGTTTTCCTCACTTCTGCATTGACTTAATGTCTCAGCACCAAATCTTGCCACCTAGATTTAACCAAAGTAACTGAAAGAGACGAATGATAAGTCCCCATGAGGAAGCTGTTTTAAATACCCTTTAAAGGCGTAATGGCTAAATGTCAAACCAAAACGTTTCATTGATACCAGACTAGATACACCAGGATACATAGGGGTTGGGGTTGGCTGAGTCAGATGCCACAGGCAGTACTCCATACTAGTGATTTCTTATTTATATCTCTTTTTTTAATTTCCCACTATCCATTTTGTACAAAAGAAAAACAACTTCTCCAGTCAGACCACTTAGGGTCAAAGCTGCTGTAAAGTTGTAGCACACAAGGGAAATTGCTGGTGCAATGAGAACATTGTTGATGCTGTGGGCTCAGTACAGTAAAACTGCCCTCTCAAGTACTGTTGTTACAGTAGGCTGTAGCAGACTGGAGTCTGAATGCGCTGATATCTCTTCCCACCCACCTTCACATTCTTCTCTACATAAGCCTCTGCTCAACATTACTGCGCTTTTTGTAATTTATGAGCAAATTCTGCTGTAGTCTACCTTCTGAATTCACGCTGATAGCTCTTGGGACCAATTCAATTCAGGTTTGGGAGAGAGAGAAAAAGCCCTGGCTGCTGCATTCCCATTACATGGTAAATCTCCAGAGAATGAGACAGAGGCTTGCGAGTCAGCACAAACCCAGATCTTCTGGAAGCAGCAATTTATATGCACATCGTTTCTGTATCATAGACTAATAAAAAAGCTGATATGGGGACTTTTTCATTGCCACGTGAACAGGCCTATGTGCCTGAAGGACCTACTGTGCATGTGCCAGTGTTTTTCACACCATATGAAGGGGCATGACTTTGGTTATATGGAGATATAGAGGGTCTGGGTTTCCCTGTGGAGTAAGAACGCGTAAGCACTGAACCTGATGAAAAGGATTCCTAAATTGGATTCCTCTCTAGATTAAATAGATAACTTCTAACTTGTAAAACGTTAAAAGAATTGTTTGGGATAATCTGATTCTGTCAGTTCTTCTCGTGCCCTGGGGTACATCCCAAGTCTCTTAACTGCATCCTCGTTTCCCTCACTTGGGTCCTTTTCCTTGCGTCTTAGTCCACCAGGGATGCATGGAGGAAACCATGCAAGGAGAGAGGAACGAGAAAATAAGTTTTAAGAGACATGAGACGTCCTTTCCTCAGTTGCGTCACGTGAAGCGACGTCTGTTTCTGATGACGATGCTGATGATCACAGCTGGATCGGCTGTCAGTCGGCTTTAACAGCTGGAGAGACTTTAGATAAGTTTGTGTCTGTTCACATGATCACTGTACTTAATAATAGTAACTAATAATACTAATAACTAATAAAGACACAGTAATCACCACTGTAGAGGTGTTTCTCTCTGTAGTCTGTTAACAAACTGTGTCCTGGGTTCTGTTTATAAGCGCAGGATCCATTTCTACCGGCGGAATGCGATCGTCTTATTTATGAATTATTTGCGTCTGTACGTGTTGAAATTGTGACTGTGGCGTCATTATTAAATAACCCAGAATATGATTATTGTTTCTCTTAAATTATAAAACTCATCAAACACTCAGGAATGATGTAAAAAGTGTTTAGTCTCTCCAGCTCTCTCTCTGACTTTAATTGTATTCATAATAAAAGTTATTGAGGGAAACATCAGATCATGAAAACACAAATCTTTCTAATAAATGAAGAAAGTTGTTTGTGGTCGTGTTGTTGTTCAGTCTACAATGAACATTTATTTAAACCAGATGTTGAATCAGAAAACGAATCAAATATAAGCTTGAGTTTATTCTGTGATCCGTCTTCACTCTGGTGTTAAACTCCAGTCAGTCAGTCCGATCGGCTGCTGCGTCCAATCACATGACTGATGAACAATGAGGGGGCGTGTCGGCCGTTAAAAGACTTTCTGGAAGTCTGTTCTCGTGGGTCCTCGCTCATGGCTCCTCCGAGGTCCCTCCTCCCTCCTCGCTCCTCAGAGCTAAATACGAGCTTTGGGACAGCCGTCAATATGGCGGCGCAGAAACAACTTCCGGTTCAAGCGAGGATCGAGGAGCGAGGAAACGACAATTAAGAGACTTGAGAAGTACCCCTGGTAGGGGAGAGCGGGGTAATGTGAGACACTTTTTACATTTGCTCCCCTCTAGGCGAGCTAAAATGATATACCAGTAAAATTTACACATTTCCCATTAATTCAGGATGTTTCCTAGCAATGGAAACGGTCAGAATGTCTTCAGGACAAAGGGCAGTGAAAATATGATTGTTTTTAAAAAAGTGGTCTTGTGTCTCACTTTACCCCAGCTTAGGGGTAAAGTGAGACAGACTAGAGAAATCAAGGGGGTAAAGTGAACCAGCTGGGGGTAAACTGATCCACTTACTTTTTCCACTTTAAAACTACCATAACAACACATGTTGTAACAGTTAGAATCCTGACAGCTAGATTGACAACCACACATTCCAAAACTAATATCGGACTAGTAACAGAATCATGGGGATTGGTCAATTAAGCACATTTTTTTTAAACACTTGAAAGTAACTCCGAACAAAATCATATACAACATAATATAATTCAAAATGTTTTAATTAACATTCAAATGACAGATAGAACCAGTTAGATTAGAACACAGTCATGGGACCATAATCAGAACCAGCTAGAACAGCCTGGGACTCAGAACACAGGACTAGACCCACCTGGATTAGAACATCAGCCTCATACTCTATAACAAGACCTACTCTACATTCCAGCCCTGAAGGTTACAGGGAAAGGTGAAGAGTTGCTCTCTCCGTGTGGTTCCTCCAGGCCTATTAGGTTGAGGCAGCTTCTTCACCACATCACCTTTAGGAACATGTGCCACATCATTTTCTTTTATAGCAAACGTGGGTCTCTCCCACTCTTTCTTGTTTCCCTGGATTCTTCTGAGGTTCTCCATAAAACATTTGCAACTAAAGAATTAATTCTGTCACCTGTCCATCACTACAGCCAGATTTTCAAATAACTCCCCCACTGTAGTTTTATTGAAGGCTGTAGCCCTTCCCAGGGATGTTGCCTCCGGAGTTCGGACAGAGAGATGGCGACGTGCTAGGAAGCTGCCAAACCACTCTTCTCCTAAAGAGTAGAGAATTCATTATTATAAGATTTAGCTTTGTGGCAAGATCAGTTGGCCTAAGTTAACCTACAGAATCATGTGATCTCTTGCACACCCTAGCCTACCTGCACATTGTTTCTCTGTCCAATTGGCAGGGACAGGGATATAGTATTTCTCTGCGTATTCAAATGCCAGTTAACGGCACTTAACTGGAGCAAGGCCATGGAACTGGTCAGCTAGTTGTTTCAAGTGTTTGGCAAGCTCCTCCTCCATCTCATCTGTGAATATTCTCTTTGCCTCAGCTACTGCACCCCAGGCTACTGATTTTACTTCCCCTTTCTCTTTTTTCTTTATGAATCTTTTGAGGGTTGTCTTGTCAATATTTCTATCCCTTCCAGCTTTTCTTAAGGACTTCTTTCCTTGCATGACCTCAGCGGCTGCACTCTCCATCTCTGCGAGGGGTGTTTGGCCCCAGGTTGTCTTCCTGGTGTAGTTTCTTGGCATGATGGCTTTTCTACAATGTTTGACATTAAAAATAAAACATATGTAATGTAATATTACACTAAAATATGTTTAAGACTAAACTTAACTTGTGCTTCATGGTGGGGTAAAGTGAGACAGTGTCTCACTTTACCCCACATCATTTGTCTCACTTTACCCCACAGCTACTATTTTAGAAAAAACATCTCTTAGCAATTCAGGCTAATCTTCAGCTAGCATCAATCACATGGTTTTATATGTTGGAAGTTCATCAACATGTATGATATAAGTTTTTCTACCTGAATCAATTTGCTTTGACACAACAGTTGATTAAGTTCACAGCAAGAAAATTTACTTTTACATGCAAAAAACACATTTTTGTGAAAAAACATACTTACCACAGCACCAGCACCAACTTCTCCTTCATGGCAAGGGGGGAATGGGAGGGGCTTGAAAACATAATGGTCACATGACCACAAATGTGTTCCTTTGCCTAGATACAGGGGGTGTCTCACATTACCCGGTGTCTCACATTACCCCGCTCTCCCCTACGTCGCTGATTAGCAGTGCAACATTGATTCTGCTAGTGATTTTCAATAATGACAAAACCATTCAGTCCCACGATGTATCTGTGCAGTAATCCATAGGCTTAGTCACCCTCTGTCATCATGCTGAATGTTAAAGAGTAACTGTGGTATTTTTCAACCCTATTTTCCCATGTTTTTGTGTCCAAGTGACTAATGGGGACAACAATTTTTGAAATTGGTCCAGCAATGAGGAAGAACACTGGCAGCTGCTAAACAGGCTGAAATGTAATCCTTCCGGGACACAACTCACCATCAATGTACGTTCACTAAAAGTGCTGAATGTGTTTGACACTGACAGGCTCAGATTATTAGTGTGTGTCTGACAACATTATGGAAAGAACCCAAGAGACAAACAAAACCTTTTTCTCTACCTTTCGCTTCCGTCTGTTATTGTGTCATGTGACAGTGGTGGAAATGTGAGTGAGAGCTGGACAGAGGAGTGCAGATGTTGTCACTTTGTTGTGTTGGAGTACAGAAATCGTAGCTGAGTGTTAACTAAAAATTTTTATAATATATTATAGCTGATTTTGACAATGTGGAAAAATGTTTTATTTCCATTATTTTGTCAGACACTTATAACAAGAATCTGAGACTGTCAGTGGCAACAACAAACCCTTTTAGTGGACGTACATTGACGGTGAGGAATTGATTGGAAGGTTTACATAATAACTAACTAGTGGCTGTCGGTTACAGTGTTCTCCCTCAATGCTGGACCACATATCAAACATAGGTCTCCATCATCCTCCTCCCGCAGGGGAGCTCTTCTCCCGAGGAGAGCCTATGGAAGAGAGGAGGAAAACCAGGGCTGGAGCCCAGCTGAGACCTGCTGTCCGAGTCTTGTTAAAATACTGAAGTTGCATGAGTATTGATATGACACCTGCAACAACGTTGAAGTTATCATGTCATCCATAGTGGCCATAGCTGCTGTCTGCATTATCAGCCACATGTCTGCATCAGGTACAGAGCCAGGAGTCAGGACGTGTTAAGCCCAGTTTATTATACAGACTTGAGGCAGAGGGCACCCGTTAACCAGGCTTGGCCCAACATTAAAACACTGAGCAACACCTCTAAAGCTGTCTTGTTTCTACTTATGTGAGGGTTTCAAAAGAAGAGAATTTGACATAGTGACCAAACGGTGGAATTACAATTTCCAGGTTGGTCACATGATGCCATGGGGCCCAAAAAGACATTTTTCCCATACTATTTTTTTTTAAACTTCCCAGTTTGGACACTGGAATTGGCCTTGTTTAAATTATTAGGTCCAAAAAGTTGTAATTTTGAATGAAGTAAAACTGAGCAACTTTCATAGCAATCAACAAGGCACCGCCCAAACGCTGTATCCAGTTCTCTTTATATGTCTATGGATACAACCTGTCCGAAGGTGGAGTAGGTGTGTTTATTAAATCGAACCACTCGGGTCATTCACAGCATCATTGTATAACACAGTGAAACGTCGTTTACTTGGCTAGTTGCCTTCTGCAAAGTGTTTGCCGAGTCTGCAGTACCACAGTATGACAAATTATACTGTACAGCAAAAGATCAGGCAGCGTTGTGCTTGTGCTCTCAAGAGCCTCAATGATATTCGCCTGCAGCAATAAAATGTAATATAAGAGAGAACCCCACTTTGGGCAGATTCGAAGCAAAAGTGGAACTGAAGACATAATGCAATATTTCCACCAAAGGCCTCTCTTCTCTGTTTTTATGCCCGGAAATAAACAATCCTAATCTCATCTCGCCTCTCATATCTGCCCTTGAGCCTTCTCCGTGTTGAGACAAATCTTAGCATATGTGCTTGTGTTGCTGTTCAGTCGTGTAGCCAAGAGCAAAGCCAGGGAGGAGAACAGGCAGAAAAACAGTGCTTCATTATAAAAGTAAGAACTGCTTCATTTGTCTTTAAACTCTCGTCTGCCTGCAGAGTTTTATAGGTTTGGACAACATTTCAAAGCCTTCCCTTTTACAAATAAATCTACATTCAGGTCACAAGGAATAGTTCAACATTTTGGAGAGTAATCTTATTCACTTTCTTGTAGCAAGTTAGATGAAAATATTTTCACACTCTCATATCTGTACGATGAATACAAAGCAGCCGGTTAGCTTAGCTTAGTTTAGCATAAAGACTGGACACTAGGGCTGTCAATCTTCCTCTATAATACCAGACGGATTTAATTTCTTATTTTTCAGTATCAACTCTGAAACCAAAATGTATTTTCCTGAAGGAATTCTATCTTCTGTTCGAAATGCTACAGACACATCAGAACGCCTGGTAAATTACCAAACGGCTTGCCAGGTTGACTCTGAAAACGTCAGAGCAACATCTTCAAAAAACATTATTTACATAAATTGACTACAAAACTAAAATCTAATTTGTTAATCAATCTCCTGAAAAGAAATCTAAACTTAATTTAGTGACACAATGAAAGTCCTAGAGACGAATTATAGCAGTTTCGAACCTGGCTCAAATTCTCTGCCACTCGTGCTAGTTGATGAAACACGCCTCCAGGGATACTTAACTACTCCAAGTCCACACAGTTTTGTAACTTTTCAACACAGACTAGCTCTGTAAGCCAAGATAACTGTCTTGCTGCCTGTAGTTACATATTTACCATACAGAAACATGACATCTTCTCTTTGGCATGAAAACAAATACATGTTTTTTCCAGGAATGCCAAACTATTCCTTTAAGTTGAATGAGGCCCACTAAGCTAAGAAAGATGTTGGTGAGGAGTGTCCTGTTGACAACAGCAGTGCCCCCCTGCAGTACTCTGGCTGACCTGAGCAGCATGCCGGGCACAGAGAGCTGTCATCTGATTTTTAATTGCAGCCGCAGTGGCTATAATTGGATCTTATTGGAATGCGCCCATGCAAAGCCAGCAGCCGGGATGTAGAGGCCGAGACGGCCAGGCATCAATTCCATAACTTTTCCTAAACTATCCAGGCAACAGAGAGGATTGTGTCTCTCTTTTTCTCTCACTCTGTCTCCCTCTTGTCAGTTGTCACACAGTTACAGCAGGACTGGGGGGGGGGGGGGGGGGGGGGGGGGGGGGCAAAACAAAGGGACACCCTGCGAGAGTCCAGCCGCAGGGCACCATGCTGGGTTGAACTGCAATCGATTAGCTGTGCGTCCATCCACGCCGACTCAGCCGCAGTACGGGCCATGCTTCGACGCTGGATGACAGGAAAGTAAATGTCTGCCGAGATAATGAGGTGGACTCGACATGCCCTACGTGTCAGTGCTCTATCAATCAATGCGCGTGGGTAAACAGCCGATAAACTGGGTTTTGCGTGACTGTGTGCATGCATGTGTGTATGTGGCAAATTTGAATCTGATGCAAAGAAACAGGACAACTCACAGTTGCCTTTGTGCCAGTGGGGAGAGAGGCCTCTTCAGATAGTTGGGAAAGAGACGGGCGAGGCCTGGAGGCCAGAGAAAACAGGTTTATGACTGGACGCTTGCCAGTTGAGCTCACAGATTAACCGGAATAATCTGGATAACAGCAACAACTATCGCAACTATTGTAGCTACTGTTGAGTCATCCTAAAATTAATTTCATAAATATGAACACAGATGATATATCACAACTCCAACCTTTTATCATGAAAGCTTTTTATATTTGCATTCAGGGGAAAAATCTCCCACTCAGGAAATTATGTGGTTTCTTTGTAATAAAAACAAGAACAAATTATCACTAAACACAATGTACAGCTGATGCTGGAATGTGATTAGTTTTGCAAGGAATTTGTCAAATAAAAATGTTGACGTGATGGTGCTACAAAAAACGACAAGGGATCATTAAAGTTATAACAATTCATCCTGATGGGAACATAAATGTCCGTACCGAGTCTCATGGAAATACATATCATGGAATACTCTCATGATGGCACTAGACAAAAATTCTTTGGAACAGCAGTAGGATTCATCCTCTGGAGAACATCCACATCTGTAGAAAATGTCACGCCAATATGTCAAATAATTGTTTAGATATTTGATTGTGGACCAAAGAGGTAGACAGACAAACCAACATTAGCCTATAGTATCTATAGATGTTGTTACATTGGCTGTCTGCTTCGCTCCCAGATGGTACAACAGAACTCTGTTCATGAAAGCTTTTATATTTGCTATGAGGTTGGAAATAAAAAATCTTCTCCCTCACAGGAAATTATGTGGTTTCTTTTTAACAAATAAAACACAAACAGGGCAGTTGGCATGAACAGCGTGGCACTTAGCAAAACTCCAACTTCATCACCAGAAAATCCAAGGGAAACAAAGCCGCTCAATCACTCAGAGGAAGGTATCCAAAAGCTGACGGTCTCCAGAGGAGGAAGGCTAAAATAGACATCTACGTCTCCTTTTCATGATTAGGAACACTTCAAGATGAGACGTGACTCAAGAGCAGTGCAATTTTGTAGCTTATTTTCCTTCCACATTGTAAGGTCTTGCTATCCTTTATCCTTGGGCTATACTCAATGAAAAACACTTCTTATGCTTGAGTACTATACTCCAGAGGGGCCAGCTATAACAAACAACAAATATATTCCTATTCCTCCTCCTTACGAAATATAACTATTACCAGAGTTTCTTTATTTAACGCCATGGAGATAACTCAAAGGCTAAATGTACTGCATTGTTGTAATTATTACAACGGCTGCAGAGATGTTAAGATATAAAATTTTGATTATGAAAGACCAAGAACATTTGCACTCAAAAGACTTTCCTTTTCTGGGGTTAATACCTATCCGGGGAGAATATTTCAATCAATGTTACATCATTCTATTTAGTTTTCCCTTTCTTTATTTATATTGCTGGAAGGTAACAGTATGAATAGGCCTTTGATGACTGGAGTGTTTTCTTCCATTTAACCTTGGACCATTGAATACAGTTTTTGTAAAAAAGGACACATTAAATGAGATACTTAATATCTATATGACAGCTGCCTGGAGGGATTTCTGATTGAAGCCAACCATATTAAATCAACTGATCCATCGCAGCTGAGGTCTCTCAGATTGGCCTCATCGTGCAGGAACTGGCTCGGACTGGCTGCAGCACCGGACCCCGCACCTGCACTCCCCTCTCCAGTCCTCGCCCCGCCGGTTCGGGAGTCCCCCCGTGCCATTTCCGAATCCCTATGACGGAACGCTGGGGAGGTGCCGGGGGTTCAACCACCAGCCCCAGACTTTCGCCTCGGACAGGTCCAAGGTTTCTTGCGTGGTCGGCTTACTGCGGGGAAGGGCTTTGGACTGGGCCACGAACACATCGAGTATCGACCAGCCTAATTTCGTGGATTATGTGAACTTTGTGGAGGATCTGAGGAGGGTTTTCGACCACCCGGTGGACTCTGAGGATGCAGCTCAGCGCCTCCTCTGCTTACGACAGGGCCAAGCGAGTGTAGCGGAACACTCAGTGGACTTCCGCATTCTCGCCGCCGAGTCCGGGTGGGGAGAGACGGCGCTCAGGGGAGTTTTTCTTCACGGACTATCCGAAGCCGTGAAAGATGAACTGGCAACCTGTGATAAGGCCGGCTCATTGGAGGAGCTGATTAAACTCGCGATCGGGCTGGATAATCGGATGCGGTAGAGGCGACGCGAGAGGAACTACAGGTCCCAAGGGGCATTGCCCGTGACGTCATCCTCTTCCAGCTTCCGCCCTCGTGCTCCTGCTTCAGCCTATCAGGACGAGCAGATAAGTCCTCAAGCTTCGAGTTCGTCCCCCTCTTCCACCTCGGAGGTGGAGCCTATGCAGCTCGACCGTGCTCACCTTTCGCCACAGGAGAGAGATAGGCGGATCAGAGCAGGTGAGTGCCTGTACTGTGGCCGCCTGGGACATTCCATTTCCTCCTGTCCAGTTCGGTCAAACTGGGGGCGCTCGCCAGTAATGGTTGGGATACTGGTGAGCGGACCCGAGCCTTCTCTCAACTCCCTACCAAGACTGTTGTTGCCTGCGTCTCTCTCTCTGCACTCGCTCTCTCTCTCTCTCTCGGCTCTGGTGGACTCTGGAGCAGAACAAAATTTCATGGACACTGAATTAATAGCCAGAGCCCAGATTCCCTTAGAGATGCTAGAGTGTCCGCTAGTGGTCAATGCCCTAGACGGCAGCTTCCTGGCCAGAGTCACCGGACCCAGCCGCTGCAGCTCATCCTGTCCGGTAATCACGGAGAGAGACTTCAGTTTTACATTTTTCCTTCTCCGCAAACCCCTAGTTCTGGGCCACCCTTGGCTCACCACCCATAACCCTCAGATTGACTGGGCGGCGGGGAGGATTGCCACATGGAGCCCCCACTGTCATGCTAACTGCCTAAGATCTGCGCTACCCCCTGGAGGACCTCCTCAGGGCTACCACGAGCCTTCGCCAGATCTCGCCTCCGTGCCCACCGCCTACCATGACATCGGGGAGGTGTTTAGCAAGGCTCGGGCCCTCTCCTTACCACCTCACCGCCCCTACGACTGCGCTATTGACCTCCACTCGGGCGCTTCGCTCCCTTCCAGTCGGTTATATAACCTGTCTAGACCTGAGAAGGCGTCCATGGAGGAGTACATCTCACAATCTTTGAAAGCTGGAATCATTCACCCGTCCTCATCACCACTCGGAGCCGGATTCTTCTTTGTCTCTAAGAAGGATAAGAGCCTCCAGCCCTGCATCAACTATCGTGGTCTGAACAGCATCACCACCCGGAACAAATACCCTCTGCCACTGATTAATTCTGCGTTTGAACCCCTGTCTGGAGCCACAATCTTCACCAAGCTTGACCTTCGCAATGCATACCACCTGGCGCGGATCCGAGCAGGGGATGAGTGGAAGACAGGGTTCAACACCCCCCTCGGTCACTTCGAGTACTTGGTCATGCCGTTTGGACTAACCCATGCCCCAGCAGTTTTCCAGGCGTTGGTAAATGACGTACTCCGGGACTTCCTGAACCGTTTTGTGTTCGTGTACATAGACGATATCCTCATCTATTCTGCGGACCTTCAGGAGCATTGGCGCCACGTTCGGTTGGTCCTCCAGCGCCTACTGGAGAATAAGCTGTTTGTGAAGGCAGAGAAATGCGAGTTCCATGTGACCTCAGTTCAGTTCCTGGGATTCATCATTGAGAAGGGTCAAGTGAGGACGGATCCAGAAAAGGTCAAGGCTGTAACTGAATGGCCGACTCCCTCCTCCCCGTAACAGCTCCAACAATTTCTGGGGTTTGCCAACTTCTACCGCCGATTCATCAGGAACTACAGTAAGCTAGCAGCCCCACTCACTGGGCTCACCTCTTCCAAGACCATATTTGTATGGACACCGGAGGCCGGTCTGGCATTCCAACTCCTCAAGGAATGGTTCTCCTCCGCCCCCATCCTGATTCAGCCCGACGACACCCGACAGTTCTTCGTTGAAGTGGACGCCTCTGACACAGGCGTGGGGGCCATCCTGTCACAACGTTCGGACTCGGACTCTAAGCTTCGCCCTTGCGCCTACTATTCCTGCCGGTTGAACCCAGCAGAGAGAAATTACGACGTTGGAAACTGGGAACTGCTGGCAATTAAGCTGGCTCTCGAGGAGTGGAGACACTGGCTAAAGGGGGCTGTTCATCCGTTCGTGGTCTGGACGGACCATAATAACCTGGAGTACATTCGGACGGCCAAGCGGTTAAACTCTCGCCAGGCTCGGTGGTCACTATTCTTCGGACGTTTTGACTTCTCCATCTCCTACCGCCCAGGCCACAAGAATACCAAGCCTGACGCTCTCTCTCGCCAGTTCACTTCTCCAGTCCTGGTACCATCCTCCCTGCAACCTGTGTGGCAGCCTCTCTCACCTGGGAGATCGAATCAGTGGTGCAGGACGCTATTCGGACCCAGCCAGACCCCGGACCTCTTTGTTCCCCTGTCCGCACGCTCCCAAGTGCTCCAGTGGGCGCACACCTCCCGGTTCTCCTGTCACCCTGGCGTCAGACGCACCATTGATCTGCTTCGGAGAACCTTTTGATGGACATCGCTGGAGGTTTGCTGTCCTTAAAGAGTGACTTAAAGAGTGACTGCACACTTTAACGTTTTTTTAAGTTATAAACTAAATGAAAGACTGTACTTTGACGAAACTGCTGGTATTCATTTCGACATTTCTTCTATATAAAAGTCAGCATTTCATGGTTCACTGACATCAAGCATTTGTCCTCGCCTGCTCAACCTGTGCCCGCAATAAAGTGTCACACCGTCATACTTTCCTATAAAAGTACCAGAAATTAGGGGTTTTAATCAAACCCATCTTATACTGTACCTTCAAACAAGTGAACCACAAAAGTACATTTCAAATAGACCATGAGCTCTGGTTTTCAGACCCAAGTAAAATTAAAAATAAAACCAAAGAGAACTTTCTCCTTTCAATTGAAGCATTTTGTTTTTTAACAGACAATTAGAAGACTAGCACCTGCCACACACAGGATGCTACCACAAAGTACAGCTGCTAATTGAAGTCCTTAAATGACAAATATACACCACAGTACATCAGCTTTTTCCACACTTATTTTTCACTAGTACATTTGAGAAGTGCTGTTGGAACAGGAAACAGACCCTTTCACAGGGCTCTCAGTTACACTTTTTGGTTAACTTATTGTAGTTGATTTATAGTATTACATTATTTAATAAATTATGCCAACAAATGGTTTGGGCATATAGGCTTTTAGTTGAGCAATTTATTGTCTCATAGAATTCATCTTTGGAGACTTTTAGAATGGGTCCACTCTAAAGTTGTGTTCAGGTTGAATGAGATGCAATTTTTGGATTATGGGTAGCACAAAGATATTGATCTCCAAAACTGAGTTTTCCTTTAGACCATCTCAATTTGTCCTTGTCTCTGCACTTAGAATATGATTAGAGTACATTTCCTGCTCAGAATGAAATATTTCTTAAATTGTGCAAACTCATCTTCACCCAAATTTACCGGAAATAGAGGAAACTTGTCTTTCAGCATCCTTTCTCATGTTAAAGGGAAAATGGTGGGGCTTCGGCCAGAGATGCAAAACCTACTGGTGACCAATAGAAGACGACAGAAAGCTTATATTTATAGCAGTTTTGAGACACTGATGTGGACTGTTAGCTTTCCTGAAGAGAGGAAACAGAAATAATGTTCTCTGCCTAAAAGCTGGCGATTTATTGAAATAATTGCTGCTTGGTAGCGATGCCCAAAAAGTAATTTGTTAATACTGATAAATATATATTTTTGTGGTGAACGCCTTAACTCCATGCTGCAAGATGTAGTGACAGAATTGACAGTCTGAGGAGCAAAGAGAAAAGCATGTATTGATGCTACTTCAATACAAAGTAACCCAACTTGTCCCTAGCCAACCTGTCCCCTCTCACTAATAGATGCCCAGATGGTCCCAGAAGTCACATATATGGTCCCTGGTTCCCACTTGCGCATGTGAACGCACAGTCAGATTCATGACCAGCCAGCTGCTGGTGTTGGAATAGCGCGGCCAAACGGGCAGACGCTGCTGGCGGCAGAAAGTCGTCTGTTGGGCCCGCGAGGAAGGGTCACCAGTGTGTGCAAAAGTGCCCCAGTAGCACAGCATCCGATTGGACAGCAGCTTCTCTGGTACTGACAGGGTGAAGTTGGCCACCGAAGCAGAGCCGAAGAGAAAGGGCAGTTCGGCGCCGTGGCAGGCGTGCTGGTAGCAGAAAGTCAGACCTGACCACACGCGATAGTCTGATGCCACGTGGTCGAACACGTACATCCACACCTCACTGCCCGCTGCTGTGCCAGCACATGCCGACCTCCTGGATGGACAAAGGAAGACGTAGTCGGTGACAATCTGAGGAAAGTGAAGAAAGGAAGAGAGAGCTGGTCAGACATTTTAATATATTTCAACTGAATTGAATGATCTTCCGCCATGCTACTGGCTTGGCTCAATGGATGACATATTTTGTCAGTCAGTTGGCCTGTCAACAGTTTGGTCCAGACTAACTTTTGGATGCTGCCATAAAGTTGTGAGTATTAGGATCCTCTGACTTTTCCTCTAGTGCCACCATAGAGTTGACATTTTAAATTATTTTATAAAATAAAATAACAGCTTTTGCATGCTGCCATTACATTTTGTACAGTCATTCATGTTCCTCAGAGGATATATCCCAATGACTTTGAGGATCCTCTGAATTTTCCTCTTGTACCACCATAGGGTTGACTTTTTTTTATTATTTAATGAAATATGACAGCTATTGGATGCTGCCATGACATTTTGTGCAGACATTCATGTTCCTCAGAGGATGGATTCCAATGATTTTGAGACATTCATGTTCCTCAGTGGATGAACCTTAATGAGTGTGTTGATCGTCTGACTTTTCCACCAGTGCCACTTTGCATCAACTATTGAATGGGTTCAATAGATTGCCACGGAATTTAGTGCATTTACGTGACACAGACATTCACATTCCCCTCAAGATGACTTGTAATCATTTTGGTGAAGACATGACTTTTTAACTAGCGCCATCCAGTCCAGTCCTTGACGTTCCTATCAGCCTTGGCCTTACTCTGTGTTTTGTGCTAATTACTCTATCTTAACATACTAACGTGCTAAACTAAAACGTGACAATGGTTAACTCTTGTAATGGTAAAATATGTATTAGCATCATGGAAAGTATTTAAAGAACATAATGTGACATCTTGGTATAATGGAGAAGTAAAACAGGCCCTGCAAGACACCGATGTCAGCACCTAAACACCCGGTTTCTTAACTGAAGACATGTTCACATACTCTGTTTCTTGGAAGGGTCGTTTGAAACAGGAACAGCTTCTCGGAAGGGTAGTTTAAAACAGGAACAGATAAACCACAACCGATGCACAGTTGAGCTACCTGCATGAACCAGATAAGACCAGACTAGACACTTCCTACATGGGAGTCATGTGGGGCGGAGGCCTCTGTAGGTATAAAAGGATGTTGAATGTTGTATGTTGTATCTCGTTGAAGCTCACACCACAGACAGCTGAATGAGTATCTGTGGTGCACTCTTCCCTTGCAAGCAAATAAATGGACAAAGAAAACTTTTAATCTTTTGAAGACTTTGTTATTGATTTGTGAACAACTCTCTCTTCTCCCGATTAACATAGAAATCTTCCATCACACTCTACCAACTAACCATCAGCATGTTAACATTGCCATTGTAAGCATATTAGTATGCTGACATCAACACAGTAGAGCCTCACAGAGCTGCTTGTGACACAATGGATTTACGCGAGATGTTCTTTCCCTTTTGCCGCTCCTCTTAAAATGCCCCCCCTCTCCGACATCCCATACGCTTTCCCTTTTCCAACCTTGGAAGAAAAAAGCACAAAACCTTCCACTCATGATCACATGGACTCATTTCTTTTTATCAGTCAAGAATGGATTTTACTGTTTTTGTGTCATGGGATTTACGTTAATGTAATTTCTTATCATCTTTTATTATTTTGTTCTTTTATGAACGTCTTTTCTTTCTTAATTACTTCTGCTGAAGGAACTTACATATTCACACTTGTTTTTCTTTGGCTTATAAACACGACAACTGAAAAGTAGTGAATCAACTGAGGATACATTACGGTGCTGATCGAGACCTTGGAGTTTTACCAATGGCTGTTATAGTATTACATGTGCAGGTCACGAAGGCGACAACTAAACAGCACTGCATTAAGCAAATTAGATTTTTTTTTTTAAACCATGAAACCTGGAAAATAAAACATTAATGTGTTGAAGAATGGTTCAGTATGGTTGAAGAGTTATGCTTTTCAGCGTGTCTTCCGGTTTCTGTATTTTTTTTGTAGAAAACAAAATTAATAACACTAATTACCACGACACCTACAAAGAGACGGGCTGCGAGCAGAGCAGCAGAAACTATTGTTCCCTCTCAGCTGAAAGGACGCAAAAAGAGTATGATGCTCGACTGTCTTCTTCTGCCTGTTACCTGGAAACCAATGTGTCTTTTTCAGCAGCACGCAACCTCCGCCCACACAGCCTCACATCTGACACCTACAAACAGACTGACTGTAGGAAGCACGCACGCACGCACGCACGCACGCACGCACGCACGCACGCACGCACGCACGCACGCACGCACGCACGCACGCACGCACGCACGCACGCACACACACACACACACATTCAATTATTCTATTCTCGCACACACTTGTCTGTTTCAAATAGACACACACGTATTAATCACTACCATACAGAACACATGCTGAGCACTGATGGTGGGTACAAGCACAGGTAGAAATGAACTTGTAATGTGTACCACGTGTTCTGTCAATAAACTTCTCCTATGCTCTCTCTCTCCCTCATCCACGTCTCCTCCCCTTTACTGTCCCTTCTTAGTTTGCCTCTCCACTACATTTTTCTCCACCGGTGCCCACTTTCTCATGCGTCCTCTCTCAAGACGGAAAGAAAATCTTCAACTTTTAAAGCTGTTGGAAAAAAGGGTTTAACTGTCCGTATTTCTGCTTAATTCAGCATATGTATCACATAGCGCTTGATTTCTGGGGCATGTGCGAGCACATTTTAGTGTGTTCTACCACATGTCATGTCATGTAGTTGTAACATTGCCAGAAATCCCATTGAGGTTTGCAGTCCTTAAAGAGTGACTGCACACTTTAATGTTTTTTTAAGTTATAAACTAAATGAAAGACTGTACTTTGACGAAACTGCTGGTATTCATTTCGACATTTCTTCTATATAAAAGTCAGCATTTCATGGTTCACTGACATCAAAACAGTGATAGAATGCCATAACTGATAAGAAAATAAAATGAAAAATAATCCCTGTTGACAATAATGCTGTGCCCTGTATCTCCGTAATTTCTTTCTTGTGTAATGTTACACGCAATGTCTCTCCACCAAACGCATGTTTTTATCTGGCCATAATTACATTCTACCTAATCATGGAAAGCACTTGGATCTATTCATTTTGGTTGCATTCTGCTTCTTTGGTGCTTTATGTCCTCACATATCTTAACAGGCTAATTGCCTACGAAAAAAAAAAATACCTCAAATCAAAGATGTTGATTTGAAAGGGACTAATATTTTCATATGAACTCTGTGTTTGGTGAAACATGGAAGGTAATTATTACAATGATTACAAATGACGAGAGGCCCCCTGGTAATACTAGTCAAGTGCTAATAGGGCTTTAGACTGCATTTGTTTTAGCAGGTGTACTGAATTAACTGCTAACCAACTGTAATTATAAACTATATTTTTTAACATTTACACTTAAAGCTGCGCTTATCAATATTTTCGTATGAACAGGAGTCTTTTGAGTTTTTATCAGTGTTGAAATGGAGAGAGAGGTGGAATGACTCACTTCCTTTGCCAAACACACGCACACTTCCGTATGTCATCCTGGTTTACATACTGTAAATGGGATGTAGAGGCTTACGTATAGATGGCCAATTCTTTTGGACCTTGTGCCATTTCCCCAAAAACCTGCACCAGTTCAATCAGCTACTCCATGTATTGTTCTCTGTGTACAGTACATGAACCAGTTTGGACACAGTCGGCCCAACCAGAAACTCTTCAGCAGCTCCATATCAATGGTAGCAGCCTGGCCGGGATCGACCTTCTATTACTCAAAGAATCTCAGACTGAGGGCAGCTTTTCACTTGTAGCTGATGAGCTTGTCAATGATGCCCTCGACAACAAAAGAAAGTTGTTGAGTGTCATTTTTGCTTTAATTACAACAGAACTGTTTCTCACCCTTTTAATGACACTCTTATACTCACAAGGTTGTTGAGTGGCGTGTTCAGCTGGGAAGAAGATGATGTGAAGAGGTGCTATTTTTTTTTTGTTTTGAATGTGTTCAGAGCGACAGAGTTTGTGCAACACCCATCTATAAAAGTGTAGCTGTGAGCTCTCCACATCACCTCTCAGTGACGGACTGGTTGAAATGTGTGCTGACCCCTCCAGTCCTCCGGAGAAGTGCCCTTTATGGAGAGATGCACGAGGAGTGTGTGAGAGTGTGTGTGTGTGTGTGTGAGAGAGAGCCTCTGGTTGTGAGTCCACCGTCTCCCTACCACACCGTGAACTGTGACTGAATATTAAACATGCCCAGGAGTGTCACCTCCTGACCCCCTGTAGCTCCCCGAGGCCGCCGCCTTGCTGGAGGTTTTCTGTGTCGTAGTGAGTCATTCCACCTCTCTCTCCATTTCAACACTGATAAAAACTCAAAAGACTCCTGTTCATACGAAAATATTGATAAGCGCAGCTTTAAGTGTAAATGTTAAAAAATATAGTTTATAATTACAGTTGGTTAGCAGTTAATTCAGTACACCTGCTAAAACAAATGCAGTCTAAAGCCCTATTAGCACTTGACTAGTATTACCAGGGGGCCTCTCGTCATTTGTAATCATTGTAATAATTACCTTCCATGTTTCACCAAACACAGAGTTCATATGAAAATATTAGTCCCTTTCAAATCAACATATTCATGAGCAACGCTTTGCCTCTTAGTGAGAGCAGTCAGGCTGCACCTCAAACAGACAGAGTCCCTGACTCCAGCTGGTTCCACATGCTTCACTCATACAAATTATGGAGGAGAAATGAAAAACGTTGGTGTGTTTTGGAGTCAGACTTTAAGAAAAAGACTGGAGCTGTAGCTCCCTCTGTGGGCAAATGACAGTAGCTGTGTTTGAGGAGCCTAAGAGCAACATTGACTGCTGCAGGATGGTGATAATACTGAGCTTTTACTTAAGGTAACGGACCATGCTGATAGCTCTCCAGGTGGACAGTGTCCACAGTCTTTCAGAATTGCCTGGGTTTCGAGGAAATGTGACCCTTTTTTTACAGAAATGAATCCCAGCAGCAAAAGAGAATAATTGTTTTTGAAAGCTGTAAAGAGCACAGAAGACAGCTGGGTCCCCGTTACACACCGAGCTCCTGCTGGGCGGGACATCGACCCATGCATGACCACCCGCCTCGCAAAGCCACCAAATGTGTGGTTGCTGATGCATGTGTGTGTGTTTGGGTGTGTGAGGGAGACTGTGTCTGAGTGTTCACTTTTCAGTCTGTGAGCATTTTACACTGTGAATGTAGCCTCATTTTTTTCCTTTTTCCAGATCAGCTACTTCCCTATTTTCAACACAGTGAGGGAATTTCTTCTGAAGAGATGTTCCACACATTCGCAGTTTCTGACAAATTAGATGTTAGTCTAAAAGTAAGCCAACTGTTGATTGGTTGACAGTTTCCTGCCACTGCCACCGTATAGCTATCGATAAAGAGACAAAGCCACATCAGATGGATGAATATTAATCATATGCAATTTTCCCACAATCTGATCAAAAGCAGTCTTCTACACAGTATGAGCTGAAGATTTCTCTATGAACTTTACATGTTGTCTCTAAGCTTGAATAAGAGTTGTCAGTGGCAGAGGAAATAAAGACTCGGCATTGGATACCAACGTCTCTGTATGAGACGCAACACATCTTTCAACTAACTCTAACGTAAACCCCTACACGTCATTATTAGTCAGAGAAACTGATGTAGTATAAAGAGCAAGACTCAAACAAACACAGGACTTTCAGCCAGGAGACTGTTGTTTGTGCAATCAAAACTCAATGTTGACTTATTTTACCTTAATTTTGTTATGTAGGCTAACTTACGTACTTAACTAATGCAGCCTACGCAAATTATGCAACAAGCGTACCTATTGTAACTCTTACTAAGCCAGTTAGTTTTGTTGCCTAAACCTAACCAAATAACCCTAAAAACGAAGTAAACCTACATTGGAAGTTTATTTTGAAAAGATACTATACATGTAACAAGTGGAAAAAGACACGCCATCCCTGACACCTCCAAAACTGGCTCTGGAGGGGTAGAGCGCCATGGTTTGAGGCATAGGGCCACTGACCAAGCTGTCAGTTGGGAGTGAGAATGTGTTGGGACCATATATCAGCTACAGTGCTGAAAATGAAAAGACTCTTACCTGAGCTAGCATATCCCTGCGGTCAGCGTCCTTGTACAGGGGCAGGTACTTGTGCAGGATCCGCAGTGCGTGGTGTTTAAAGATGGCTGTGACGTACACAGTGCTCTCCAATGCGGAGACCGGCTTGTTGAAGACACCGTACGCAAAGATCACCCCCTCCTCTGAGGTTGTACCTGTAGGACAGACAAAAGAGTCAGTACTAACAGGTAGACTTCCATGTTGCCTGTCGCCTTTTTTGTTATTCATTTACAAGCTTTCTGTGGTCTGATTGTCATAAGGTGTAAAGACTGTGGGCAGTTTTACACCAACCAGAAATTAGGCTTCATCTTTCACTTTAATTCACTAGGCTGCTTAGTTTCCTATAAAGCAGGTCCTTTGCCTTCAGGTTTGTTATATTTGCTATGTTTTCTTGGGGAAAAAAACGTATTCTAACGAGAACCAAAGGGAGTCCACAGTGCTGCCAGCATGAACTTAATGGCAATTTGTAAAATCAGACATGAGGATGAGTTTGTCATATTAGGAGGGAGAGGGGCTACCGATACTTCTCAACTGTCTTTGCAGATACTTAATTCTTGAACATATAATGTAGGTGTGGCCTAACCTTTTTGATTGAAAAATATGGAGCCTAACAATAGTAAATGCATAGTATTCAACCTGTTACACTGTCAGAAAATCAGTGGTTCTATCTAGACCATAAAACCTCATGTGCTAAAGAAAATTACTTTAATAGTGTGCCCACATAGCACAAAAAGTATTTCTGTATCTGCTGCTCTTACATTTCATTTAAATTAGTTAAATGCTTCTAAACTCTAATACAGTCCATTGCCCACTTATACTACCATGATGTTATGTGTAAATATTTAAGTTGGAAAGTTAAAACAGGCAGAAATTGCCAAATATTGGTTTCTGTTCATAGCCTAAGCAGCCACTTGAAAAATCACATTGCCAATGTAAATGTAACGTTTCTAAAATTTTCCGTACTCACTCGATACCTTCTGTCTGTTCGGTTCCACCATGGTCACCTAATCAAGTGAGGTTAATGTTTTTTTGATGTAAAAGTGCCTCAAAGTCCCTCTGCAATGTAAATGAGTAGTAGCATACAGTGGTGTAAAACTAAATACGTATATAAGTGGAGATAAAATGAAAACTGCCTTTATAACCCTTGTAGATCACATGTCTCTTGTAAATGTACACTGCTCAAATCTTCTTCTTCACTGGGGAATACCTAGTACAGAAGATAAAGACGCTCACTGGGACTCTGACAAACTGTACTCGGTTACATTCCATCAGCAGCTGTATGTTTATGCCTGTGGGTGTGAGTCTTTTACCCAGCAGCACCGGCTTCTCTTTCTGCCAGTGGTCTCAAAAACCTCAAGGAACCTGAAAGGGTTCACAACCTTGGAACCTGAGATCAAAAACGCATCGGTTAGATGGAAAATACAGTCTGCCCTGAGGTTTATCAATAAGAGACAAAGGATGGGGGTGAACATCGCCATGCTAAACACTATAGTAATGATCCTGAGACTTTCCTCAAGCCATCATGGTTTACGTGCATGCAACTTCGTCCCTGCTTAAAAAGCTGAATTCTGCATGTCACGCTGCTTTACGTTTTGTAACAAATACACTCTCACTCATGCAGGAAAACACACTTGTTGCTCTTCATTGACAAGACATTGTTAGGCAAGTTACCTTCTTATATCTCCAGTCGTTTATCCTTTCATACCAGCGACTATAGCACTATCTACATATAGGAGTCTTTAAAAATGTCCCCAAGGTGCGCTCAGAGCTTGGTAAAGCTGCTTTCTCTTTACACCAAGTGCAAACTGCCCAGAAGGAAACATGTTGCAGTTTTATTTTGACTCATGTGGAATGTGTTCTGGGTATCGCTGGTATGGCCTGTATTGTGCTGCCTTTTATGCATTTTATGTGTTCTTACATGTGAAATTGTTTTTATGTAAAACTGCTTATTGCTGCCGTCTTGTAGCTTGTATCTCAACGGGACTTTCCCAGCTCAATAAAGGATGAATAGAAATAATTTCACAGCTGAAATTGCTGCCCTTTTTTCTTGTTTATACATATTTTTTCTTGTTTATTGTAAATTTGTGTTTGTACTGTAGGAAATTTGGGGTTTAGAAGTGTGTTTTAAAAAATTATAATAGAAGTGTTTAATGATTCATAATTAAGAAATCATAGTTAGAAGTATGTTGGAATACATAATTAGAAGATTCATAATTAGAAGTGTTTTAGAATTTGTAGTTAGAAGTGTATCTTAGTAGAATTGTAGCACCTTAATATTTGCTTGTGAAACTTGTGAAGGTTTTTGCCAAAAGTTGCAAATCCTAATCTTTATATAGAATGTTTACCAAAGAAGTGTTAAGCCATAAAAGACAGTCATTGAATGTATTAAACTGTGAAGAATAGCCAAGGGAAAGTCAGACTTCTAGACAGACATTTGCAGGTTGTGCCCGCGCGAGGGTTTTCGGAAGCCTGACGCCAGGAGGAGGCAACCGAAATTAGCCAATAGGAATTAAGATGGCCAAAAGGGAGGGGATTTCAAACTGTAAGAGGAAGTGCTGGAAAGGAATTCACTCTCTTCCTACTCGGCTCTCAGCGTGGAAGCATCTGTGTTTTCAGGCTGAGTCGCGAGTGAATAGCTTTTCCGCGCGGATCATATTATTATATATCTTGTTAGCAGTGTACTTCATTCTGTAATTGTATTAGCTTCAGTAGGATTAAATACTTTTAATTGTAAACCAGTTTATGGTAGATTTATTAAGAAGCAACTCTACTGTAAAATAACAGTGGAGCGTGCTCTCCGGCCTTCTCTCGGTGGGGGAGATTCAACCCTCCACAGTACATTGAGAGCGGAGTGGAAACCGGAGACAAATTCCATGTATGCGTAAGCATACATGATTCTGAAATGTCTTGTCACAGATGTGTTTTTGTTCCAGATATCTGAGCCTGAAAGTGAGTTCAGAGAGGCAGAAAACAGCCGCTGATGACCTAATCACACAGTCAGTGATGCTGATCAATAACCCTGTCAGCCCTGCAGACGTATTACAGTTATTTGGTGCTGTGAGGCGGTAAAGTCCCTCTAATTGCCCCTTCAGAGGCCCACTATTCCTCCATTTTTATGATTCTGTTTTCCAATATGCCACCGCTCAGGATATTAATAACGTTTTTTCATCATCTTTCGCAAATAAACTACACCGTATCCTGCCGTCTTATGTAACTGTGTGGGCAGCCCGAGAGCCGTCGCTCTAAATTTGGCGAGCGTAGGCCGGTATTCGCGGCGCCCTACTTGTTTTCATCTGGGCGGCCAGGACGGCCTGCGGAGCGAGAGACAGCAGGCAGACGATGTCGCTCGCAGAGCAGTTGGTCTGTTTGGCAAAGTCTTTCCCCAGCTTCAGAGCGTCGTGTCTGGGAGAGAGACGCAGACAAATTACAGGTCAGCTTGAGGTTGTCTGTGAGCATGCTGGGAACACCGGCAAAGTTTGAATAAAGCGACAGCTCAGGAAAACACAAATCACACTGACGCTATCTCGGGAAAAAAAGGCCGCCGTGTTTTCATCGTTGCAGCCAGGCACACATCAGTAACCAGTGTCAACTCTCAGATGACGGTTCCTCACCTGCTCTTCAGGGGGATGGAGAAGGGCAGACTCTGCAGGACGGCCTGTTTGAACAGGGGCTTGCTGCTCTGGATCATCAGGTGAAGACTCACTGACTGAGCACCTGCACTCTCCCCAAATATTGTCACCTGACACAACACAGAAAATAAGCAGATTTGTGACTCTTTCCATAATGTTGTCGGACACAATCAGAGCCCGTCAGTGGCAATGACAAGCACTTCTAGTGAGCATACATTGAATTGATTGATTTCATGAATTGATGGAGCCAAATTGACCTCGTAGGATTACTTTACAGCCCCTTAAGCGGCTGCCGGCTGCAGCCGCTTCATTACTGGACCAGTTTCAAAAATTGTTGTCCCCATGAGTCACTTGGAAACAAAAACATGGGGAAATGAAAAATGCCAAAGTAACCTTTTAAAAAGGAAGACTGTTTTTGAACTTCGCTACTCAGAAATCCCAAAATGTAAGTTGATTACTTTTAAAAAGGAAGACTGTTTTTGAACTTCGCTACTCAGAAATCCCAAAATGTAAGTTGATTAAGCAGATTATTACTGGAGATTTTGACAGTCTAAAAAAGAACACAAAAGAAAGTGATGTTTTTCTTTCTTTAAGGTTCTTAAGATAATTAGAGGCTTACAGAAGTATCAGCTGCCGTATAGCACCGAACTACAGAACAGCTTCTTTCCTCTGTTTGTGAGACTCCTTAATTGATCCTCCACCCTCCACATATGATACAGGTTTAGTTTAGATTTTAATATTTTTTTCGTGTAAAATGTCGTGTAGTAAAATGGGACTACAATCTCCATTCCGTCATGCAACCCTGTTGTACAATGACAATAAAATAACCTTGTAACCTTGGAGGTGTGTGTGTGTGTGTGTGTGTGCTGTGCTAGCTTGCTAGCTTGCTTGCTTGCTTGCCTTGCCGGGATCACCTCCAAACACTGCAATGTTCCGCTGGACCCAAAGAAGAGCCGCCTGCTGATCCAAGATCCCATAATTCCCTGCAGCTGAGGAGTGAGGGTCTTTGCCCGACACGAGGAACCCAAAAGCACCTTTAAGTCAAGCACAAATTCACATGATCAGACATAATTGAATCCAGCAAGACATTCATTTCCTCTGAGCTCCGAATTACCGTCCACATATCTCTTCTGTTGTTTTCGGCAACCGGCTCGCTCATTTAAAATGATGACACACACACATTAGCCAGTCTCATACTGTCTCACGCGCGCGCACACACACACACACACACACACACATAATTAATGTCTACCACGAGATGCCTGCTTGTTGCCTGTACCAGGCCAACTCCAGTGCTACAAGTCATCCTTCCTTTATCCCTGCACATCCAATTTAGAAAAAGATAGAATTCTGGTAAATACACAGATATCAATATTATTGTGTATACAGTATATATTTTCTACATAGATTCATATACATATTGATAATGTATAAAGTGAATATGTAACAATGTTAACACACATGTTACAGTAGAACAGGGCCAATAAAAGTGAAAATGACGCCAAACTTTCATACCCAGTCGGTACTCCAGGTTCACAACAACGGTTTGGGTGAAGTTACTGATGAAGCGTCCGTCGTACAGCGGCTTGGAGGCAGAGCCAGCAATGAAATCCCCACCATGGATCCACACTATGACGGGCAGTGGGGTCCCCAGTGGGGAGCTGAAGTCCACATCCAGAGGGACGAAGATGTTGAGGTAGAGGCAGTCCTCACTGACCTGTTTGGGACATTAGAGGAAATATTCATCCATTTTTTTTCAACATTTTATTTAGTGCTAGCTGTAACTTGCTGTTCCGGGACTACAACTATTCCTTGGTTATGATGTAAATTGTCAAATTAATGGTTATTTAAACGACTTTTAGCGCATTAATATAGCAGCTAACAACTATTTGCTGTGTTTACATAGCTGGGTTGACCGCGCGTGCCTTTAAGGGCATGTTAGTGTCACGGTTTAGGCTTTGCCCCCTGTGTTCCTGTGTCTCTAGCTGTGTCTCAATTCAGGGGCTGCATCCTTCGGAGGACCCAGCCTTCGCAGTCTACGTGGGCCGCGTCCTTTGAGGACCGCAAGGCTAGACCGTGCAGTCTCCGAAATGAGACGGCCTACCCTACAGAGGACTTCCTGTTAGCGTCAACAGCTGTTCCCGCCCCGCCCCGCCCCGCCCCCCTCTTGCTGCTCCCGTCCCTAAAATCCCTGCTCAACAGGATTATAAATATATATACATATAAATACATTAAACTAAAACCTATTCAGTATATATACTGGAAAGGTTTTAGTTTAGTGTTTTAATCAGTTTTTATCATATATTCAATAATTAATTCATAGATCTTTTTCATAA
This sequence comes from Anarhichas minor, assembly GCF_050575085.1. Lineage (NCBI taxonomy): Eukaryota > Metazoa > Chordata > Actinopteri > Perciformes > Anarhichadidae > Anarhichas > Anarhichas minor. Next base: position 2,768,311 of record NW_027466501.1, read on the forward strand.
TATTGTTTTTCTATATTAATAATCAGTTAATTAAATCAGTTACTAATAACAAATTTTCAATAACTTTGATGTAATAACTTCATTTCATTCACACATATATATAGCAATCCTAAAGCAGAGGAAATCAATCAAGACAGTTAACATTAACAGCAGCAAAACAAATGTCAGCAAACGTGTTTATTAACTTGCAGTATACTTGCATGTGCATATACTTTATATTTTTTAAATAAGTTGCCGCCCCCCCCCCCCCAGGCACATTTTCTCCAAAATTGTCCAAATCACATTGAGAAAATGATGAAAAGAGAAACATTTGTCAATAATGTTCACACAGGGATGCAAACTTAGAAGATTGACACATTTTACACAGCAGAATATATTCACATATAAATCATTTACATGGATGTCTTATGTCAATTTAAATAAATAAAATAAAAAGGTGACAGTCACAACTGTCATCTCTGTGACAGCAACATGAACACATGAGAAGGATCTACTGGTTAGTGAAGGCTTTGTACAGGATGAGAGCTCATGTAACTGTGACCTGAAGTACAGGATGGTCAAATGGAGATATTACAAATGGACTAATGTCTTAATTCAAATCTACAGTTGCTCATGTTTGTCCATCGTTCTCCCCTCAGCTATATACTTAAATGCTCAAATGCAGTGAATTCGTGTACTTAATCTCAACGTTTGAAACGTTACCGGACTTAAAGTGATATTTCAGGTTCACAACCTGTCTACCTGAGCTCACGTTGGTCCGTTTATGTACATGATATAAAGTATAAATCATCTGTAAAATCATCACAAACTCAGTAAGATATTATTCAACCTCTGAGGTTTGAAAGTGAAGTTATTAATAGTTACTTTACAAGGCTTACTACGGTCGGATGCAGGCAGCCAAGCTGCCGGTAATAGCGCACCGGCACGCAATGCATCTTGGGATATGGTGGGCCGCGAAGCATACATCAGATGTGTCCTCCAAATCTGGGACCAGAAGGCTGCATTCGTCGGCTGCATTGAAGGACTCTTCAACAGAAATGTGAAATGGGACAGCACTAGTTGCAGCGCTGTGACGCAACCGGTCTACGAATGTAGCCTCCGAAGGATGCAGACCCTGAATTGAGACACAGCTTCTGTGTCTGTGTGGCTCCGCCCCTGGTCTCCTCCCGGTCCCTCCTGTGTCTGAGTGTCTCCTGATTGCTTTCATTCACTTCACCTGTGCTCAATCACCTGCCCCTAGCTTTTTCCTCTGCCAACCCCACACTGCACTCATTCAACTCACCTGCCTGCAATCTACTCATCACCCCACACGTATATACTCCCCTGCTTTCCCTGTTCTGGCTGTGTTCTTCCCCATGTGTGCTTCATGTTCCGGCCTTCTGTCCTCGTGTTTGTGTCTATGATTTGTGACTTTGCCTTGCTACAGTTTTAGGATTTTTGGTCCGTTCCCTGTTGGAGTTGTTTTGTGTTCCTGTGGATGACTGCTTGGTGCCTAATAAAGAACCTTGCTTTCCCCCACATCTCGTCTCCAGTGCCTACCTCTGCTCTGTTCTAGAAGCGTGACAGTTAGTGCATGTGAGCGTGCCTCACTTACTAGCTCATGGCCGCCACTCTGCACTGCTCTCATAAGGCGGTTACAGCTGATAATGCCGCTGTTGGTCAGGGAAGAGTAGCAGCCACCCTCCAGTTCCGCCTCAGGAAAACACTGTTAGCTCCGTCAGCACTGTTGCCTTTGTTTGCACTGTTAGCTGCTGGCTCAGTCGTTGCCATGTTGAGAGCCGTGTGGAGGCAATAGATATGCGCTGAACTGTATTGAGCCCTTTTAAGTGTAAGCACTCAGTAATTATTTGACAGAAGCTTGGTGAAGTGATAGAAGAGATGGCTAATATGAAGTCTAGCATTCTTGTCACCAACTGAGAATACACAACTCAAGTTTCCAGGTTCGAACAAGCCATAGCTAACTGGCTTGCTAGCTATTTAGCTGGCCTGCTACCCCAACAATGTGAAATGAATGATTATTGATGCAATTTATAGTTCTAGGCTGATAATTTGACAAGAATTCCTTCTTTGATAATTACGATTTCCAATTAGCTATCTAATATGGAGTGGTAAGTCGGCCTTCACGCAATAAGAAAACCTCTTCCAACTTCAATTTGCTACTTCATAGGTAACAGTTTCTTAATAAGTAAAACCAGATACAAACAGTGTATTTTATTTTAAATTAGACTAATCTATGGTATGTAAATGGTGTTGCAGACATTGTGGGACTGTTTTTTGACACATTTGTAGTTATTCTTATTGTAGATATGTTACACGCTGAGTTGAGTATTTTTAGATTATATTTAAATTCAACTACTTTTAGGCCAACAAATAATAATTGAATTATTCAGTATTTCTTTCACAATAGATCTGTAATCCTTAATACAAATCATGCGGATTATAGAAGTTTTTCATGTATTGGGGGAACCTGGACTTGTGGACCCTACAGCCCTCCTCACAATGTGGAAGCAAATCAGACAGAGAGAAACACTATTGTGGCATGAACTGGGGATGCAACTGCGATGGGAATGAATGTGTGCCATCTTGGAGTCCAGAAATGAATCGGTTTTCAGAGCACTATGGGCCTTCTCTGTCCCTTTAGTACAACTGTCACCTTTACCACAAATGCAAGCATGTTATCATCCTAAAGTTCAATATTACGACAACATGCAATTAAGTGAAAAGTTGCAGTGTTCCTTACTATCCGAGGACACTCCTCAGTGATGGGTCCGCTGCAGGCCTGCATGCATGACGCCCTGGGGAAGGAGGCATCATAAACCCCTGGCCGAGGACTCGCAGGTCTGGGGGGCTTCCAGCGGTAAGCCCCAACAGGGGGGTCTGCATATGGTATCCCATAGAATATATTGGCCCTGTCCACCGTAATCCCCTTGATCTGGCCGTCTTTGGTCACCACTACCGGTCCAGGAGCCCCATTTGTTTCCTGATTGACTGGCTTGACCTTGCTTTGCTCTGTGATTGAGCGGAACACAGGCCGTCCCAGCTCCTTGAGGGAGTTTATCTCAAAGTCTTTGTTGACGATGAACGGCTCATCTCTCACCAGCAGCCCGGGGTAGATGCTTCTCAGGAAGCTGACAAGGTCGATGTCATCATCATTTTTTGTTTCCTCTCCGGGGGCCAGCGCCAAACTTAGCATGCACAGAAGCAAACAGTGCCAGCTCTCCATATTGCGTTGGAAGACTCTTCCCCAGAACCTGCTGCTCAGATCATGATTTGACTTGACTTATGGTCCAGCAGAGGAAGAAACAGTCGCAGCCCCCCCACAAGCCTGCAGCCTGAAACTCTCTACAGACTGTGCATACTTGTGACTCCAATTTAGCTGTAGTGCTTGTTAAGATTTATCAGACAAAGGCTGGTCTGTCTGACTGCTGAGTGGCTTCCAGTAGACACGGCCGCTGTGATGCGAGGCCACTAATAGAGGACAAGTCGTCTTCCCTTTGCTTAATGTAATCACAGAGTCACACACAGAAGGTGAATGGGGACAACACAGCGGGCATCATTAAGGAATAATTGTTGTTACAGTTTGTAAATCATTTATTTATTCAGATTTATCAGTTACTGACATTTAATTGAATACATCAGAAAAAATTATGAAGCGTCATGATTGGGAGCACAATAATGTCACAAAATTATGTTTATTTTCACATAATGAAAATGTTTTCTTTGTTTTATTGCTGTTTTCTTATTAAATACTGAATACATTTACTTATTGAGGCTGTAGAAAACCTTCAAATAAATCAAGCCACCAGCTCACTCATATCCACACTAAAACCGTACCAGGTTATTACAGGACACCAGAACATGTTGCTTTATTTTAAGGGGTCACAAGCTGTAAAGGTTTCAGAACACTGGCTTGCAGTTTTTATCACATATGTTGTCCTCTAGAGTTTTCTTCTTTTCATTAGATAGGCCTTTAAGAACTATGTTTGTTTCTTGGGGGGGATTTAACAGCCCGTGGAGGAGTTTATATTCTGCAATTACAAGGCAAGTTTATTAATATTGCAAATTTCCACAACAATGCAATTCAAAGCGCTTTACATGAAAGATTAAAAGCAAAGTGAAAAAGAAACACTATAAAAAAACATATAAATAAAGTCATTAATTAAATCAGTCATTAAAGAGACAAGAGCATAGAAAACTAAAACAAGCCAAATAGAATAAGACAGGTAAAATACAAGAACAAAAGTTACAGTGTATTGGAAGAAATTATTTCATAAAAGGCAGCGGCAAACAGAAAAGTCTTCAGCCTTGATTCAAAATAAGTTATAGTGACAGCTTCAGCAATGTTGTGTTTATAGTTGTGTAAAGAAACAACATAATGTTAGTAATAGAGCAAATTAAATGTGTTATTATCAATAAAGTTGTCTGAATCTGAATCACTGTTAATGTACTGTTTCATTTTCTTTCTTTCTTGTAGAATATTTCAATTTAAAATTAAATATATTTTTTGTAAAGCTAACAGGCATTGTATGTTTGCAACAAGGACTTTGTCTGATATTTTTTAACAATGTGCAATGTTCAAAGTCAAATTATAGCAAAGTCGTTCCACATCTGAACAAAATAACGCCTGTTTGAAATAGAACAGAGGTGAGTTGTTGATCACAACAAAATATAATTTCCTACTGTAACGTTACCTTGTGAAATGACGTTTGAAATGAAAAGTGTTGCTTTTAAACATGTATGATACAAAGGGTGTCCATATTGTCAGGAACTGAATCTGAGCAGGTGCGTGAAGGCAGCGCACACCTGAGACTCATTAGGAGCGTGCATTTTCCAGCCGAGCGCTCACTTTAAACACAGGCTTGGCCTTGCTGGAATCACAAAGACAATGTAAGAAGAAAAAAACAAGTGTCCACACTCGGTTTGATATCACTTGTCTCTCGGATTCAGCAGATTAATCTAATTTTATGTTTTCAGGAACTCCCTACAGTTGTCGTTCATCATTTTCATACTGGTGCCTCATACTATATCGTTTGGTGAGTAGCATCCTGACAAATGACTGAGTTTAGATCAACCAGATTTTGTTACATTTGGAAGTATTTCAATTGATTTTCCCTGCAGGACGTTGCGACGACATTTCCTTCTCAATCTGCTGGATGAATAAGGGCGATGCTCTGGAGAGGTAAAGTCAAGAAAAGCACGCTTTGGACACGTGCAGTCTTTAGTATTTAACACAACGCTTAATGTTGCGTTTGCTGTTGTTTGAAGGGAACCTCATGCCAAAATTTACAAAAACACAATTTTCTGTTTTCTCTCCTAATCGGCAAGTCTAGACATATGATATAACATTACTTGAGAGATTCTATGAATCATTTTATATTCAATATTTTAATCTGTAGTATTAGACAAATTATAACAGCTGTCATAGAACCAGATCACGATTTTAACACAGACTCTACTTCTATGAAATTACATTTTTCTTTATTTGTTTGGAGGTGGCCAAAAGTATGTGGACTGTTGAACATGCCATTCCAAAACCATCTGCTGATCTGCAGCCTGAACAGCCTCCGCTCCTCTAGGAAGGCTTTCTACCAGATTTGGGAACCTGGCAACAGGGTTGTGTTCCCCTTCAGCTACAAGTGTGTTAGAGGGGTCCAACGCTGATGTTGTGATCTGGTCTGGCTCGAGGTTGGCGTTCCAGTCGAGTGTGAGATCTGTGCTGGTCGGTCAGTAAGTCAAGTTCTTCCCCACCAAAGCTATTTCTTTATGGGTCTTCAGTTGTGCACTGGGGCGCATGCATGTTGAAACTGGAAATGGACTAACCCCAAATTGTTGCCACAAAGGTGGAAGCGCACTATTGTCTGGAATTCATTTTGTGCTGTTGCATCAATATTTACCCTAATTGGAACTAAGGGACCCAGCTGAGAGCCATGAAAACCCCCAGACCCAAAGTACACAAGTGTATGGGGTGTCCACATACTTCTGGCCAACAAGTGCACCTTGGACAAGCTGACCTAGTGTATCAGATGGATATTAAATTGAAGAGTGGCTGGTAAGGTGAAATATATCACTATTTAAGTTTTACAAGGTGTGTCCATGTGGTGATGAGCAGATCTATAGATATGACTTGGAATGACCTTCTCTTTAAGGGGGGAAATGAGACTGTACCAAGGCTTCATTATTTTCCATCTTTGTAGGCAGAATGGGAACATATGGCTCAACGATACGGCACTAAAATCCATCAGGAAGGAGGGTAAAGTTACCTCCCTGACTGTGCCCCCAGCTGTAGATAACAAGCTAACACTGCAGTATGGAGGCTCTGTTCAAGCATGGACTTTAAGTATCACCCCGCGTAAGCATCTTTTAACTTGGAATCATGCTTTTATCCACAAATAATCAGTAGTTATTAAATGTTTGATTAAATGTGTTCATCTAAGGTACGAAGTACACTAAAGTCAGAGGCCGGCAGAAACCCGTTGAGCAAACAACAAATGCCACTAAGGTAATTCTGATGGAACAGATCAAACTACAGGTGCAGTCCATCTCTCTTTTGTCTACTTTGATGTTCTCTTTTCAGGGCTTCCTGGACTTGATGAGTCCCACCGAGGTGTTTGCATGTGAAAATGGAACATTATTCTTCCACCAGGATGAAAACTTCTTCCTTGCGATTGGTGAGATTATCTGTTTGGGTGAATTTGATGTGTATTCTTGTTTTATTTATTTATATATGGACCTGGCTTTTGGTTCTTAAAGGGGATAATCTGTTTTTGACTCCGGGTTAACATTGCTTTTATCGCAGACAGAGGTTAGGTTAAGCCGGGCAGACGATGTGCGGATTCGGGTCTAAGCTAAGCTGCAGCAGCCACAGTGGCTGCTGCAGCTTAGCATAGCATAGACTGCAAATGGTTGGGAAACAGCTAGCCTGGCTCTGTCCAAAAGTAGCAAAATCTGCCTTTTTTTTTTTTTTGCATTAGCTTATGCTGACTTTAGCTTCATATTAAACTGGTAGACATGAGATGGATATTGATCCTCTCTTCTAATTCTTAGTGAGAATGCGAAGAAGCTTAATTCCCAAAATTTCAAACTATTCCTTCAGGTCATTGAAGGTCTCTCGCCTTCTGTTTATGTTACTTAACGGGTTCAAGGATGGTGATGTGTGTTCTTTTTATTAGGCTGTCCAGAAAAAGATATTAGAGCAGCTACTGACCAGACTGATGGTAGAGAAACTGATTCCACAGTTTCCAGACAAATTACCTTTACTCTAGTGCTGCACTCCAATATGTCAAGGCAGTGAAGTTTACCGAGCACTTTTATGCAAGTAAATGTGTCCATCATTTAGGATTTTTTGTTATGCTTTATACTATTATTTTTCTTTATCTAACTCTGATTTTGCTCATAGGCCACACTATGCGTCTCCCTGTCAAGCTGGAGTCCAGGACTCCCTCCATGTTGCTGGTCTCGTGGGTAGAGAACCGCCCAGCAGTCAGCAGCAGCAGCCACACCGTGACCCTGTACTACACTGAACTGGGCTCCTTTAACACACTCAGCACGGACTTCACCACCAACAACCACTACCGCTTCACAGCTCTGGACGCCTGCAGTGCCTATGTGCCCTGTGTGGAGACTGCAGGCACTCGCTCCCTCACTTGCCTCTCTACTATTACCGGTAAGGTTTCGTGGTTGGATGGATGAGCAGACATTTGGTGGAAAAAAAAAACGACGCACAGATTACAAAATGCAAACGTATGTTTCTCTTAACTCTGTTGGTATTTAGTCATGCACATAGGGCCAGGCGATATGGAGAAAATCAAATATGTCTATGTTTTTTTACCAAATATCAATGCGACGATATTGAGGGTTGGCTGTTGGTACTTTCACGAAATGTTTACACAGTGAGCTTTTTACTAAATAATCAGCTATGGGTCTGATGAAGGATAATGTTCTGGGGTTCTGCGCTGCTCTTTGTTTACAGTCCGATTACCAACTTGAGATACAAGACTGGGTTTTGTGTTGAGAGACGACGTGTCCGACCGGATTGTCTCACAAGAAGCCAGTTTACAAGCTAATTTTAAACCAATAAAAAGCTAAATCACTGTCCAAAGGTAGGTTGGTGGGTTCCTGTTTTTTTGCATTTCGGCCAACGCGTTCCATGTCTTATGCTTTTTACATGGACGACCTACATTCGATCAAAGCCTGCTCCAACGTGATTGGTCAATACCACTCTGAATAGAAACGTAAACCAGAGAATGCCCTTTGATACTAAAATCTTGTCTTATTGCCAGAATCTGCACATGAATGCAGAAACACTTGAGATTAGGCTGCTACTAACCATTATTAAATTAAAAAGATCATATGCCCCGGCGCTGGCCATCAGACCTCTGGAGCTTGTCCAGAAAGCTGCAGCTCGCCTGGTGTTCAATCGCCCCAAGTTCTCCCACACAACTTGCCTTCTCCGTTCTCTACACTGGCTACCTGTAAGAGCCCGCATCCAGTTTAAGACTCTGGTGCTAGCCTACAGGGCAGTGAAAGGAACAGCTCCTTCCTATCTCCAGGCCATGGTCAAGCCCTAAACCCCGGCCCGACCACTTCGCTCTGCTACCTCGGGGCGACTGGTTGCCCCGTCGCTCAGAGGTCCCTGCGGCCGATCGACCCGGTCGCGGCTGTTTTCTGTCCTGGCCCCACAGTGGTGGAATGAACTCCCCACTGACGTCAGGACGGCAGAGTCGCTGCCCATCTTTCGGCGCAGGCTGAAAACTCACCTCTTCAAGAAGGCCTACCCTTCCGCTTAGCACTTACCTAGCATCTACTGTATTCATACTAGCTTATTGCACTTATTGTTTTTATATTAGCTTGTGGCACTTATTGCATTCCTTTGTTTCTGCACTGTACGTTGGCTCTGGTTTATGCTCTTAGATGCTTGTTTGAGGTAGGGACATGCACTTATTACTTCTGGTGACTAGTTGTTCTCTCGAAAACCGATGTTGAATACACTTATTGTAAGTCGCTTTGGATAAAAGCGTCTGCTAAATGACTGTAATGTAATGTAATATACAAGTTTCCAGAGCTAAATCATTTTTTAAAATTTTTTTTTTTTTAATGCTTGTTGGTGCAAACAACAATTCTAAACTCAAAGATTAGAACAAGAACCGTTTATTGCTAATGTATGTTGCACATAGAAGGAATTTGTCATGGCGGGTGGTGCTTAACATTAAACAATCCATTCCACACAGTGCAAGGAATAGAAACATATTAAAATTTACAATAGAATGAAAAAAAATAAATAAATAGATGGATAGATATTCGGTTTATTATATATGAGCAAGAAAGAGGAAATCTTTACATTAGAGAAGCTGGAATCGGATGATTTATGGCATTTTCCATTAAATATTGCTATCAGTATTTCCAATGATCAATTTTCTGAGGCCGGTTTCAGAACCTAATGACGGACAGCAAATATAGTGACCAAAGTGGCGCATTAGGCAGCTGAAAAGCCAGATATTTTTCTCAGAAGCTGGTTGAAAATGGCTTCAAGGGCTTCCATTCATCAAGTGGCCAGACACACGACTCAAAATTAATGCTAATGTTGTGCTGTATTTGCTAGATTATGCAACTGTTCAATTTACCAAACTTTCAGGTGATATTATTTAAGTGTTGTGTCCACAGCTTGTTTACACTGCCCCCAAGTGGCCATATATCTGTTAATGCAGGTTTAAAATGCTTTGCCAATTGTTTATTCCCCTCATACCAGACCCAGACCTTCCCAAGGACTTTGAGGTGAAGTCATGGAACAGCAACAGCATATCGTTGGCCTGGGACTGCCCTGAGAAGTTCTCCTTCTTCCTCCTCACCGCCTTCTACCTCAACGGTGCGGACCACGTCACAGAGGAGGTGCTCTTTTTGCTCAAGGACAACTTTGCGTTCGTCTTGTCTGACCTGGAGCCCTGTACAAGGGTTCAGTTTGGCCTGCAGACGGTTTGCCAGGCGGGGATGGAGTCCCGCTACAGCAAGATGGTTCCGAACGATGGAAACTCTGGTAAGCCCTGCACAGGGTCGGTCATCATGTGTTTGTTTTGTCTTTTCTTTTTTTTTTTCTATCCATATACAGGCAATATGATATGAGCAATCAAACGCACCATTCCTCAGTCAAATACACACGGGGGGGGGTTTGCCAATACAACTTTCCTTGGTCCGGGAGGTTATGGTGGCAAATGTTTGCTAATGTAACTGCTAAATTGTTTGTTGATATTGCCATGTAACTCTTCTGCTGACTCTTCTGTTCTTGTGCTTCACTATGTTGCAGCATTTAACACCACCTTGTGGTTGCTCAGCAGAAGTTGCACAGTCTGACTTTAAAGAGCTGCCAGTTAACTGACCACAAGCCACAAATGTGTGGGACACTTACAACTTAATACCAAAGAATGGGTCTCCCATTTGAAAGAGCAGAAGTTCTAAGTGAAACGTCAGTGATCACCTCTGGGGGGGAATGGTCATTGCAGCAGCAAGAATACACTGAATTTTACACAAGAGTAGCATATGGAAATGTATATTTGAGAGAGCACAACAAGCATCTCCTGTAAAACCCCGAAAGATGATTTTATCTTCATATTTGTAAAAGAACATAGTGCTTAACATAATCCCCCCTCCGATCCTCAGCGCACTCCAGCATCCAGGCCTTGCGTCAGACATCGTTCGGCCCCGACAACTACACCCTGAGCTGGGAGGTGAGGAACACCTCGTCCATCTCCATGTTCAGACTCTACCATGAGGGGGTGATGCAGGGCACCACGCTCATCACCAGCGTCACCGTGGTGGGGCTGCTGCCATGCCAACAGTACCAGGCCAAGGTGGAGGCGCTGTGTGGAGACAACGTGCTCATGAGCACCAAGACGGTCACAGCACACACAGGTAATGGGGAGAACTGATGAGAAGACCACCCAACATGCACTGCTTTGTTATCTGTCCAGAGAAAGCTGGACAAAGTGTGTTATGTCTTTGTTTATTCATGCAAACATCCAACAGCCGTGGTGCAACAACACATTTTGTCCGTGTTGCAAAGGCAACTTATTCAGTAAAGTTGCTATTGTTGCAGGCGTCCTCTCCACCAGGTTTCTTCTCAACCAGTTTCCTGCACTTTCATTGGCTGTAGCTCCCTCACAGACTCCCCGTCCAGATATTTAGCATGCTAGTTATGCATGCTACATAACTTCTCGACTTGCGTCTTTGAACACATATAGCGCTCAAGCGGAGTTTTGCGAACGGAAACGCTGGTTTGCCACTGATGTGGGGCTTTTGTTGGCAAGTGGAAAATCAGAAGTAAAGTATACAACTAAATATTTCCCATCGAAAGAACGAATCATGTCTGATATGAAATGCATCAAACAATGCAATCTTGAACCAGAATCCAGTATTCACAAATGATCCAAGAATAAACATTGCTACCGCTAGAAAAAGTAAAATAGAAAAATTGTTAAAGAAAGAACTGTGGAGACACTCACCACTTTACACCATAACCAGGAGACATCATCACCATGGCTACTGATGGATTCCTTGCTCGTCCATCTGTGTTACACGCGTCCCAAAACATCTGCTATGAAAGAGATGACTCATTCTTCTGTACTTGATTGATGCATCATATATGGGTTTTATACCCATATATGATGCATCAATCAATACTATAAGACAATGAGATGCATTAAGCTGGGGACAAAGTGATTTATATTCCAACTTTACTGTCAAACCCACTATAAAAATGCAGTGTTGTGTAGTGTTAAGGTTTTTTTTTTTCTACAGCACATGTATAGCGCTGCACTTGAAAGTTAAGTAATATGTACTGTGACAGATATTCACATAACTGGTTGGACTCTTAATTAGAATATGTGACCTTAAAAAACATCTTGAATATTAGTCAGACGGCAACCTCTGGTTGAAAAAAGAAGTCAGATTGTATAGTCTATGAGAAAATGACTCTACTTCTCTCTTGATTTATTACCTCAGTAAACATGAGTTTATGGTCTCAATCTCTAGTTTCAAGTCTTCAATACAGCATGATGTTCATTTAGTAAATTATGGTCTATTTAGAGTCAAAATTACCATATAGCAGAGTATACTTTAGGGTGGGGCTTCCTTGTGATTGACAGGTCGCTACCACGGGTTTGTTCAGTCTGGGAGTTGTCCGTGTTTTCATCTTACAACTTTAACCCTTTCACTGTGTTTTCAGCTAATGAAGGTTAATTGTAACATTTGTTTGGCAAAAAATGTTTTGTATAATTAGCATCTTGGGTATTGGCACAAAAAGGGAATAGTTACTCCTCCCATTTTCATTTGATTTGCTCTTTATTAGGAAAATGATCAGTGACATTTGTCACTTATTAGCTTCTCAGGTTTTTCACAGCAACTCTTAATTATTGTGTCGTTGAATCTCTTTGTCAGTGTGTTTTTGTAGACCATAAACCCATTATCTATCACTGTTCATGTATAACCCGATACGGTGTGCATCCAGGACCTCACGGTGTGTCTGAGCTCAGATATCGCTCGAACGACTCCACCGCCCAGTGGATGCCACACACCACCCACCAGCCAGCTGTGGCCTTTTTATATGAGCTGTCTCTGGAGAACGGCACCACCGTGCAGAGCAGCCGCGTGACCGACCCAGAGCTGCGTCTCCCGGGGCTGGAGGAAGGGAAGACCTACGTGCTCAACGTGTGGGAGGAATGTGACGGACAGTGGGAGTCGAAACATTCCCACGTGGGTTTTGAGGGATCAAATACCTCCTTCGAGCTCCATATGAGGGCTGCTGGACATGTTCTGGACGAAGGTCAGTCTGAGGTACCATTGGTCCAACACGACTGCTGTCGTTGTGTGAGGTTTTTGGTTATGATATCCTTGATTTGATTGATAAACATAACCCAATGTGTTCTACATTTTTGTGGCTTCTGTAGTTCTGCAGTTTGATTTCTCCCTTCTGGGTCTCACAATGGTCATGCCCTGGTCCCTGCCTGAGGATCTACAGGATCACGCGTCTGAACCAAGAGCTAAAATGGAGAAGATTTACAAAGATAAGGTGAGAGAAAATATTTTTTCTGTTTCCTTCCTGACCGCCAGAGGCTATGCTTAGGCCTTTACCCACCGGGGCTGTATTTTTCATACAAATTAAATCTCACGTCAATATATATATTTTTTGAACTGTTGTTTTTGCTAATACTTTATCACAAAACACAAATATTAAGCACTGAAAAAGCAGCAATCTTTTTCCAAGCAAGTTTTGGTGAGTTTTAGCACCTCGAATAAAGGCATCAACCAGTCACATTGGGCAAAAACTGACGTTCAAAAATATACATTGCAGTGTAGAACAACATGGAGGCCCTATAGGCCAAACCAAGACGGCAAACTGTATTACTCCTTAAACCCTTACAAAGGCAGCGCAGAACAAATTCACTTCTGTTCTCACCTTTCACAATAAAAGCACTAGACATATACACTGCGTAACTAAAATTCACCTGCATGCCTTTCTCTAAAAGGAAACAGATGCTGCTCTGGTCAATATGATCCTGGTAGTTGATCCTCTGCTGCAACTGTCGCAAAATTTGTATCACTGCCAGTATGACTAGATTTCATGAGAATTATTCGCAAGCGACTACATCGCATTTTCATTTTGTTTATTCTTTACGCTCTTGCTGTGTAAAGACCTTTAGACTGACAAAAATGTTCATTGAATTGTTTTTGTGTTTCATTCAGGTGCAGGAGCTGTTGAAAGACTTTAGTCAGCCAGCCCGCGTTGAGCTGGCCTCCTTTGAGCCTGCAGACGAGCCAGATAAAACAGAGATTCTGTTTATGTCTTTTGATGCATCCCAAACTGAAGGAGACGTGCCCCTGTCTGTTGAGGATCAGCTGGATTACATTCACTCCCTGAAGATTGACAACATAACGGTCACAGATGGGGTCATTCACTGGAAGGGTAGGTGATGGCGAACAACCAGCTTGACTGGTTGAAGTATGTGATAGACTTCAAACTAAGACTCTTTACTTTAATCTTATTTGCCTCGACTTTTTGTCAGGTCCAGATCTGTGTGCTTCCTCCAGGCGAACTTTGTGTCCTCGTAACTCTCTGTGCATCAACACTCTGGGCTCCTACACCTGCGTGTGCCAACATGGCTACTACGACGTTAGCTCCGTCATCGAGCCTCCTGTGGCTTCATATCCAGTCTGCAATGGTAAACTTTTTAAAGTTGCATATCTTATCCAAAGAAATACACGCTACCTTTTTAAACAGGTGGAAATTCAGTTCTATTTATATTAATTCAGTTAAAGGATGAATTCTATCCTGTACATTTGGTCCTCAGGAATACAATACTGACACTTCTTTATTATGAGCACTGCAGAATATTTGCCACGTTTAAAGGCTGTGGACATCAACAATAAGTTAACCACAGTGACTTTTTCTTTGGGTTTACAGCCTGTTGTTAGGAGTTCAGAAATCAGGGTGACTGTGATTGGTTGGGGCTACTGCCAATTAAGAGAATATTTAAAAATTGCTTCGTATCTTCTTGGTGGTAATTGTTTCGTCCATTAATCAAGTGATAAAGTATTTGACTTTGTTTGAAAGTAACTGGGAAAGCTCCCAACTTCTCTGTCTAAATAAACTGTTCTTCAGAAGCCAGCATCTGGTGGACACTGTGGCTTTAGCATTCAGTTATGTTTCTTCTGTTGCTTTTTAAAAACAAACACTTCTACTTCTGTGTTATCATCGCCTTAAACAATTGCGATTTTTTTTTTTTGACTCTGGCAGAAAAAGGCCTTTTCAGCCAGTGTCTGGATAGAATGGTGACCGGTGGAATAGCAAAGCCCTACCTGACTTCTTACATCGGGGGAGAGGTTGACGTGAGGCTGAACGATGGCCGGTGCACTGTGGATGAGAGTGAGGTGTTCTACTACTTCCGCACCTCACGAAAAGCCTCCGAATGTGGAACTCGGAGGCGGGTAAGTGACAGATTCTGTGCAGCGACATGCAGGGCAGCACTTACTACTTGAAGTAACGATAACATAAATACAGATGCAATGAGAAGAGCCTTGAATCATCAGTAATTAAGAAGCCATAGATTTGCCCTGTTTACCCCAAAAAGCTTATTTTCACATACCAGGTATGGTTACTGAGTGACCATTTGGAAGTTCAGCAAACTACATGTTCCCTAAACTGCAGCAAGTTGGTGAGACCCCCAGAGAAAATTGGACATGGCATACATTTTTAACCCTTTTGTGCTTTTTGTCTCTTTAAAAAAAATAAAAAATAAATAAATAAAAAACACCAACCCTAGAAGCCACTAAACAAAAATTGAGTTCAGAGTCGTGGGCAGTTTGTCTTCCCATAACAACATATCTGGATAATGAAGTGCTGAAACTGTAAAGAGCAGCCAACAACGTGTGTGTGTGTGTCCAGGTGAACAAAACCCACATCGAATTGCAAAACAATCTGGCTGTGACCTTGACCAGAGAGCAAACCATTAGCAGGCGGGATCTAAAAGTCGTCTGGAAGTGTGTCTACCCACGACACTATGTTCGCAACGCTCAAGTCAGTGTGGACATGGAGTGGTGAGACGAACGTCCTCGCATTCTGTCTCTTTGCCTGAATTTAAAGAAAACAGCATTGTTAATGTATGAAGGACGGAAACAACCAGAACACATTCTTTCTGTCGTTGTAGGCTCTCGTCCATTTCCCTGGTGGAGTTCAACTCTTCACTGCAGCTGGGCCTAACCATGACCCTGCACACCGATGAGTCCTTCACCTTCAGCTACAGGGATGCTGTAACCATGGAGCTTGAGGACACCCTGTTCTTCCAGGTGACCCTGCAGACCAACAACTCCTTTGCGTCAGATGTGCTGCTGCAGGTGGAGTCATGCTGGGCCACTGAGGGCACCGACCCACAGGACGCAGTCCAGGGTGTTCTTCTTAAGGATGGGTGGGTGGAAAAATGTCACTGTTGTCTTGGTTTAGTGCCGAACGATAATTCATGATTATTTATCGTTATTCAAGCACAAACTACTTAAAGTTTCTCTGAAAATCTGCTTATTTTGCACTGAAGTTGCACTGAAAAATGCTTTTTATTTGTCAAGTATTTAATTCACACAAGAGGATTGTGGTTATTTCATATAGACTATTTATTTACTTTGGTATTGACTTACCAGAAAACATACCATATTGCAATATATATTGTTCTCAAGATATGAAATTACCTATGTATATCAGGATAGAAGATTCTGGGCATATCACCCTGTCTAAGTTCAGTGCGTAGATAGTTTCCTTTATTGATGCTGTTGTACGTTAACGATAGTATTTCATATATCTGAACCACCTTAGCTGCCTTGGATGATAACGATACTGAACATCATCCTCTCTTGTCCCCAGCTGTGTCGTTGACAACACGTTCCACTGGCTCTCTGTTAACGGCCGGGCACAGACGAGCAGATTTTCCATTCAGATGTTCACCATGCCCAAAGGGCTGCCCCTCTACATCCACTGCCAGGCCAACGTATGTGGACATGTCGAGGACTGTTCAAAGGTAAACTGAAGGGTCTGAGGTAGACCGGCTAACGTTTTGGACCAATTACATGTTACTGGTTACTGGTCTATTCTAGCTACTGGTCTATGCCATCTAATGGTCACCTTCCTCGGTCCATGATGTTGCCCAAAACGTGTCCCATGCTGTTGATGCTGGCGCTGCTATCTTCAAGGAGTCTTTAAAGGTTACCTTTCAACAGAACAGCCACACATACTCATCAATGGAAATCTTTCAGAATTTAAGGCTGCAGCCAATCAAGTTACAGACTTTCATGTAATCTGTGGCATTAACTGCAATTGGGAGACTTTCCTTCCCTGACTTGAGGCTTTGATCAGTGGTGGAAGTAGCAATACTGCAATGTAATGATACTCCATTACAATGTGTAAGTAACAACTTACTGTTTTAGTTGGTCAAGGTGGAGCTATTGAACTGTTTCATACAGGCTACTGTTGGGTAACTGTGATAGGGAAATCATTATCTGTTAAATTAAGCTGTGAAATAGAGATGGGCCGCTGTGTAAACATTTCTAAACTGGTTTGATAAACAAACACTGCTCTGAGAACGTGTCATAATGACAAATGTCGAGGAGTGAAAGTCACCAACTGAGCCTTATTTTGCACTAGAAATGCACCAGCCAGCAGCGCCCTAAGAGGTCATTGAGCCGGACGGGCAGAGAGGGGAGACGAGCTGCTGTTGTGTCAGCTGGACCTCTGGTGGTCATCAACAGGAGAGGGGTGTCAGGAGTCCCACCATCTGACTGTGAGTGCATGTCACATGATCGCATCATCCTGCATCTGTAGTTATATTTTTCTTATTTCATAATATGTATGTTACAATGTTTATGCTACAAACAATGCTTTTAAATTTTTTTTGTATCTTTTTGACAAGTTGGAATGTGTTTTTCACTAAATTGAAAAGATTGAAGTAATGTACACTGATGAACCCTGAAATATCTCTCATACAGTTTTGTTTGAAATGTGTTTTTCACTATCATAAGTCTAACGTTCAGTGTGAGGTGTGTACATGCACTCTGGTTACACAGTTAATGAACTGACCTGTGTGCATCTCTTTGCAGGGGCAGAGCACATGACTATGATCTCTATTGTGGCCGGATCAATAGGCTTTTTGGGGGTAACCATACTCTCAGTGAGCGCAACCAAAGCAATCATGACTTACTATGAGCATCTACGGCTGCAATAAAATGTTTGGAACACTATCTGTGAGTGTGTTATGTTGATCATGAAGGAGAACAGTCTTCTGATGCAGAACATTATTTCTAAAAAGACGGATGTTACAGAAATGATCTCAATTCTAATGAAAGTTTTTACACATGAAACTGAAGGTGAAACTTGGGGTTTGAAAAAAAGGAAATGGTGAGATAAGAACTATTTGAATATTACACAACAGGATAGAGACAAATGCTACAAACAATCCTTTTTGTGCATTTATAATCCTTATAATAGTGATGAGGTAACAAGGATTAATAGTGGATAAAGAGGACTTCTTAGGCTCGATGTAGTAGAACTATGACTAGATTATGAGCCCATGCGGTCAGTCGTTCAAGTGCTTCTCATGATGGGTGTTCTTTCTATTTCCCTCTATCTGGTGACCAAAACATGAACTAAACTGTAGCTGTGACACTGACCTAACCCTCATGTTGTAAAATAAGCTTCCCAATGTCTCTTCTCTCAACCTCACAGTTCTTATACTTCACTATTATCCTCAAATAACAATTTTGCTAGCTGTGGCGAGCTAGGTAATTCAGATGTTAGCCTCATGAGTCTGTCAGAAATTTTCCGACTCCAACTGATTCCGCCTCCAAATGCATTGTTCTTGTATTGCAATGTAACGCTAGTGTTACAAATGTAATAGGAAAAATATAGGATTAACATAACCCTGTTAAGCTGTTATTGCAGCGGTGTGCAGAACTTTGTCTCGTAGGCTCAAGCGAAGCGCATTTATGTTCCCCAGTTTAATATTGTTTTAACACACTCACCTATTGTGTTTTAGTCAAATGACCCGTTTCAAGTTCAAATATTTCATAAATATTATCCGCATTAAGCTCTGAGCTTTGGTGGTTCCATGACTCCAACCATTTGGTAAGTTCCCTCAAGTTTAAGCCTATAATATTGAGAGCTGTGCAGCAGTGCTGGGGGAACAGAACCCCTTTGACGAGTTCCCACAACAGCCCATGTCATATTAAGCAAATATGGAGCTGGGGAATGTCTTTTTGAGGTTCCCTATTATGTGCTTTATAGAGCAGAAGAACTTATAAACCTGGGAACATTGGACCCTTTGTCAAGTTCTCGTTATGTTCCATATAGATCTTGGGAACATGGGACGTTGGGAACACAATGCAGCCTTTCTGTCACCTTTTTTAAAGACTGGATATCATTAATAATAACAAACGTACACAGGAACATCATTGCAACAGCATCACCACTGCCTCGGTCTGAGGAAGGTTTTTGGCTTCTGGAGGGATACTCAACTAGACTCAACTAGAATGGGCTAAGGCCATGTCCACATTACTCCGTTTTTGTTTGGAAAGGCATATGTTTTGCTACGTTTACACTGAGCGTCCACACTATGCCGGAGTTTTAGAGCACCGTAAACGGAGGAGTTTGAAAACTCCGGGGTTATGTTTTCGTGTGGACGGACGAAACCGGATACATTCAGAAACGATGACGCCCACACGCACGTTCGCTACTTGATTGGTTCTTAGCAGTCATGACGTATCCTTCCCTGATTCGTCACATGCCTATCACGTGACCCTTACCCTGAAGCTCACGAACAACATTGATTACCGATCGACTACTTTATTATTTTTTTTTTTACTAAGCAACCAATCTACTTCGTGTTTACATGGTCACGTGATATCCGTTTTCGAAGGTTGCCGTGTGGATGCAGATCAATTCGAAAACGATGCTGAAACGCCCGTGTGGACGGAGATCATTTCTATTTCAAAACTCCGAATCCAAATAGAAATGGAGTAGTGTGGATGTACTGTAATTATATTATTCTAGCTTTAACAAGTTTTCTTTTAGCTGTACCTGGGCTGGTTCAGTGATTAGTACTGTTTGCATTCTTTGTGTGTGTGATTAGAGTTTCACCTGGCCAATTGCTCTGTGAAGTGGGAGAGGTGTGACTTCCACTCCTGGCAGATAATGAGCAATCAGTAGGTAGCTATACTTAACCACTGCTGGTGGTTTGAAGCATCAGGCAAATGAAGGCTAGGGCGAACAAAGGCTGGATTCTCCTGGACCTGTCTGCGGCGTTTGACACGGTGAACCACCAGATCCTCCTCTCCACCCTTGAGGGGATGGGCGTCTCAGGCTCTGCATTCTCCCTGTTTGCATCCTACTTGACAGGTCGATCCTACCAGGTGACATGGAGGGGGGCCGTGTCGGAACCACGCATGCAAACTACGGGGTAAGACCACATGCAGACTACAAGGTTCAGTTCTGGGCCCCCTTCTCTTCTCACTCTACACAACATCTCTGGGTTCTGTTATTTGCTCACATGACTTCTCGCACCATTGTTATGCCGACGACACCCAGCTGGTCTTGTCATTTCCCCCTGGTGACACTCAAGTGGAGGTACGCATCGCTGCGTGCTTGGCTGACATCTCAAAGTGGATGGCGATTCACCACCTGAAGCTCAACCTGGACAAAACCGAACTACTGTTCCTCCCAGGGAAGGGTTGCCCGCACCGAGACCTGTCCATCACCATTGATGATACCGTGGTGAAGCCAACTCTGACTGCGAGGAATCTGGGTGTGACCCTGGATGACCAATTGTCATTCTCAGCAAACATTGCATGGGTTACACGCTCCTGCTCTACAACATCAGGAGGATTCGCCCCTTCCTCACTGACGAGATGGCGCAGGTGCTCATCCAGGCTCTTGTCATATCCCGCCTGGACTACTGCAACTCACTACTTGCCGGTAGACCTCTAGAGCTTGTCCAGAAAGCTGCAGCTCGTCTAGTGTTCAATCACCCAAAGTTCTCCCACACAACTTCCCTTCTCCGTTCTCTACACTGGCTCCCTGTAAGAGCTTGCATCCATTTTAAGACTCTGGTGCTAGCCTACAGGGCAGTGAAAGGAACTGCCCCTTCCTATCTCCAGGCCGTGGTCAAGCCCTACACCCTCGCCTGACCACTCCGCTCTGCTGCCTCGGTGCGATTGGTTGCCCCGTCGCTCAGAGGTCCCTGTGGCCAATCGACCCGGTCACGGCTTTTTTTCTGTTCTGGCTCCACAGTGGTGGCATGAACTCCCCACTGACGTCAGGACATCTTTCGGCGCAGGCTGAAAACTCGCCTCTTCAAGAAGTACTACCCTGAGCCTTCCACTTAGCACTTATTGTATTCTTATTAGTTTGTTGCACTTATTGTATTGGTTTGTTTTTGCACTGTACTGTACTTTTGCTCTGGTTTATGCTCTTAGATGCTTGTTTAAAAAAGGAGATGCACTTATGATTTCTGGTGTATTCAACCTATGTTGAATACACTTACTGTAAGTCACTTTGGATAAAAGCGTCTGCTAAATGACTGTAATGTAATGTTTCCTCTCTGACCAAGAAGTGAACCAGCTCTCAAACTGCAGGTCGCAAAATACCTGACGCTGTAGGACTTGGCTAACTCCAGAAGATGGCAGTAGTGCAACGCTAAGGGTCCACGCTACCGTTAAACTCCAACGAAGAAGAAAAGCCGGACCCTCCAACAGCAATGGCGTCCTCCACGACGGGAGACGTGCTGAGTGAAGCACAAACAGGGAAAACATCGAAAAAGACGAAACACCAAGGTGAGTTATTGATGATGCCGAGTTGAACACTCATTTTTGACACTCAGCGACTCATTCACTGTGAAGCAGAGCTGAATGTTGTCGCCTTTTTGTGATGTGGACACATGCCTGTTGCGAAGCACGCATGAATTAGCTTTAAGCTAGCAAGGGAGCCGTCGTGTGTTGGAAACATTTGTTGATATAACACTACCTATACACATTTCCCCTGGTTGGCGTTCACGTCACACCACGGAAAACTAGAGAAAAATAATATTTTTGTTAATTATTTTTTTAGTGGAAGTCTTTAATAGCATCCCCCAAATAACAACTAAAACTCAAAGCAAAAGTTATCCCCATGTTCTTTGCTTGTACATGGAGAAACTGTCAAATACTCTTGCTGGGGTCAGACATAGCAAACACACGAGTTGTTGCACATTAGCTACTGTTTTATGAAACACCCCTCTAGTATAGAAGGTCCTTACAGTTGGCTAGCTACCATCCACGGCTGCTCTTTTGAACCCCTCATATTTTAATGTTCCTCTGAACATCTTTGACAGAAAAGCAATACTGCCATGTACTTAAACACCTGTGTTACAGCAATGGCAGCATCACTCCTAAAACAACCAAAGTACAACAAGACAGGGTGCTTTATGTGTACGTTGGTATCTTGGACAGACCGTTTCTTCCATGTTGATGGAGGAAATGGTATTTGGATTCTCTGTGGGGGAAAATAACAGGTTTCAAACTTTCCATGTTTCTGATATCTGCGTCATGCAGTGGATGAATCTGAACTCCTGACTGTTCCTGATGGATGGAAAGAGGCGACTTTCACCAAAGACGACAATCCCCGGGGTCTGCTCGAGGAGAGCAGCTTCGCCACCCTCTTCCCCAAATACAGAGAAGCCTATCTGAAAGAGTGCTGGCCACTTGTGGAGAAGGCCTTGGGGGATGCAGTAAGTTCACCGAGTCAGCTCAAGCTTTTTCCAGACACACAAAGTGCTGAAAATGGACTGCAACGTTATTGGACCAAATATGACAAATTTATGCACATAGAATTTAAATTTCATGGGTCACTTAAGCATAGGGAGATAACAGCAGGGTTTTTGAAGAGGTGGACTATGCAGCCCAAGGCAGTTGAAGTAATTTTATGACCATTCTTGCCCATTTTGGATCTTAGAATTTATATAGACATAAAGAAAACAAAAAAACATATTTGTGCTGATCAGAGCTGCAACTAATAGTAATTCTACTCTTCTTTTGATTATTTTCAAATAATCTATTATCAATTCATACTTTAAGCGATGATAATATTGAGGTTGCAGGAGGGTGATTTTATGAAGATATTTGTTGTCAAAGTAGGATACGTATTGAAACTAACTAAATTAAAAAAATTAAAACAGGCTTTAAAATGCATGTTACTTTTAATGAGTATTAAAAGTAATGTGTATTTTAAAGCCTGTACATGACCCCTCAGTATGCACATGAAAATTAATTTGGCTGGATTACTTAATTACCGTCAGGCTGAATTGCAGCCCTGCACCAAACAGTTTAATTTTGTTTTAAACACCTGGTGGTGTTCAGATCTTACCTAAGGTGGATTTTTGTTCTTCTCAGCACGTCAAAGCCACTCTGGACCTAATTGAGGGAAGCATCACAGTTTGCACCACAAAGAAAACTTACGACCCTTACGCAATCGTGAGAGCCAGAGATCTCATCAAGCTGCTGGCCAGGAGTGTCCCGTTCGAACAGGTAACGATCCGAGGACACTGCTGTCGTCTACGGGTTGTTTGTCTCGTGGCACATGCCACATGTAGATTTTGTTTCCTGCAGATTGCTCCTTGTGCTTTTAGAAAACAAAAGAGTGATGCTTATGTATTCGGTCGTTTTGCTTCCCTGTTCGTACTGTTTTTTTTTTTTGCTTCCAGGCAGTGCGGATATTACAGGATGACATGGCATGTGACATCATCAAAATCGGGACCCTGGTGAGGAACAGAGAGCGGTTTGTGAAGCGAAGACAGCGGTTGATTGGCCCCAAGGGCTCCACCCTAAAAGTGAGTCCCACACTAATATCAAGCTTTCAAAAACACACCTCACACCTGCTGGGAAGCAGCTCTTATCTCAGAGATACTGCTTTCATTTCATTGTTGGTGATTGTTAAAATGTTTGGCTGTGAAACTCGGTGGAGCTTTTAACTGGGTGATAAGGGACATCTGTAAAATTAGCAAAAAAAAAACAAGCACCACAGTTAAACCATCTAAGACAGGGTTAGATGAAGACTAACTTGTCTTGTTTTATTACAAGACAAGTAATAAAATTAGCATGTCCTCTAATGTGTTTACAGTTTAGAATAGTTGCAGGTCATGCCAGAGAAGGCTGTGGTGCTAGAAAACTTACTGCAGAAATAAATATAAAAGAAATGTCTCCAGACACCTGATACTTTTTTTTTCCTGATATGCATGTTGACTCTAGAAAATAACGAAAAGGAAAATAAAGTCACAATATTATGAGAATTTATTCTTTTCTTTCTCAACTGAAGATCCCATTACTCCGTCAAAGGGTAACCCCGTTTAATATAAGGGGAGGAAAAGTCTGAATTGAAATACAGTGTGAACAAAGCCTCAATGTTTTGCTTACTGAGTATGCTCCCTGGACTTGAGGTCTTTCTCATTTCCCAGTTTGTACATCCTCGATTCCTTTCCTCGCGTCTTAGTCCCGCCCACGGCAGATGGTTATACGTCAGGGGTGTGAAAATAGTTTGTCTAGGACAGGGGTCGGCAACCTTTACTATCCAAAGAGCCATTTCCCCTATTTTCCACCAAATAAAATTTGTCTGGAGCCGCAAAAGCTATTAGATATCACAGCTTATAAAGTTTTATATATAGTTATATTACATATTCAAGAACTATAGTTTGTTGTATTTATGAAATTATAGAACAAGAATAAAGACAATTCTTTTATTGACGGCTTTTTTTAGTGACGGTATCACCTCAAACTCCAAGATAAGTGTTCCCTTTGAAAGATTGTCCACTGTGCAAAAAATAACCGTTATTTATTTCCATGTTATTTTTAACCATGTCCACACTACTACGTTTCCATTTGAAAACTCATGTTTTGCTAGGTTTACACTGAGCGTCCACACTACGCCAGAGTTTTCAAAGCACCTAAAACGGATATGTTTGAAAACGCTCCCGAGGACGGATACGTTTGAAAACTCCGGGGTTGCTTTGTCGTGTGGATGGCGTTTGGAAACGAACACATGTTCACTACTTGATTGGTTCTTAGCAGTCACGACATGTCCTTCCCTGATTCGTCACGCCCCTAACACGTGACCGTTTCTCGGAAGATCACAAACGGTCTTGATTATCGATCGAGTACCAGGTTAGTTTAACATGGACAACTGATTACAGGTGTTGCTGACCTTGATGTCTTTACTAGCAGCTGTTGTGCAGTTAAAGTCTGCATTTTTGTGGAGGAAGCAGCTGTTATTGAAGCGGCGTGACCAGCGGCATTATCAGCCCTACCGAGCGGACGTCTGAAGTCACGGTTAGCGGCTTTGAGGAGGACGGACACAAAACGGAGGACTTTCCTCTTCTTCTTATTGTTTATTCTTATTATTTCTTAACTATTGTGAAGTCCACACATAAACTATAAAGGAACAAAACATTGATTGCTCTCCAGTAGGACAGAGACTTCAGACAACTGCAGAGCTACGAGTGAGAACACAACAACAAAACTGAGGAAACGAGTGAGACGTGTGTTGACCACATTTATGTTTACCACATAATCTAGTAAAATTTTATGTGCAAGTGTTAATTTTAAAGTAAATATCATGTGAGAGAGCAAGACCCGCAGCACTATAACTAAGTCTGAAAAATATAACTTCTAAAACTTTCCACGAAATGTGTCTGAGTTTATAGAGGAAAATCTTAAGTATAAAACACGACCTTTCATTCTTAAATACTACTTTATTACTCGTATTTTTTAAACTAAGCAACCAATCTACTTCCTGTTCGCACCCAACCGCATGCCCAGTGCACGTGATATTCGTTTTCAGGCGTTAGTGGACGGAGATCATCTCGAAAGCGATGCTGAAAACGCTGTGTGGACAGAGATCGTTTTTGTTTGTTAAAACGAAAACATATTAGTGTGGATGTAGACTCGGGGAGCTGCAAAAGAGGGGCTGAAGAGTCGCATGCTGATCCGGAGCTGCGAGTTGCCGACCCCTGGTCTAGGGCCACAACGGTGTATTTTGGGAAAAATGTCACTAGGTGGCAGCATTGCTTGTAATCAGCCACACATTTTGACTGCATCGTTGTTGCTGTTAACAGATCCTTTATTTTTAAGTCACAAGTGAAATGCTTTACTTTGCTTTCCCTTTTTCTCCAGGCATTAGAGTTGTTGACCAACTGCTATGTGATGGTTCAGGGCAACACGGTGTCGGCCCTGGGGCCTTACAACGGCCTGAAGGAGGTAAGGACTTCACAGAGCCTATTTCTGTTCACAGGAGTCTACTGATAATATAAAGGGTGGAGAAACTGGCCTCCAGTAGGTGATTCACAGCTTGAAAAAAAAAGCTAAATGACTGTTGCTAAGCCCCACACTGTCACTAACTGCACTCATTGAAGTAGGATCAACAGACAGACAACGGATATATCCAGGATGTCAAACTGATTCAGCAGTGAAAACAGGTTAAACCGATAAAGATTAAGCTAAAGCTACAGATCACAGTGTAAATGTGAATCACCACATCACTTGGTGATCCAGACAGAAGGAAATGAAGGAACAACCCTGTTCCTGTAAAACCGGGTAGGTTTTTATTCAGCAACATGTGAATGCATTCAGTATACCTTCAGTAGCTAGTGTAGCATAGAAGTGTTAACGCTAGTTAATGATGCTGTGATCACTGCAGACCCATCACACCCTGGACACAAGCTGTTCCAACTCCTCCCCTCTGGTTGGCGCTACAGAGCACTGTACGCCAAAACCACCAGACACAGGAACAGTGTGTGTGTGTGTGTGTGTGTGTGTGTGTGTAAAGTATTCAGACCCCTTTAATTTTTCACTCATTGTTTCATTGCAGCCATTTGCTAAAATCAAAAAAGTTCATTCATTCTCATTTGCTCTGACATGCACTGTGAGCTGTAAGGTCTTATATAGACAGGTGTGTGCCTTTCCTAATCAAGTCCAATCAGTTTAATTAAACACAGCTGGACTCCAATGAAGGAGTAGAACCATCTCAAGGAGGATCAGAAGAAATGGACAGCATGTGAGTTAAATATGAGTGTCACAGCAAAGGGTCTGAATACTTAAGACCATGTGATATTTCAGTTTTTCTTTTTTAATAAATTTGCAAAAATTTCTACATTTCTGTTTTTTTCTGTCAAGATGGGGTGCCGAGTGTACATTAATGAGAAATAAAATTAACTTTTTTGATTTTAGCAAATGGCTGCAATGAAACAAAGAGTGAAAAACCTTTTTTTAAACTAAGAGCTACTTCAAGGGTACCGAGTAGTACGAAGGGCTACTTATTTGATACAAACTTCCTGAATAACGAAGTTGCACAGATCACCTTATAATAATAATAATAATATAATATGTGAAGAGACTGTTTGATCACATGTCAGTTAATTATTCCTCACAATAATTATTAAGAATGATTTCCACAACAATGATGGTATAGCTACACATATATATTTAAACATGCAACTTTTATTTCTGTTAATCTGTTTCAACATTTGAAAGTCAGAGGTATGACATCTCTGATATTTTTGTATCACATGATCAAAGCCGGTTACTTTTGCACATAGCGCCTGCTGGTGAATGATCCAGTGGTAATGTAGACATTTTGGGAAGTCTGGGTCACCTTTGCATTGCGCAATGAAGCCTACATGCCGGCCCGTCATCGCGGGAGCCCCGTCTGTTATCACCGACACCAGCTTTTCAAATGGTAACTTTTTCTCCACGAAGAAACTAGTAAAAAGTCTCGTCTATAGCCGAGCGGGGGATCCAACCCTCCGAGGCGTGCGAGCGTCTTCGGGCGCCCGCGTTCAAACCTCTAGTCTGGGCCTTTTCGGTCGGATTGTGTTGCCTCGCCTCTACCCCTGAGCCTGTTCCTAGGACTTACGGACCTGACGACGGGGTGCGCTCGCACCGGAAAGCGCCCGCCAGCCGGAACCTGAAAACCTAGTGCGGCAGCCTCGTCCTGGCTGTCCGCCGTGCGCCTCCGGGTACCCAACTCTCTTATGACAAGAAATATTGTCATTTTAAAATATACACTAATGCAAGCGTTTTTGATTAAAGAAGAACAGCAACTATTTTAGATGGAGATCCATGGTGACTAGTGCTATTTTTAGACCATGCCTTGCACTCACGTGGTCCCTGCTGTCGACAGGGTGCCTGCGGGCACCGTGTTGGCTACCTCTGCTTTACACAGTAGCGATCATATTTCTTGCACTAGCTATGCTGACTGTATGTGAAACGTTCCACTGCTGTGCAACAGGAATAAAATGTTTCAGCAAAAATGTCTTGTCTTCATGACAGTCAGAGCATGTGAATGCAGCTCTACTGTTCATCAATATAATGCTGTAACTCCGAGGTAATTATGGTTACCCAGCGATCGATGAATAAAGACACTTTACGTGTATTTTCCCTTTAACTCACGAGATGCAGGTAGCATGTTTTATACTTAATGTGAATATAATTCATACTTTGTTGGCATCTTATTCTGAAAATCGGATGTTCGTCTGAAGAAACCGGATGTTGTCTCACGTTAATCTTTCCGCTAAATTTCAAAGTCCTTCGCTCGCTCCCGATCTGTGCCGTTTGAATGTGTTTACCATGAATTTCAGCATATAAGTGCACTAACATGTAAGTGTCTGCTGAGTTGACCACGGAGATCTGAGTGTCTGCTGACTTTACCGCAGCGATGTCCAGTAGTCTCCATTCCTCCACCACTGCCAGTGAGCAACGGACTTTCAAAATAAATAAAAATTAAAAAATGCGTTAACGCCCTATTAAATAGTTGTCGGCGTTTATTAATGAATGCGTTAACGCGATAATAACGCGTTAACCTGCCCAGCACTAATATATATATACACTTTTTTTGGGATATATATTTATACTTATATTGTATATAGCTGTTAAATGTTTATACCTACATCTGTTCTATTTTTTTTACTGCCCTTTTTTATTTTTTATATATTTTTTCGTATGCGTACACATAAATGGCCAATAAAGCTGATTCTGATTCTGATGTCTAAACTGATATCCACATTCAGTCATGACAGTGAATGGTGAAATACTGAGTTGTGTTTCAATAATTCATTTCTCAGGCATATGATCTCATATGTCATTTGAAATTACATATCCCACAGAGGATGTAGAAGCATAATATGTTTGTCATGTCTCTGTCTTTTAGGTACGCAAAGTGGTGATGGACACGATGAAGAACATTCATCCCATCTACAACATTAAGGTACGTTCAAGCCGCTGACAGAAACCCGGCAGCTTTACTGGATGGATTAAAATGTTTGGACGGAAGCAATCGTGCCCAATGAAGATATTTTCCATCCTTGTTCTTGATCTCCTGACTGAAATTAACCCCTCTGGGTTTGAACGCCAAGGCTGGCTCAACCTGGAGCTGAGGGCATGATAGAGCCGCAGATGGTCCGCAGCACTCATTGTGCTCATAGTAGACCCATTCGTATGAGGCACAAGGTTTCATTGTTTTAAACTTCTCTAATTGTAACAACACTGGAGCAGCCGTGTCAGAGTAGTCCTGGGGACAGATGCTGAACAAACGGCAGACTGCTCTGAACCGAGGCGCTGCTCATCTTCATCAGATGATAGAACAAGCTCGAGGTTGCCCAACCACTTCTGGCCCACTTCTAACCACTCCCGTGTGGGGAGCTGCTTTTTACTCAGAGGCCAAAAACAAAACCTATGCTCCTCCATCTTGACTTGTCAGAGATGTACAAATAACTCATTGCATCCATGAAACGTTTGTAATGGTCTTCCTGGCAAGAGCAGCTGAAAAACATTTAAATCTTTTTTTAATAAGTGAAGTTTTCATAAACTTAAACATTGTCCCCATTTCCTGTGGTTCTTCCACCATAAAGGCCTACAACTGCCTTCAACTTAGAAGACTAGCTAAATAACTATTAATATATACATACAGTGTTAATAAATCTACTTTTGAGAGCAGGCAGGGCCTGTGGCGTGACAGAGTATCACATTTTTGTTACTTTTACTCCCACCACCACCAAATTTTCTGACGGCCGGATCCATCAGACACTGATGATCAAACAGGAGCTGTTCAAAGACCCCGACCTGCGGATGCAGAGCTGGGAGCGCTTCCTGCCCAAGTTCCGCCACAGGAACCTGGCCAAGCGCAGGGAGCCCAAGAAGAAGAGCGCGAAGAAGGAGTACACACCATTCCCTCCGTCACAGCCGGAGAGCACGGTCAGAAGCTTGCTTTAAACACCTTTATTCTAACATTCATAGTTGGTGATAACTGCCTCTGTCTCGTACATGGAGAACACAGTAATGTTAGCTTACTAGCTTCAAGAGCTAAAGAGAACCGCATGAGAATCGCATGCTCATACAACATTGTTTTCTATTATAAAAAAGCTATGCTCACAATAGTTATTTTAAAGATGATAAAAAAGATTGACCTTAATATAAACTGCCAACAAAACGGGGTCCTTCGTTTGAACCATGTTATTGAGACTCTTCTGCATATTGAGACTAATTTAGATTGGGATTGATTCTAGCTTTGATTTTTGTGGATCATCTTTTAGGTCGACAAGGAGCTGGCCACGGGAGAATTCTTCCTCCGTGAAAGTGTGAAAAAGAGGAAGAAGATGGAGGAGATCAAGGTGAGCACTGAGTGGATTCATTTCCTGCAGGGCTGCAGGTTCACATGCCTGATATTACAATAATGGTATCCAGCTGGGGTTTAGGCCTTTTTTCCTTCTGTTGAGAAAACGAAAAACGGAAGCCTTTTTTAAAATTAGCTTGATTAGTTGGCGTGATCAAATAAGTGCAGAGTCTCTGTAAAAGTTTGCCCAAACATGTTAGGACGAGGAAAAATGACATCGTATTCTGGAGAACTGCCAATGGTGTGACTCACTGTTCCTCTTTTTCAGGTGAAACAAGCCGAAGCACTGACCAAGAAGCAGGAAGAGCGGAACAAAGCTTTCATTCCGCCTAAAGAGAAGCCTCTAATGAAGAAGACCAACAAAGGTAGAAATAAGGGAGCAAATCTCCATCTGAGAACAAATATGTGTGAACCTGTGCACCGCAGTAGTCCAGCTAAACCCCCCCCCCCATTGTTTCTGTCACGGCTCCTACAGAAAGCAAGTTGGACATCGAAGCCATTAAGGAGAAAGTGAAAAAAGCCAAAACCAAGAAGCTGGGGGCTCCTCCAGTGAACCCTGCCCCCCCCACCGGCAGCACCGTGGGCAAAAAGAAAAAGAGCAAAACAAAGGCTAACCACAGACTTGCACCCTGGTAATTGTGTTGTGTACCATGTGATATGGTATTGGTTTGACATTCCTGTTGGACAGATTAAGGACTCTTGTCAGGACACAGGTAGGTGGGACATCGGACACACAGTGTGTGCTAGTTAGAGGATTATACTAAGCAATATGAACAGGAAATCCTCATATCTGGAGACCAGTAGTACACCAGTGAGTGATGTCATACATTGTCTTCTTTTCTGCCTCATTTGTTTTCTAACTATTGTCCAGATTTTGAATGGTCAGTAGTTATAGGTTTTCAAAGTATGTTGTCGTCCTTCCTCATGGCTGATGTGTGTTCAGGACGAGGCCGACTCCATCAGATGGAAATTGAATGAAATTAAAGGCATATTTTTAACATCCTGGACTTTAAGGTTTACTTTGATTCCTTTTGATCATGACAAACAAACTTGTGGTAGAAGTACTATTTGGGGGACATGATACAGGATTATAGGAGAGTCCACATTCATGGGTGGTCAGATCACAGGATTTGAAATTAGGTCCACTGCAGAGCTGTACTTTTCTTACTAATGAATTATTCATTGTTTCTTTTTGTCTCAGTTTATCATTCTGTAAACACTGACATTATTGCCTCATAAACAAAAAAATTTGCTAAGAGCTGCTTAGTTGCTCATATTGTTTGTCCAACTTTCACTCTTCTTTTGGCAATTTATTTATACTTTTTCTACATCCTCCACCAACTCCTGATGGACATATCTGGCTCTCTAGCTGCTCAACAATGTGCTATTTGCTAACTTGATCTGTCTGCGGTGCTGCTAGTGTGCAGTTGCCGTCTGTAACCAGGGTTGATGAGAGCAGCCAGCGTGAACGGAATGTTAAATGCTATGTAGAAATGTGGCAGTAATTTGACATTGTTGCTTATATGAACATATTAATTAGTGCAGCTTAAACCTAACGTAACTGTGGCTGCACACTACTGCAGTAAAATGAGCGAGCACAGTGGACAGTTTGGGCGCGTTCACTTTAGTTTTCCCTCCCGAACTTGAGGTTTATTGGGTTGCTTGTGTCCTGTCGGATGGCTTAAATCTGGGGCTAGCTAGCTCACTACAAAGAAGCTGGTGGGTAAAACGCATGCACTTATTCTCTGTTTATGTACAGCTCTGATAGGACTTGGCACTGGCTGAACAAGTCCGCGTCTTTCAGGTCACCTCAGGTGGTCTATTCATAGCAGAAGACCTCGGGATAAAAGTGGCGGACTGCATACGCTGCGATGA
Organism: Anarhichas minor; assembly: GCF_050575085.1. Taxonomy (NCBI): domain Eukaryota; kingdom Metazoa; phylum Chordata; class Actinopteri; order Perciformes; family Anarhichadidae; genus Anarhichas; species Anarhichas minor. The sequence goes on from NW_027466501.1 coordinate 2,800,394, forward strand.
AGGTGACAATGAGGGCAATGGGTCGGGCAACGAGAATAGTCTCATAATTGAAGCCACTGGTAGCGGGTGCAGGGTCCCAGTCTGGAGTCCAGTTGTAATCTGGAAACACCAATGAAGTGGTTTCAGTATTCGTACTTTGCACATCTTTGTGGAATGTGGAATTCACTTATTCACTAGTACCATGTTTAAAACAATTACCCTTTAAGCAAAGTGTGGGTGTGTATTTTACAACCCAGTCGGAACAAACTGTCTTTTTTAGCTTATGTACCATACTTACTTTTCTGTGGATCTCTTTCTTGGCTACCTGCAAAGGCAAGATGACAGAAACGGTTAAAATACACACAAAAATGCATTGTGTGTTTGTGCCAGTAGGAATGCTGATAACATGGAGAAGCGCTTGTGTTCTTTGTCTCGGCTTCCTTAAATTTGTTGTCAGCCGTTTTCGAAATGATTCAATTGTAACAATCTAGAGGTCACAAAAAAAGCCAAATAAATAAAATGTGGTTTGGGTGAAAATATGCAAAGGTAGCCACAAATATTCGTGATTTGTCAGAACGAAAATCAAAACCAGGATATGAAGGACAAAATACTTACGGCAGAGATTCTTCTCACAGGTGCCTTCACATCCAGAGCAGCCTGCCCCTCCTTGTTTATATGGCCGCCTTCGGTTCACATTACCCCTGCACAAGGAAATATCACCCAAGTTAAATCGCTTTCCCATATTGTATGTAGCAAATCTTTGTTCATTCTGGGTTGATCTTTGCTCTGAACTTCCGCCCTCAATCTAATTGTTTTTTTCTGAAATTGAGGGTCCCCTGTATCCGTCACATTGTTATGCTTTGAGGTGTGTCCTCTCCTCGAGCTTTAGTCCCACCCTCTGGAGATGCTAGCAGAGGAGGTGAGGAAGACATGCGAGGAGAGAGGGGTCAGGAGTCAAGGGTTTAACAAATTAGATATTGTTCCCTCAGAGCGTAATTTTTAAGCAATATCAGTTGACTATAAAATTCAGCAAGAAATTTTGACAGTGGCTGCTACTGGCCGAAGACGTAGCAATATATATACACGCCAATATTGCCGTTGAGTTTCAATTGAGATATCGTTTCTCTTTTCTGCATTTTAGATTCATACTCTTGGATTGAATCTTGTATTCGTGATGGACATGGCTCCCGTTATTTCTGTATTGGAGATATACATCTTTGTTTGAGATACATTTGAAAATTACATTTCTATATTTGTGATGGAAAGACATGAACTTAACATTTCCAAACATGAACCTCATTCTGAGCTTAATGTTAAGATAGTTACTCTGTGGGGCTTCTATTTTGAAAGGGTGGGACTGGGTGGGTGAGAGGGGGAAAGGAGACATAATTGTAATGTTTGACACACATGTACAGAGATTATTAAATGCCAGGCTTCATCACAAGCATTCCAGTTAGAATTCATTCTGTGGGGCTTTTATTTTGAAATGGTGGGGCTGGGTGGGGGAGATGAGACAGAATCATGTTTGACACGCATATACAGAGGTAACTGTGTGTGTGTAACTGGTTGGAGAGGCATACTGATTTTGAACAAAACTCCTGCCTCCTTTTAACAAAGTCTGAGTGCAAAAATATGGGTATCATGATAAAGATAAGACTGCCGAACGCGTTGATGTAGTTTTTAATTTTTGTGGTGTTGAAAGTGTGAGCTCCAGGGCAATATACAAAACTGGTACCGTCTGCTTTCTTTGAGAAATTAGTGGTCAGATTTAACATGGAGTCGAATGGAGCAGTTGGTTGGAGTTCATGTCCCTCTTTGAGCCAAATGTGTAAGTCTGTTGGATTCCAGAGACATCTGTGTGCGACAGCACATTTCCAAGCTTTTTGGCCAAAAATGGTGTATAAAGAGTAAAAATTGTGGGACTCGGCGCAATTTGTTCATAAAAATCACAGAATACTTTTCATGCTCTGCTCCACTCTGACAGTTATGCCCTCACTCTAGCGCTGAACATTACGTGCAATACACACCTATTACAAAATCTGAAACGGACCCAACATTTTCCTGAAACTTAAACGTTGACTTAATTAAAACTGTCCTAGCTATCAAAATGCCCATTTGGCTCAATAAGGTCCAGCGTTTTGTCTACGTTTTAAACTTAAAATCACTGTTCTACGTTAAAGTATGGCTCGTCAATGTGGGCCCAAACTTAGTGTTTTTTTTTAGCTCTCTTCACACCGAAACCCCATTCAAGTGAATGGAGACATTTTGCTCCGAATTTCGGTAAAACAGCTGGGCGAATCGCTCTAGAAAATACATTGCACACGATTCCCAATCAGGCCGCACGTTTTGATGTATTTTTTTGCGCAGGTGTTTGCAACGCTGTGTGAGGAGAAGCGCAAAAAATAACCCGGAAGAATATTATTAAGCCCGATGGATTATATACAGTGTGCTTTGGCACAACTGCCTTGGTGATACAAAGCCACACTGAATTATGACATGTGGCATGTATTGTTATACCGCTGTATTTTATTATATCTGTATCTCTTACATGTATACTTTATATGTGGTTGCGGTGAGTACCACCCTTTTTTCACATGAAACCAGGCCTGAACTTCAGCCTGAATCACCAGAAGACAAATGTAATCACAAAGGGCATGTAGAGGACATTTGACATCACCAGAGAAAAATGCAAATTTTAAAATGTTGACAAAGGCTGACGGTTTTCGTAATCATCCGTTTTCGGAGCCCTTGAGCCTTGTTAGTGCACCCCTTAAATGTACAATGTTAACAGTTTTCTAAGTGATCAAGTCTGTATTGTTGGACATCTTCAACTCACGCTGTAGCATAGTTGCATACAAAAATGACACCCTCTCTAGAAGTGAAGCTTGTCACACCATTCGGGCAGAGCTGGGCGGCACAACCAACCTTGTAGCTGCTTCCCCACACAACCTGGAGACGAGGAAAGGGTTAGATTATGCAATGTAGACCGGTTATGACAAAATGAGCAGTTCCTTTTTTTTCTTTTCTTTTTAATAATATATAAACATTTCACCACACAAAAAAACCCACAAGCAACTCTCAGTAAGTTTCCAAAGAAGTAAGCACGCACCTGTGTGTAGTGGCCACAGATGTTTGTGCAGTTGTTGCTGTTGTAGTTGTAGTCTTGTTTTTCATCCACCCAATGTTTTATGGCCTTCAACACATCAAAAGATGATGGTGGGTATGCTGCCCATAAGTTTTCTCCTACAGAGGTGAAGGTAGGGTGCATGCGGCGGACATCTTTGAGGTAGGTGTTGTGTTCAAATACACAGTGCCTTGCCCACGCTCTTGCAGTAATGGCCAAGCCCTCGTCCCATGTCTGAGTGAACAGAGGTAGAGAATATGAAGCAGTTCTTTGGTATGAACCACCTTTTTTAATTGACACTTTTAAAAGGGTTGGTTCTCCCAAAAATGAATGGAATAGAGAGAAATACAAAGTTGTGGACAATAGCTCAGTCGCTAACCGGATAATAAAGTTAATTTAAAAGACGTGCACCATTGACTCATCTCCCATAATTGTTTAAAAACCCTGCGTCTTTTGTGAAGCCATTTTGTATTCAACCCTCCTGTTGAGGAAAATAGAGGAAGCTAAGATAGCTTCCTCTATTTTAGAGTTTCTGGCTCTTCATGGCCGCTACATTTTCAAGTTGCTTGCAATGAGTCAATGTGGCAAATTCATGTTTCATTGTGCACTGAATTTGAACCTTGCACAAAAGATTTGTGATTTCCTTTTCCTCTCAAAGTATACGTTAGCATTTATTTCCTAGATGGTCCAGGGATCTCAAGCCACTACTGTACCATTCTAAAACCAACTGAGGGTTGACAACAGACATCTTACTGAGAGGCGTTTTTCTAACTTGACCATTGCATTAATATTCCTTCAGAGTATTCAATCCTTACACATTAGATGTTCACATTATTTTGGCTGCCCGTTGCGGTGTTGGAGAGGGGGCTTTACCAGGTTTATTTGTTTAAGATGGTGATAAAGATAATGAGAAATCAAAATGGCCATCGTGCCTACCATGTACAGCATGTCGTTTGCAGGTGGACTGACGGACGACCGCGCGTCGTTGTGTCCCCTCACACATTCATCAATAAACTTCCCATCTGTGATTTCTGGCAGTGAGGCTGAACACTCTGCCGAGTCCAGGATCATCCAGGCCCACAGAAACATCCTCACCGCACTCCTCATGCTTCAAAGAATACGCCTGAGGCGAAGGCTCAGTATCTGTGGCTTTTGAAATACACTTTGCAGCCGTCAAAATGGAACAGGAAATTACACACTCAAGAGGAACAGGATGCATGTGCTACTTTTGTAGCACAGTGACAATATGTCACCTCGGGCACTTTTCACACCATGTGCACAATGAAGTTGCCATTAAGGGTTGAGAGTGTGATGTAGTTGGCTTTCAAAATAGGTGAGCAACAAGGCTGAACATGTTACTCATTGTTTTCCAGCTGTTGCCTTTTTGTTTGCTTGTTGCATTGCCTTGTGGGACATTAGTGTGCAACAGCACACTCAGAATCAAGGTTTTCTTTTGTAGTCAGCATTCTATGGAAGCCCATTTCTGCCACTGTGAGGAAAAAATAAAGATCCTGTTATCTCGAAATTTCGACTTACTATCTCATAATAATGAGATAATGTCTCATAATTTTGACTAAGTGACTGAGGCGTAGCAGATCACAGAAGCCATGGTGGAGAGGCAGTGAACCGGGTGAAGTAAATATACGGTTTGAGTTAATGACAACTATGTTCGTCACTGTAACTACAATACAATTCTCCAGTTCTGAGGTCTTTGCACTAGCTTCCTGTCCAACAAAGAATTGACTTTAAAATCCTGCTGTTGGTTTATAAAGCACTGAATGGTTTAGGGCCAAAATACATCTCTGATCTGCTGCTACCTTATGAACCATCCCGACCCCTTAGGTCGTCTGGGACCGGTCTACTTTCTGTTCCCAGAGTCAGAACTAAACATGGAGAAGCAGCGTTCAGTTTTTCTGCCCACATATCTGGAACAAAGTCCCAGAAAGCTGCAGGTTTGCTGAGACCCTCAGCTCCTTTAAATCAAGATTGAAGACTTTTCTGTTTGCTGCTTCCTTTAATTGAACCAGATTCAAGGATATTAATCTATTTCTGCATTTTACTATACTACTGTATTTTATTTCTTACACTTTTCTATTGTTTTAATGACTGTTTTTAATGTTTCAATGAATGTTCTTAATTGTTTTTAAATCTCCTTTACTTTTGGCTTATGTTTTGATGTTTTTAATGGTTTTATGTGAAGCACCTTGTTGAAATGTGCTATACAAATAAACTTGCCTTGCCTACAACCTTTTTCAAGTAAAAGCCTTGTGAGAGGAGGCGTTTACTCCACCATGGCTTCTCTGATCTGCTACGCCTCAGTCAGTTAGTCAAAATTATCAGATATTATCTCATTATTATGAGATAGTAAGTCGAAATTTAGAGATAACAGGATCTTTATTTTTTCCTCACAGTAGAATTTCATTCGTAATTTCATTGGCTATACGAAGTCTTCAGAACGATCGGTTGCAATTGGCTCAAGCTTTACCCAAAACAAGAGGGGCGGGCATTGTCTTTCAAAGCGGACTCTCGTTGGCTATTCCAGGCTGTTAACAGGAAATAGAAGCTTCTAATAGGTCAAATTAGGTGTCAATCGAAACGTCAGCATGCAGCCGCCATTTTGAGATACAGAGACCGTGAATGGAATTTACGTCGAAAACTACATAGAAAGTTAGCCATATCTGCCGGCTAATTTGAAATGATACAACAGCAGTCCGTGGGTATTTATGGACGTAATAATATGTTTTGGACTAAATATTTTACTGGATTGGATCGTCTTGACCCGTAGCAATCTAACAAGACCGTTTTTGTCGGACTTTTATGGATGGGGGAAATACTAAGCATAATTGGTGAGTTGCGTCGATATTTTAACTGCTTGTTTTTGGGTTGGTGGTCTGACAGAGATGTTGACTGTACCTGCTGTTGTGATTGTATATTGAAATGGTTTGCTCAAATATAATTACAAGAATCATAGCTTTCTAAAGAGATATCGCATTAGTACCTACCTTTTACATAGCAATTGTGTACATGACAGATGTACACTAAACACTCCAACGGCTGCGGGCGGGCCGTCAGAGTGGTAACAGATCATAAAAGGCTGACAATGTACCTTAAACCAGTAAAGGTCTTCAAGCATCAAGCTTTCCAATGAAAACATCTAAGAAACAGTGAAATCAACTGTCCTGAGCCAGTTTTTTGAAGAAAATCTTTGAAACTATGTTTACTTTCACAAAATCCACTTTTGGCCTCTTCCAAGCCTGAAACGTCTTTTAAGAGCATAAAAGGCTGAGAATGTACCTTAAACCAGCAAAGGTGTGTTAGCAACAGTTTCTATTGAAAGAAAATCTTTGAAACTGTTTACTTTCAGAAAATCCACTTTTTTGAAGAAAATCTTTGAAACTGTAAGAAAATCCACTTTTGGCCTCTTTCAAGCCTGAAACGTATTTTAAGAACATAAAAGGCTACATTAAACCAGTAAAGGTGGGTAATCATCAGGTTCTAATGAAAACATCATGAAACTGAACTTCCCTGAGCCAGTTTTTTGAAGAAAACCTGTATTTTGACTGTCACAAAATCCACTTTTTTTCTTTTCTTCTAAGCCTGAAACGTATTTTAAGATCATAACAGAATAAGAATGTACCGTAAACCAGTAAAGGTGGGTAAGCAGGTTGTAATGAAAACATCATGAAACGGTGAAATCAACTGCCCTGAGCCAGTTTTCTGAAACTATGTTGACTTTCACAAAATCCACTTTTGGCCTCTTCCAAGCCTGAAACGTATTTTAAGAGCATAAAAGGCTGAGAATGTACCGTAAACCAGTAAAGGTGGGTTAGCAGGTTGTAATGAAAACATCATGACACTGTCACGAGGCATGATGAGGACTCAGACGCAGACAGTCAGGTGTAGAGAAAAAAAGGTTTTTAATGAACCAAAAACAGGGAATCCAGGGACAAGACAAAAGACGAGGGGGAAAATCCAGCAGGAAAAGGCAGAACAGGCAGACAGGAAAACCGGGAACAGGACGAGCAAAACTGGCGGGTTGGACGGGAAACAAACACACTGATCTGGCAGTGAGTGAGTGAAAGACCGGGGTTTAAATAGTGACTAGGCAGAGTGAACAGGTGAGAGTAATGAGCTGATGAGGTGAGTGTGACTGGCAGGTGCACTGAATGAACTGATTAGGTGAGTGAGGAGCTACAGAAAGAAACAAAGACACAGAACACACAGGGCAAAGCCTAATCGTGACAGAAACAGTGAAATCAACTGCCCTGAGCCAGTTTTTTGAAGAACATCCTTGAAACTATGTTGACTTTCACAAAATCCACTTTTGGCCTCTTCCAAGCCTTAAACGTATTTTAAGAGCATAAAAGGCTGAGAATGTACCGTAAACCAGCAAAGGTGGGTAAGCAGGTTGTAATGAAAACATCATGAAACAGTGACATCAACTGCCCTAAGCCAGTTTTTTGAAACTATGTTGACTTTCACAAAATCCACTTTTTTGAAGAAAATCTTTGAAACTGTGTTGACTTTCACAAAATCCACTTTTGGCCTCTTCCAGGCCTGAAACATCTTTTAAGAGCATAAAAGGCTGAGATTGTACCTTGAACCAGTAAAGGTGTGTAAGCATCAGCTTCTAATGAAAACATCATGAAACTGTGAAATCAACTGTCCTGAGACAGTTTTTTGAAGAAAATCTTTGAAACTATGTTTACTTTCACAAAATCCACTTTTTTGAAGAAAATCTTTGAAACTGTTTACTTTCACAAAATCCACTTTTTTGAAGAAAATCTTTGAAACGTTTTACTTTCACAAAATCAACTTTTGGCCTCCTCTCTGCCTGAAACGGCTTTTAAGAGCATAAAAAGTGAAAATGCATCTCTAGGCAGGAAAGTGCTGTAAGCTGCAGATATTCATGAACATGACATCAGACTGTGAAATCAACTGTCCTGACGGAGTTTTTTGAAGAAAATCTTTGAAACAATGTTTACTTTCACAAAATCAACTTTTGGCCTCTTCCAAGCCTGAAACGTATTTTAAGAGCATAAAAGGCTGAGAATGTACCGTAAACCAGTAAAGGTGGGTAATCATCAGGTTCTAATGAAAACATCATGAAACTGAACTGCCCTGAGCCAGTTTTTTGAAGAAAACCTTTGAAAGTATTTTGACTTTCACAAAATCCACTTTTTTGAAGAAAATCTTTGAAACTATGTTTACTTTCACAAAATCAACTTTTTTGAAGAAAATCTTTGAAACTATGTTTACTTTCACAAAATGAACTTTTGGCCTCCTCTCTGCCTGAAACGTCTTTTAAGAGCATAAAAAGTGAAAATGCATCTCTAGGCAGGAAAGTGCTGAAAGCTGCAGGTATTCATGAGAATGACATCAAACTGTGAAATCAACTGTCCTGACGGAGTTTTTTGAAGAAAATCTTTGAAACTATGTTTACTTTCACAAAATCAACTTTTGGCCTCCTCTCTGCCTGAAACGTCTTTCAAGAGCATAAAAAGTGAAAATGCATCTCTAGGCAGGAAAGTGCTGAAAGCTGCAGGTATTCATGAGAATGACATCAAACTGTGAAATCAACTGTCCTGACGGAGTTTTTTGAAGAAAATCTTTGAAACTATGTTTACTTTCACAAAATCCACTTTTGGCCTCTTTCAAGCCTGAAACGTATTTTAAGAACATAAAAGGCTGAGAATGTACCGTAAACCAGTAAAGGTGGGTAAGCAGGTTGTAATGAAAACATCATGAAACAGTGACATCAACTGCCCTGAGCCAGTTTTCTGAAACTATGTTGACTTTCACAAAATCCACTTTTGGCCTCTTCCAAGCCTAAAACGTATTTTAAGAGCATAAAAGGCTGAGAATGTACCGTAAACCAGCAAAGGTGTGTAAGCATCAGCTTCTAATGAAAACATCATGAAACTGTGAAATCAACTGTCCTGAGCCAGTTTTTTGAAGAAAATCTTTGAAACTATGTTTACTTTCACAAAATCCACTTTTTTGAAGAAAATCTTTGAAACTGTTTACTTTCACAAAATCCACTTTTTTGAAGAAAATCTTTGAAACTTTTTACTTTCACAAAATCAACTTTTGGCCTCCTCTCTGCCTGAAACGGCTTTTAAGAGCATAAAAAGTGAAAATGCATCTCTAGGCAGGAAAGTGCTGAAAGCTGCAGATATTCATGAACATGACATCAGACTGTGAAATCAACTGTCCTGATGGACGTTTTTGAAGAAAATCTTTGAAACAATGTTTACTTTCACAAAATCCACTTTTGGCCTCTTCCAAGCCTGAAACGTATTTTAAGAGCATAAAAGGCTGAGAATGTACCGTAAACCAGTAAAGGTGGGTAAGCAGGTTGTAATGAAAACATCATGAAACATTGAAATCAACTGCCCTGAGCCAGTTTTTGGAAACTGTTTACTTTCACAAAATCCACTTTTGGCCTCTTCCAAGCCTGAAACTTATTTTAAGAGCATAAAAGGCTGAGAATGTACCATAAACCAGTAAAGGTGGGTAAGCAGGTTGTAATGAAAACATCATGAAACAGTGAAATCAACTGACCTGACGTAGTGTTTTGAAGAAAATCTTTGAAACTATGTTTACTTTCACAAAATCAACTTTTGGCCTCCTCTCTGCCTGAAACGTCTTTTAAGAGCATAAAAAGTGAAAACGCATCTCTAGGCAGTAAAGTGCTGAAAGCTACATCAATTCATGAAAATGACATCAGACTGTGAAATCAACTGTCCTGACGTAGTTCTTTGAAGAAAATCTTTGAAACTATGTTTACTTTCACAAAATCAACTTTTGGCCTCCTTCTCTGCTTGAAACGTCTTTTAAGAGCATAAAAAGTGAAAATGCATCTCTAGGCAGGAAAGTGCTGTAAGCTGCAGATATTCATGAACATGACATCAGACTGTGAAATCAACTGTCCTGATGGACGTTTTTGAAGAAAATCTTTGAAACAATGTTTACTTTCACAAAATCAGCTTTTGGCCTCTTCCAAGCCTGAAACGTATTTTAAGAGCATAAAAGGCTGAGAATGTACCGTAAACCAGTAAAGGTGGGTAATCATCAGGTTCTAATGAAAACATCATGAAACTGAACTGCCCTGAGCCAGTTTTTTGAAGAAAACCTTTGAAAGTATTTTGACTTTCACAAAATCCACTTTTTTGAAGAAAATCTTTGAAACTATGTTTACTTTCACAAAATCAACTTTTGGCCTCCTCTCTGCCTGAAACGTCTTTTAAGAGCATAAAAAGTGAAAATGCATCTCTAGGCAGGAAAGTGCTGAAAGCTGCAGGTATTCATGAGAATGACATCAAACTGTGAAATCAACTGTCCTGACGGAGTTTTTTGAAGAAAATCTTTGAAACTATGTTTACTTTCACAAAATCAACTTTTGGCCTCCTCTCTGCCTGAAACGTCTTTCAAGAGCATAAAAAGTGAAAATGCATCTCTAGGCAGGAAAGTGCTGAAAGCTGCAGGTATTCATGAGAATGACATCAAACTGTGAAATCAACTGTCCTGATGTCGTTCTTTGAAGAAAATCTTTGAAACTATGTTTACTTTCACAAAATCCACTTTTGGCGTCTTTCAAGCCTGAAACGTATTTTAAGAACATAAAAGGCTGAGAATGTACCGTAAACCAGTAAAGGTGGGTAAGCAGGTTGTAATGAAAACATCATGAAACAGTGACATCAACTGCCCTAAGCCAGTTTTTTGAAACTATGTTGACTTTCACAAAATCCACTTTTTTGAAGAAAATCTTTGAAACTGTGTTGACTTTCACAAAATCCACTTTTGGCCTCTTCCAAGCCTGAAATGTATTTTAAGAGCATAAAAGGCTGAGAATGTACCGTAAACCAGTAAAGGTGGGTAATCATCAGGTTCTAATGAAAACATCATGAAACTGAACTGCCCTGAGCCAGTTTTTTGAAGAAAACCTTTGAAAGTATTTTGACTTTCACAAAATCCACTTTTTTGAAGAAAATCTTTGAAACTATGTTTACTTTCACAAAATCAACTTTTTTGAAGAAAATCTTTGAAACTATGTTTACTTTCACAAAATCAACTTTTGGCCTCCTCTCTGCCTGAAACGTCTTTTAAGAGCATAAAAAGTGAAAATGCATCTCTAGGCAGGAAAGTGCTGAAAGCTGCAGGTATTCATGAGAATGACATCAAACTGTGAAATCAACTGTCCTGACGGAGTTTTTTGAAGAAAATCTTTGAAACTATGTTTACTTTCACAAAATCAACTTTTGGCCTCCTCTCTGCCTGAAACGTCTTTCAAGAGCATAAAAAGTGAAAACGCATCTCTAGGCAGGAAAGTGCTGAAAGCTGCAGGTATTCATGAGAATGACATCAAACTGTGAAATCAACTGTCCTGATGTAGTTCTTTGAAGAAAATCTTTGAAACTATGTTTACTTTCACAAAATCCACTTTTGGCCTCTTCCAAGCCTCTTCCAAGGCTGAGAATGTACCGTAAACCAGCAAAGGTGGGTAAGCAGGTTGTAATGAAAACATCATGAAACAGTGACATCAACTGCCCTAAGCCAGTTTTTTGAAACTATGTTGACTTTCACAAAATCCACTTTTTTGAAGAAAATCTTTGAAACTGTGTTGACTTTCACAAAATCCACTTTTGGCCTCTTCCAGGCCTGAAACATCTTTTAAGAGCATAAAAGGCTGAGATTGTACCTTGAACCAGTAAAGGTGTGTAAGCATCAGCTTCTAATGAAAACATCATGAAACTGTGAAATCAACTGTCCTGAGCCAGTTTTTTGAAGAAAATCTTTGAAACTATGTTTACTTTCACAAAATCAACTTTTGGCCTCCTCTCTGCCTGAAACGTCTTTTAAGAGCATAAAAAGTGAAAACGCATCTCTAGGCAGTAAAGTGCTGAAAGCTACATCAATTCATGAAAATGACATCAGACTGTGAAATCAACTGTCCTGACGTAGTTCTTTGAAGAAAATCTTTGAAACTATGTTTACTTTCACAAAATCAACTTTTGGCCTCCTCTCTGCCTGAAACGTCTTTTAAGAGCATAAAAAGTGAAAACGCATCTCTAGGCAGTAAAGTGCTGAAAGCTACATCAATTCATGAAAATGACATCAGACTGTGAAATCAACTGTCCTGACGTAGTTCTTTGAAGAAAATCTTTGAAACTATGTTTACTTTCACAAAATCAACTTTTGGCCTCCTTCTCTGCTTGAAACGTCTTTTAAGAGCATAAAAAGTGAAAATGCATCTCTAGGCAGTAAAGTGCTGAAAGCTACATCAATTCATGAAAATGACATCAGACTGTGAAATCAACTGTCCTGACGTAGTTCTTTGAAGAAAATCTTTGAAACTATGTTTACTTTCACAAAATCAACTTTTGGCCTCTTCCAAGCCTGAAACGTATTTTAAGAGCATAAAAGGCTGAGAATGTACCGTAAACCAGTAAAGGTGGGTAATCATCAGGTTCTAATGAAAACATCATGAAACTGAACTGCCCTGAGCCAGTTTTTTGAAGAAAACCTTTGAAAGTATTTTGACTTTCACAAAATCCACTTTTTTGAAGAAAATCTTTGAAACTATGTTTACTTTCACAAAATCAACTTTTTTGAAGAAAATCTTTGAAACTATGTTTACTTTCACAAAATCAACTTTTGGCCTCCTCTCTGCCTGAAACGTCTTTTAAGAGCATAAAAAGTGAAAATGCATCTCTAGGCAGGAAAGTGCTGAAAGCTGCAGGTATTCATGAGAATGACATCAAACTGTGAAATCAACTGTCCTGACGGAGTTTTTTGAAGAAAATCTTTGAAACTATGTTTACTTTCACAAAATCAACTTTTGGCCTCCTCTCTGCCTGAAACGTCTTTCAAGAGCATAAAAAGTGAAAATGCATCTCTAGGCAGGAAAGTGCTGAAAGCTGCAGGTATTCATGAGAATGACATCAAACTGTGAAATCAACTGTCCTGATGTAGTTCTTTGAAGAAAATCTTTGAAACTATGTTTACTTTCACAAAATCAACTTTTGGCCTCCTCTCTGCCTGAAACGTATTTTAAGAGCATAAAAAGTGAAAACGCATCTCTAGACAGTAAAGTGCTGAAAGCTACATCAATTCATGAAAATGACATCAGACTGTGAAATCAACTGTCCTGACGTAGTTTTTTGAAGAAAATCTTTGAAACTATGTTTACTTTCACAAAATCAACTTTTGGCCTCCTCTCTGCCTGAAACGTCTTTTAAGAGCATAAAAAGTGAAAACGCATCTCTAGGCAGTAAAGTGCTGAAAGCTACATCAATTCATGAAAATGACATCAGACTGTGAAATCAACTGTCCTGACGTAGTTCTTTGAAGAAAATCTTTGAAACTATGTTTACTTTCACAAAATCAACTTTTGGCCTCCTTCTCTGCTTGAAACGTCTTTTAAGAGCATAAAAAGTGAAAATGCATCTCTAGGCAGTAAAGTGCTGAAAGCTACATCAATTCATGAAAATGACATCAGACTGTGAAATCAACTGTCCTGACGTAGTTCTTTGAAGAAAATCTTTGAAACTATGTTTACTTTCACAAAATCAACTTTTGGCCTCTTCCAAGCCTGAAACGTATTTTAAGAGCATAAAAGGCTGAGAATGTACCGTAAACCAGTAAAGGTGGGTAATCATCAGGTTCTAATGAAAACATCATGAAACTGAACTGCCCTGAGCCAGTTTTTTGAAGAAAACCTTTGAAAGTATTTTGACTTTCACAAAATCCACTTTTTTGAAGAAAATCTTTGAAACTATGTTTACTTTCACAAAATCAACTTTTTTGAAGAAAATCTTTGAAACTATGTTTACTTTCACAAAATCAACTTTTGGCCTCCTCTCTGCCTGAAACGTCTTTTAAGAGCATAAAAAGTGAAAATGCATCTCTAGGCAGGAAAGTGCTGAAAGCTGCAGGTATTCATGAGAATGACATCAAACTGTGAAATCAACTGTCCTGACGGAGTTTTTTGAAGAAAATCTTTGAAACTATGTTTACTTTCACAAAATCAACTTTTGGCCTCCTCTCTGCCTGAAACGTCTTTCAAGAGCATAAAAAGTGAAAATGCATCTCTAGGCAGGAAAGTGCTGAAAGCTGCAGGTATTCATGAGAATGACATCAAACTGTGAAATCAACTGTCCTGATGTAGTTCTTTGAAGAAAATCTTTGAAACTATGTTTACTTTCACAAAATCCACTTTTGGCGTCTTTCAAGCCTGAAACGTATTTTAAGAACATAAAAGGCTGAGAATGTACCGTAAACCAGTAAAGGTGGGTAAGCAGGTTGTAATGAAAACATCATGAAACAGTGACATCAACTGCCCTAAGCCAGTTTTTTGAAACTATGTTGACTTTCACAAAATCCACTTTTTTGAAGAAAATCTTTGAAACTGTGTTGACTTTCACAAAATCCACTTTTGGCCTCTTCCAAGCCTGAAATGTATTTTAAGAGCATAAAAGGCTGAGAATGTACCGTAAACCAGTAAAGGTGGGTAATCATCAGGTTCTAATGAAAACATCATGAAACTGAACTGCCCTGAGCCAGTTTTTTGAAGAAAACCTTTGAAAGTATTTTGACTTTCACAAAATCCACTTTTTTGAAGAAAATCTTTGAAACTATGTTTACTTTCACAAAATCAACTTTTTTGAAGAAAATCTTTGAAACTATGTTTACTTTCACAAAATCAACTTTTGGCCTCCTCTCTGCCTGAAACGTCTTTTAAGAGCATAAAAAGTGAAAATGCATCTCTAGGCAGGAAAGTGCTGAAAGCTGCAGGTATTCATGAGAATGACATCAAACTGTGAAATCAACTGTCCTGACGGAGTTTTTTGAAGAAAATCTTTGAAACTGTGTTGACTTTCACAAAATCCACTTTTGGCCTCTTCCAAGCCTCTTCCAAGGCTGAGAATGTACCGTAAACCAGCAAAGGTGGGTAAGCAGGTTGTAATGAAAACATCATGAAACAGTGACATCAACTGCCCTAAGCCAGTTTTTTGAAACTATGTTGACTTTCACAAAATCCACTTTTTTGAAGAAAATCTTTGAAACTGTGTTGACTTTCACAAAATCCACTTTTGGCCTCTTCCAGGCCTGAAACATCTTTTAAGAGCATAAAAGGCTGAGATTGTACCTTGAACCAGTAAAGGTGTGTAAGCATCAGCTTCTAATGAAAACATCATGAAACTGTGAAATCAACTGTCCTGAGCCAGTTTTTTGAAGAAAATCTTTGAAACTATGTTTACTTTCACAAAATCCACTTTTTTGAAGAAAATCTTTGAAACTGTTTACTTTCACAAAATCCACTTTTTTGAAGAAAATCTTTGAAACTTTTTACTTTCACAAAATCAACTTTTGGCCTCCTCTCTGCCTGAAACGGCTTTTAAGAGTATAAAAAGTGAAAATGCATCTCTAGGCAGGAAAGTGCTGTAAGCTGCAGATATTCATGAACATGACATCAGACTGTGAAATCAACTGTCCTGATGGACGTTTTTGAAGAAAATCTTTGAAACAATGTTTACTTTCACAAAATCAACTTTTGGCCTCTTCCAAGCCTGAAACGTATTTTAAGAGCATAAAAGGCTGAGAATGTACCGTAAACCAGTAAAGGTGGGTAATCATCAGGTTCTAATGAAAACATCATGAAACTGAACTGCCCTGAGCCAGTTTTTTGAAGAAAACCTTTGAAAGTATTTTGACTTTCACAAAATCCACTTTTTTGAAGATAATCTTTGAAACTATGTTTACTTTCACAAAATCAACTTTTGGCCTCCTCTCTGCCTGAAACGTCTTTCAAGAGCATAAAAAGTGAAAATGCATCTCTAGGCAGGAAAGTGCTGAAAGCTGCAGGTATTCATGAGAATGACATCAAACTGTGAAATCAACTGTCCTGATGCAGTTCTTTGAAGAAAATCTTTGAAACTATGTTTACTTTCACAAAATCCACTTTTTTGAAGAAAATCTTTGAAACTATGTTTACTTTCACAAAATCAACTTTTGGCCTCCTCTCTGCCTGAAACGTTTCAGGCAGAGAGGAGGCCAAAAGTTGATTTTCTGAAAGTAAACATAGTTTCAAAGATTTTCTTCAAAAAAACTACGTCAGGACAGTTGATTTCACAGTCTGATGTCATATTCAAGAATATCTGCAGCTTTCAGCACTTTCCTGCCTAGAGATGCATTTTCACTTTTTATGCTCTTAAAAGACGTTTCAGGCAGAGAGGAGGCCAAAAGTTGATTTTGTGAAAGTAAACATAGTTTCAAAGATGTTCTTCACAGAACTACGTCAGGACAGTTGATTTCACAGTCTGATGTCATGTTCAAGAATATCTGCAGCTTTCAGCACTTTCCTGCCTAGAGATGAATTTTCACTTGTTATGCTCTTAAAAGACGTTTCAGGCAGAGAGGAGCCCAAAAGTTGATTTTGTGAAAGTAAACAGTTTCAAAGATTTTCTTCAAAAAACTACGTCAGGACAGTTGATTTCACAGTCGGATGTCATGTTCATGAATATCTGCAGCTTTCAGCACTTTCCTGCCGAGAGATGAATTTTCACTTTTTATGCTCTTAAAAGACGTTTCAGGCAGAGAGGAGGCCTAAAGTTGATTTTGTGAAAGTAAACATAGTTTCAAAGATTTTCTTCAAAAAACTACGTCAGGTCAGTTGATTTCACAGTCTGATGTCATGTTCATGAATATCTGTAGCTTTCAGCACTTTCCTGCCTAGAGATGCATTTTCACTTTTTATGCTCTTAAAAGACTTTTTAGGCAGAGAGGAGGCCAAAAGTTGATTTTGTGAAAGTAAACATAGTTTCAAAGATTTTCTTCAAAAAACTACGTCAGGACAGTTGATTTCACAGTCGGATGTCATGTTCATGAATATCTGCAGCTTTCAGCACTTTCCTGCCTAGAGATGAATTTTCACTTTTTATGCTCTTAAAAGACGTTTCAGGCAGAGAGGAGGCCAAAAGTTGATTTTGTGAAAGTAAACATAGTTTCAAAGATTTTCTTCAAAAACGTCCATCAGGTCAGTTGATTTCACAGTCTGATGTCATTTTCATGAATTTATGTAGCTTTCAGCACTTTCCTGCCGAGAGATGAATTTTCACTTTTTATGCTCTTAAAAGACGTTTCAGGCAGAGAGGAGGCCTAAAGTTGATTTTGTGAAAGTAAACATAGTTTCAAAGATTTTCTTCAAAAAACTACGTCAGGTCAGTTGATTTCACAGTCTGATGTCATGTTCATGAATATCTGTAGCTTTCAGCACTTTCCTGCCTAGAGATGCATTTTCACTTTTTATGCTCTTAAAAGACTTTTTAGGCAGAGAGGAGGCCAAAAGTTGATTTTGTGAAAGTAAACATAGTTTCAAAGATTTTCTTCAAAAAACTACGTCAGGACAGTTGATTTCACAGTCGGATGTCATGTTCATGAATATCTGCAGCTTTCAGCACTTTCCTGCCTAGAGATGAATTTTCACTTTTTATGCTCTTAAAAGACGTTTCAGGCAGAGAGGAGGCCAAAAGTTGATTTTGTGAAAGTAAACATAGTTTCAAAGATTTTCTTCAAAAACGTCCATCAGGTCAGTTGATTTCACAGTCTGATGTCATTTTCATGAATTTATGTAGCTTTCAGCACTTTCCTGCCTAGAGATGCATTTTCACTTTTTATGCTCTTAAAAGACGTTTCAGGCAGAGAGGAGGCCAAAAGTTGATTTTGTGAAAGTAAACATAGTTTCAAAGATTTTCTTCAAAAAACTACGTCAGGACAGTTGATTTCACAGTCTGATGTCATTTTCATGAATTGATGTAGCTTTCAGCACTTTACTGCCTAGAGATGCGTTTTCACTTTTTATGCTCTTAAAAGACGTTTCAGGCAGAGAGGAGGCCAAAAGTTGATTTTGTGAAAGTAAACATAGTTTCAAAGATTTTCTTCAAAAAACTACGTCAGGTCAGTTGATTTCACAGTCTGATGTCATGTTCAAGAATATCTGCAGCTTTCAGCACTTTCCTGCCTAGAGATGCATTTTCACTTTTTATGCTCTTAAAAGACGTTTCAGGCAGAGAGGAGGCCAAAAGTTGATTTTGTGAAAGTAAACATAGTTTCAAAGATTTTCTTCAAAAAACTACGTCAGGACAGTTGATTTCACAGTCTGATGTCATTTTCATGAATTGATGTAGCTTTCAGCACTTTACTGCCTAGAGATGCGTTTTCACTTTTTATGCTCTTAAAAGACGTTTCAGGCAGAGAGGAGGCCAAAAGTTGATTTTGTGAAAGTAAACATAGTTTCAAAGATTTTCTTCAAAAAACTACGTCAGGTCAGTTGATTTCACAGTCTGATGTCATGTTCGTGAATATCTGTAGCTTTCAGCACTTTCCTGCCTAGAGATGCATTTTCACTTTTTATGCTCTTAAAAGACGTTTCAGGCAGAGAGGAGGCCAAAAGTTGATTTTGTGAAAGTAAACATAGTTTCAAAGATTTTCTTCAAAAAACTACGTCAGGACAGTTGATTTCACAGTCTGATGTCATTTTCATGAATTGATGTAGCTTTCAGCACTTTACTGTCTAGATATGCGTTTTCACTTTTTATGCTCTTAAAAGACGTTTCAAGCAGAGAAGGAGGCCAAAAGTTGATTTTGTGAAAGTAAACATAGTTTCAAAGATGTTCTTCACAGAACTACGTCAGGACAGTTGATTTCACAGTCTGATGTCATGTTCAAGAATATCTGCAGCTTTCAGCACTTTCCTGCCTAGAGATGCATTTTCACTTTTTATGCTCTTAAAAGACGTTTCAGGCAGAGAGGAGGCCAAAAGTTGATTTTGTGAAAGTAAACATAGTTTCAAAGATTTTCTTCAAAAAACTACGTCAGGACAGTTGATTTCACAGTCTGATGTCATTTTCATGAATTGATGTAGCTTTCAGCACTTTACTGCCTAGAGATGCGTTTTCACTTTTTATGCTCTTAAAAGACGTTTCAGGCAGAGAGGAGGCCAAAAGTTGATTTTGTGAAAGTAAACATAGTTTCAAAGATTTTCTTCAAAAAACTACGTCAGGTCAGTTGATTTCACAGTCTGATGTCATGTTCATGAATATCTGTAGCTTTCAGCACTTTCCTGCCTAGAGATGCATTTTCACTTTTTATGCTCTTAAAAGACGTTTCAGGCAGAGAGGAGGCCAAAAGTTGATTTTGTGAAAGTAAACATAGTTTCAAAGATTTTCTTCAAAAAACTACGTCAGGTCAGTTGATTTCACAGTCTGATGTCATGTTCATGAATATCTGTAGCTTTCAGCACTTTCCTGCCTAGAGATGCATTTTCACTTTTTATGCTCTTAAAAGACGTTTCAGGCAGAGAGGAGGCCAAAAGTTGATTTTGTGAAAGTAAACATAGTTTCAAAGATTTTCTTCAAAAAACTACGTCAGGACAGTTGATTTCACAGTCGGATGTCATGTACATGAATATCTGTAGCTTTCAGCACTTTCCTGCCTAGAGATGCATTTTCACTTTTTATGTTCTTAAAAGACGTTTCAGGCAGAGAGGAGGCCAAATGTTGATTTTGTGAAAGTAAACATAGTTTCAAAGATTTTCTTCAAAAAACTACGTCAGGACAGTTGATTTCACAGTCTGATGTCATTTTCATGAATTGATGTAGCTTTCAGCACTTTCCTGCCTAGAGATGCATTTTCACTTTTTATGCTCTTAAAAGACGTTTCAGGCAGAGAGGAGGCCAAAAGTTGATTTTGTGAAAGTAAACAGTTTCAAAGATTTTCTTCAAAGAACTACGTCAGGACAGTTGATTTCACAGTCTGATGTCATTTTCATGAATTGATGTAGCTTTCAGCACTTTCCTGCCTAGAGATGCGTTTTCACTTTTTATGCTCTTAAAAGACGTTTCAGGCAGAGAGGAGGCCAAAAGTTGATTTTGTGAAAGTAAACATAGTTTCAAAGATTTTCTTCAAAAAACTACGTCAGGAGTTGATTTCACAGTCAGATGTCATGTTCATGAATATCTGCAGCTTTCAGCACTTTCCTGCCTAGAGATGCATTTTCACTTTTTATGCTCTTAAAAGACGTTTCAGGCAGAGAGGAGGCCAAAAGTTGATTTTGTGAAAGTAAACATAGTTTCAAAGATTTTCTTCAAAAAACTACGTCAGGACAGTTGATTTCACTGTTTCATGATGTTTTCATTACAACCTGCTTACCCACCTTTACTGGTTTACGGTACATTCTCAGCCTTTTATGTTCTTAAAATACGTTTCAGGCTTGAAAGAGGCCAAAAGTGGATTTTGTGAAAGTAAACATAGTTTCAGAAAACTGGCTCAGGGCAGTTGATTTCACTGTTTCATTATGTTTTCATTACAACCTGCTTACCCACCTTTACTGGTTTAATGTAGCCTTTTATGTTCTTAAAATACGTTTCAGGCTTGAAAGAGGCCAAAAGTGGATTTTGTGAAAGTAAACATAGTTTCCAAAAACTGGCTCAGGTCAGTTGATTTCACTGTTTCATGATGTTTTCATTACAACCTGCTTACCCACCTTTACTGGTTTACGGTACATTCTCAGCCTTTTATGCTCTTAAAATATGTTTCAGGCTTGGAAGAGGCCAAAAGCGGATTTTGTGAAAGTCAACATAGTTTCAGAAAACTGGCTCACGTCAGTTGATTTCACTGTTTCATGATGTTTTCATTACAACCTGCGTACCCACCTTTACTGGTTTACGGTACATTCTCAGCCTTTTATGCTCTTAAAATACGTTTCAGGCTTGGAAGAGGCCAAAAGTGGATTTTGTGAAAGTAAACAGTTTCAAAGATTTTCTTCAAAAAAGTGGATTTTGCGAAAGTCAACATAGTTTCAAAAAACTGGCTTAGGGCAGTTGATTTCACTGTTTCATGATGTTTTCGATAGAAACTGATTCTTACACACCTTTATTGGTTTACGGTACTTTTATTACGGCCTTTTATGCTCTTAAAATACGTTTCAGGTTTGGAAGAGGCCAAAAGTGGATTTTGTGAAAGTCAACATAGTTTCCAAAAACTGTCTCAGGGCAGTTGATTTCACTGTTTCATGATGTTTTCATTACAACCTGCTTATCCACCTTTACTGGTTTACGGTACATTCTCAGCCTTTTATGCTCTTAAAATATGTTTCAGGCTTGGAAGAGGCCAAAAGCGGATTTTGTGAAAGTCAACATAGTTTCAGAAAACTGGCTCACGTCAGTTGATTTCACTATTTCATGATGTTTTCATTACAACCTGCTTACCCACCTTTACTGGTTTACGGTACATTCTCAGCCTTTTATGCTCTTAAAATACGTTTCAGGCTTGGAAGAGTCCAAAAGTGGATTTTGTGAAAGTAAACATAGTTTCAGAAAACTGGCTCAGGTCAGTTGATTTCACTGTTTCATGATGTTTTCATTACAACCTGCTTACCCACCTTTACTGGTTTACGGTACATTCTCAGCCTTTTATGCTCTTAAAATACGTTTCAGGCTTTGAAGAGGCCAAAAGTGGATTTTGTGAAAGTCAACATAGTTTCCAAAAACTGGCTCAGGTCAGTTGATTTCACTGTTTCATGATGTTTTCATTACAACCTGCTTACCCACCTTTACTGGTTTACGGTACATTCTCAGCCTTTTATGCTCTTAAAATATGTTTCAGGCTTGGAAGAGGCCAAAAGCGGATTTTGTGAAAGTCAACATAGTTTCAGAAAACTGGCTCACGTCAGTTGATTTCACTGTTTCATGATGTTTTCATTACAACCTGCTTACCCACCTTTACTGGTTTACGGTACATTCTCAGCCTTTTATGCTCTTAAAATATGTTTCAGGCTTGGAAGAGGCCAAAAGCGGATTTTGTGAAAGTCAACATCGTTTCCAAAAACTGGCTCAGGGGCAGTTGATTTCACTGTTTCATGATGTTTTCATTACAACCTACTTACCCACCTTTACTGGTTTACGGTACATTCTCAGCCTTTTATGCTCTTAAAATACGTTTCAGGCTTGGAAGAGGCCAAAAGTGGATTTTGTGAAAGTAAACAGTTTCAAAGATTTTCTTCAAAAAAGTGGATTTTGCGAAAGTCAACATAGTTTCAAAAAACTGGCTTAGGGCAGTTGATTTCACTGTTTCATGATGTTTTCGATAGAAACTGATTCTTACACACCTTTATTGGTTTACGGTACTTTTATTACGGCCTTTTATGCTCTTAAAATACGTTTCAGGTTTGGAAGAGGCCAAAAGTGGATTTTGTGAAAGTAAACAGTTTCAAAGATTTTCTTCAACAAACTGGCTCAGGGCAGTTGATTTCAGTTTCATGATGTTTTCATTACAACCTGCTTACCCACCTTTACTGGTTTACGGTACATTCTCAGCCTTTTATGCTCTTAAAATACGTTTCAGGCTTGGAAGAGGCCAAAAGTGGATTTTGTGAAAGTCAACATAGTTTCCAAAAAATGTCTCAGGGCAGTTGATTTCACTGTTTCATGATGTTTTCATTACAACCTGCTTACCCACCTTTACTGGTTTACGGTACATTCTCAGCCTTTTATGCTCTTAAAATATGTTTCAGGCTTGGAAGAGGCCAAAAGCGGATTTTGTGAAAGTCAACATAGTTTCAGAAAACTGGCTCACGTCAGTTGATTTCACTGTTTCATGATGTTTTCATTACAACCTGCTTACCCACCTTTACTGGTTTACGGTACATTCTCAGCCTTTTATGCTCTTAAAATACGTTTCAGGCTTGGAAGTGGCCAAAAGTGGATTTTGTGAAAGTAAACAGTTTCAAAGATTTTCTTCAAAAAAGTGGATTTTGCGAAAGTCAACATAATTTCAAAAAACTGGCTTAGGGCAGTTGATTTCACTGTTTCATGATGTTTTCGATAGAAACTGATTCTTACACACCTTTATTGGTTTACGGTACTTTTATTACGGCCTTTTATGCTCTTAAAATACATTTCAGGTTTGGAAGAGGCCAAAAGTGGATTTTGTGAAAGTAAACAGTTTCAAAGATTTTCTTCAACAAACTGGCTCAGGGCAGTTGATTTCAGTTTCATGATGTTTTCATTACAACCTGCTTACCCACCTTTACTGGTTTACGGTACATTCTCAGCCTTTTATGCTCTTAAAATACGTTTCAGGCTTGGAAGAGGCCAAAAGTGGATTTTGTGAAAGTAAACAGTTTCAAAGATTTTCTTCAAAAAAGTGGATTTTGCGAAAGGCAACATAGTTTCAAAAAACTGGCTTAGGGCAGTTGATTTCACTGTTTCATGATGTTTTCATTACAACCTGCTTACCCACCTTTACTGGTTTACGGTACATTCTCAGCCTTTTATGCTCTTAAAATACGTTTCAGGTTTGGAAGAGGCCAAAAGTGGATTTTGTGAAAGTAAACAGTTTCAAAGATTTTCTTCAACAAACTGGCTCAGGGCAGTTGATTTCAGTTTCATGATGTTTTCATTACAACCTGCTTACCCACCTTTACTGGTTTACGGTACATTCTCAGCCTTTTATGCTCTTAAAATACGTTTCAGGCTTGGAAGAGGCCAAAAGTGGATTTTGTGAAAGTCAACATAGTTTCCAAAAACTGTCTCAGGGCAGTTGATTTCACTGTTTCATGATGTTTTCATTACAACCTGCTTACCCACCTTTACTGGTTTACGGTACATTCTCAGCCTTTTATGCTCTTAAAATACGTTTCAGGCTTGGAAGAGTCCAAAAGTGGATTTTGTGAAAGTCAACATAGTTTCAGAAAACTGGCTCAGGTCAGTTGATTTCACTGTTTCATGATGTTTTCATTACAACCTGCTTACCCACCTTTACTGGTTTACGGTACATTCTCAGCCTTTTATGCTCTTAAAATACGTTTCAGGCTTGGAAGAGGCCAAAAGTGGATTTTGTGAAAGTAAACAGTTTCAAAGATTTTCTTCAAAAAAGTGGATTTTGCGAAAGTCAACATAGTTTCAAAAAACTGGCTTAGGGCAGTTGATTTCACTGTTTCATGATGTTTTCATTACAACCTGCTTACCCACCTTTACTGGTTTACGGTACATTCTCAGCCTTTTATGCTCTTAAAATACGTTTCAGGTTTGGAAGAGGCCAAAAGTGGATTTTGTGAAAGTAAACAGTTTCAAAGATTTTCTTCAACAAACTGGCTCAGGGCAGTTGATTTCAGTTTCATGATGTTTTCATTACAACCTGCTTACCCACCTTTACTGGTTTACGGTACATTCTCAGCCTTTTATGCTCTTAAAATACGTTTCAGGCTTGGAAGAGGCCAAAAGTGGATTTTGTGAAAGTCAACATAGTTTCCAAAAACTGTCTCAGGGCAGTTGATTTCACTGTTTCATGATGTTTTCATTACAACCTGCTTACCCACCTTTACTGGTTTACGGTACATTCTCAGCCTTTTATGCTCTTAAAATACGTTTCAGGCTTGGAAGAGTCCAAAAGTGGATTTTGTGAAAGTCAACATAGTTTCAGAAAACTGGCTCAGGTCAGTTGATTTCACTGTTTCATGATGTTTTCATTACAACCTGCTTACCCACCTTTACTGGTTTACGGTACATTCTCAGCCTTTTATGCTCTTAAAATACGTTTCAGGCTTGGAAGAGGCCAAAAGTGGATTTTGTGAAAGTAAACAGTTTCAAAGATTTTCTTCAAAAAAGTGGATTTTGCGAAAGTCAACATACTTTCAAAAAACTGGCTTAGGGCAGTTGATTTCACTGTTTCATGATGTTTTCGATAGAAACTGATTCTTACACACCTTTATTGGTTTACGGTACTTTTATTACGGCCTTTTATGCTCTTAAAATACGTTTCAGGTTTGGAAGAGGCCAAAAGTGGATTTTGTGAAAGTAAACAGTTTCAAAGATTTTCTTCAACAAACTGGCTCAGGGCAGTTGATTTCAGTTTCATGATGTTTTCATTACAACCTGCTTACCCACCTTTACTGGTTTACGGTACATTCTCAGCCTTTTATGCTCTTAAAATACGTTTCAGGCTTGGAAGAGGCCAAAAGTGGATTTTGTGAAAGTCAACATAGTTTCCAAAAACTGTCTCAGGGCAGTTGATTTCACTGTTTCATGATGTTTTCATTACAACCTGCTTACCCACCTTTACTGGTTTACGGTACATTCTCAGCCTTTTATGCTCTTAAAATATGTTTCAGGCTTGGAAGAGGCCAAAAGCGGATTTTGTGAAAGTCAACATAGTTTCAGAAAACTGGCTCACGTCAGTTGATTTCACTATTTCATGATGTTTTCATTACAACCTACTTACCCACCTTTACTGGTTTACGGTACATTCTCAGCCTTTTATGCTCTTAAAATACGTTTCAGGCTTGGAAGAGTCCAAAAGTGGATTTTGTGAAAGTAAACATAGTTTCAGAAAACTGGCTCAGGTCAGTTGATTTCACTGTTTCATGATGTTTTCATTACAACCTGCTTACCCACCTTTACTGGTTTACGGTACATTCTCAGCCTTTTATGCTCTTAAAATATGTTTCAGGCTTGGAAGAGGCCAAAAGCGGATTTTGTGAAAGTCAACATAGTTTCAGAAAACTGGCTCACGTCAGTTGATTTCACTGTTTCATGATGTTTTCATTACAACCTGCTTACCCACCTTTACTGGTTTTACGGTACATTCTCAGCCTTTTATGCTCTTAAAATATGTTTCAGGCTTGGAAGAGGCCAAAAGCGGATTTTGTGAAAGTCAACATCGTTTCCAAAAACTGGCTCAGGGGCAGTTGATTTCACTGTTTCATGATGTTTTCATTACAACCTACTTACCCACCTTTACTGGTTTACGGTACATTCTCAGCCTTTTATGCTCTTAAAATACGTTTCAGGCTTGGAAGAGGCCAAAAGTTGATTTTGTGAAAGTCAACATAGTTTCCAAAAACTGTCTCAGGGCAGTTGATTTCAATGTTTCATGATGTTTTCATTACAACCTGCTTACCCACCTTTACTGGTTTACGGTACATTCTCAGCCTTTTATGCTCTTAAAATATGTTTCAGGCTTGGAAGAGGCCAAAAGCGGATTTTGTGAAAGTCAACATAGTTTCAGAAAACTGGCTCACGTCAGTTGATTTCACTGTTTCATGATGTTTTCATTACAACCTGCTTACCCACCTTTACTGGTTTACGGTACATTCTCAGCCTTTTATGCTCTTAAAATATGTTTCAGGCTTGGAAGAGGCCAAAAGCGGATTTTGTGAAAGTCAACATCGTTTCCAAAAACTGGCTCAGTGGCAGTTGATTTCACTGTTTCATGATGTTTTCATTACAACCTGCTTACCCACCTTTACTGGTTTACGGTACATTCTCAGCCTTTTATGCTCTTAAAATACGTTTCAGGCTTGGAAGAGGCCAAAAGTGGATTTTGTGAAAGTCAACATAGTTTCCAAAAACTGTCTCAGGGCAGTTGATTTCACTGTTTCATGATGTTTTCATTACAACCTGCTTACCCACCTTTACTGGTTTACGGTACATTCTCAGCCTTTTATGCTCTTAAAATATGTTTCAGGCTTGGAAGAGGCCAAAAGCGGATTTTGTGAAAGTCAACATAGTTTCAGAAAACTGGCTCACGTCAGTTGAGTTCACTGTTTCATGATGTTTTCATTACAACCTGCTTACCCACCTTTACTGGTTTACGGTACATTCTCAGCCTTTTATGCTCTTAAAATACGTTTCAGGCTTGGAAGAGGCCAAAAGTGGATTTTGTGAAAGTAAACAGTTTCAAAGATTTTCTTCAAAAAAGTGGATTTTGCGAAAGTCAACATAGTTTCAAAAAACTGGCTTAGGGCAGTTGATTTCACTGTTTCATGATGTTTTCGATAGAAACTGATTCTTACACACCTTTATTGGTTTACGGTACTTTTATTACGGCCTTTTATGCTCTTAAAATACGTTTCAGGTTTGGAAGAGGCCAAAAGTGGATTTTGTGAAAGTAAACAGTTTCAAAGATTTTCTTCAACAAACTGTCTCAGGGCAGTTGATTTCACTGTTTCATGATGTTTTCATTACAACCTGCTTACCCACCTTTACTGGTTTACGGTACATTCTCAGCCTTTTATGCTCTTAAAATATGTTTCAGGCTTGGAAGAGGCCAAAAGCGGATTTTGTGAAAGTCAACATAGTTTCAGAAAACTGGCTCACGTCAGTTGATTTCACTATTTCATGATGTTTTCATTACAACCTACTTACCCACCTTTACTGGTTTACGGTACATTCTCAGCCTTTTATGCTCTTAAAATACGTTTCAGGCTTGGAAGAGGCCAAAAGTGGATTTTGTGAAAGTCAACATAGTTTCCAAAAACTGTCTCAGGGCAGTTGATTTCACTGTTTCATGATGTTTTCATTACAACCTGCTTACCCACCTTTACTGGTTTACGGTACATTCTCAGCCTTTTATGCTCTTAAAATATGTTTCAGGCTTGGAAGAGGCCAAAAGCGGATTTTGTGAAAGTCAACATAGTTTCAGAAAACTGGCTCACGTCAGTTGATTTCACTGTTTCATGATGTTTTCATTACAACCTGCTTACCCACCTTTACTGGTTTACGGTACATTCTCAGCCTTTTATGCTCTTAAAATATGTTTCAGGCTTGGAAGAGGCCAAAAGCGGATTTTGTGAAAGTCAACATCGTTTCCAAAAACTGGCTCAGGGGCAGTTGATTTCACTGTTTCATGATGTTTTCATTACAACCTACTTACCCACCTTTACTGGTTTACGGTACATTCTCAGCCTTTTATGCTCTTAAAATACGTTTCAGGCTTGGAAGAGGCCAAAAGTGGATTTTGTGAAAGTCAACATAGTTTCCAAAAACTGTCTCAGGGCAGTTGATTTCACTGTTTCATGATGTTTTCATTACAACCTGCTTACCCACCTTTACTGGTTTACGGTACATTCTCAGCCTTTTATGCTCTTAAAATATGTTTCAGGCTTGGAAGAGGCCAAAAGCGGATTTTGTGAAAGTCAACATAGTTTCAGCAAACTGGCTCACGTCAGTTGATTTCACTGTTTCATGATGTTTTCATTACAACCTGCTTACCCACCTTTACTGGTTTACGGTACATTCTCAGCCTTTTATGCTCTTAAAATATGTTTCAGGCTTGGAAGAGGCCAAAAGCGGATTTTGTGAAAGTCAACATCGTTTCCAAAAACTGGCTCAGGGGCAGTTGATTTCACTGTTTCATGATGTTTTCATTACAACCTACTTACCCACCTTTACTGGTTTACGGTACATTCTCAGCCTTTTATGCTCTTAAAATACGTTTCAGGCTTGGAAGAGGCCAAAAGTGGATTTTGTGAAAGTCAACATAGTTTCCAAAAACTGTCTCAGGGCAGTTGATTTCACTGTTTCATGATGTTTTCATTACAACCTGCTTACCCACCTTTACTGGTTTACGGTACATTCTCAGCCTTTTATGCTCTTAAAATATGTTTCAGGCTTGGAAGAGGCCAAAAGCGGATTTTGTGAAAGTCAACATCGTTTCCAAAAACTGGCTCAGGGGCAGTTGATTTCACTGTTTCATGATGTTTTCATTACAACCTGCTTACCCACCTTTACTGGTTTACGGTACATTCTCAGCCTTTTATGCTCTTAAAATACGTTTCAGGCTTGGAAGAGGCCAAAAGTGGATTTTGTGAAAGTCAACATAGTTTCCAAAAACTGTCTCAGGGCAGTTGATTTCACTGTTTCATGATGTTTTCATTACAACCTGCTTACCCACCTTTACTGGTTTACGGTACATTCTCAGCCTTTTATGCTCTTAAAATACGTTTCAGGCTTGGAAGAGGCCAAAAGTGGATTTTGTGAAAGTCAACATAGTTTCCAAAAACTGTCTCAGGGCAGTTGATTTCACTGTTTCATGATGTTTTCATTACAACCTGCTTACCCACCTTTACTGGTTTACGGTACATTCTCAGCCTTTTATGCTCTTAAAATATGTTTCAGGCTTGGAAGAGGCCAAAAGCGGATTTTGTGAAAGTCAACATAGTTTCAGAAAACTGGCTCACGTCAGTTGATTTCACTGTTTCATGATGTTTTCATTACAACCTGCTTACCCACCTTTACTGGTTTACGGTACATTCTCAGCCTTTTATGCTCTTAAAATACGTTTCAGGCTTGGAAGAGGCCAAAAGTGGATTTTGTGAAAGTAAACAGTTTCAAAGATTTTCTTCAAAAAAGTGGATTTTGCGAAAGTCAACATAGTTTCAAAAAACTGGCTTAGGGCAGTTGATTTCACTGTTTCATGATGTTTTCGATAGAAACTGATTCTTACACACCTTTATTGGTTTACGGTACTTTTATTACGGCCTTTTATGCTCTTAAAATACGTTTCAGGTTTGGAAGAGGCCAAAAGTGGATTTTGTGAAAGTAAACAGTTTCAAAGATTTTCTTCAACAAACTGGCTCAGGGCAGTTGATTTCAGTTTCATGATGTTTTCATTACAACCTGCTTACCCACCTTTACTGGTTTACGGTACATTCTCAGCCTTTTATGCTCTTAAAATACGTTTCAGGCTTGGAAGAGGCCAAAAGTGGATTTTGTGAAAGTCAACATAGTTTCCAAAAACTGTCTCAGGGCAGTTGATTTCACTGTTTCATGATGTTTTCATTACAACCTGCTTACCCACCTTTACTGGTTTACGGTACATTCTCAGCCTTTTATGCTCTTAAAATATGTTTCAGGCTTGGAAGAGGCCAAAAGCGGATTTTGTGAAAGTCAACATAGTTTCAGAAAACTGGCTCACGTCAGTTGATTTCATGATGTTTTCATTACAACCTACTTACCCACCTTTACTGGTTTACGGTACATTCTCAGCCTTTTATGCTCTTAAAATACGTTTCAGGCTTGGAAGAGTCCAAAAGTGGATTTTGTGAAAGTAAACATAGTTTCAGAAAACTGGCTCAGGTCAGTTGATTTCACAGTTTCATCATGTTTTCATTACAACCTGCTTACCCACCTTTACTGGTTTACGGTACATTCTCAGCCTTTTATGCTCTTAAAATACGTTTCAGGTTTGGAAGAGGCCAAAAGTGGATTTTGTGAAAGTAAACAGTTTCAAAGATTTTCTTCAACAAACTGGCTCAGGGCAGTTGATTTCAGTTTCATGATGTTTTCATTACAACCTGCTTCCCCACCTTTACTGGTTTACGGTACATTCTCAGCCTTTTATGCTCTTAAAATACGTTTCAGGCTTGGAAGAGGCCAAAAGTGGATTTTGTGAAAGTCAACATAGTTTCCAAAAACTGTCTCAGGGCAGTTGATTTCACTGTTTCATGATGTTTTCATTACAACCTGCTTACCCACCTTTACTGGTTTACGGTACATTCTCAGCCTTTTATGCTCTTAAAATATGTTTCAGGCTTGGAAGAGGCCAAAAGCGGATTTTGTGAAAGTCAACATAGTTTCAGAAAACTGGCTCACGTCAGTTGATTTCACTGTTTCATGATGTTTTCATTACAACCTGCTTACCCACCTTTACTGGTTTACGGTACATTCTCAGCCTTTTATGCTCTTAAAATATGTTTCAGGCTTGGAAGAGGCCAAAAGCGGATTTTGTGAAAGTCAACATCGTTTCCAAAAACTGGCTCAGGGGCAGTTGATTTCACTGTTTCATGATGTTTTCATTACAACCTACTTACCCACCTTTACTGGTTTACGGTACATTCTCAGCCTTTTATGCTCTTAAAATACGTTTCAGGCTTGGAAGAGGCCAAAAGTGGATTTTGTGAAAGTCAACATAGTTTCCAAAAACTGTCTCAGGGCAGTTGATTTCACTGTTTCATGATGTTTTCATTACAACCTGCTTACCCACCTTTACTGGTTTACGGTACATTCTCAGCCTTTTATGCTCTTAAAATACGTTTCAGGCTTGGAAGAGGCCAAAAGTGGATTTTGTGAAAGTCAACATAGTTTCCAAAAACTGTCTCAGGGCAGTTGATTTCACTGTTTCATGATGTTTTCATTACAACCTGCTTACCCACCTTTACTGGTTTACGGTACATTCTCAGCCTTTTATGCTCTTAAAATATGTTTCAGGCTTGGAAGAGGCCAAAAGCGGATTTTGTGAAAGTCAACATAGTTTCAGAAAACTGGCTCACGTCAGTTGATTTCACTGTTTCATGATGTTTTCATTACAACCTGCTTACCCACCTTTACTGGTTTACGGTACATTCTCAGCCTTTTATGCTCTTAAAATACGTTTCAGGCTTGGAAGAGGCCAAAAGTGGATTTTGTGAAAGTAAACAGTTTCAAAGATTTTCTTCAAAAAAGTGGATTTTGCGAAAGTCAACATAGTTTCAAAAAACTGGCTTAGGGCAGTTGATTTCACTGTTTCATGATGTTTTCGATAGAAACTGATTCTTACACACCTTTATTGGTTTACGGTACTTTTATTACGGCCTTTTATGCTCTTAAAATACGTTTCAGGTTTGGAAGAGGCCAAAAGTGGATTTTGTGAAAGTAAACAGTTTCAAAGATTTTCTTCAACAAACTGGCTCAGGGCAGTTGATTTCAGTTTCATGATGTTTTCATTACAACCTGCTTACCCACCTTTACTGGTTTACGGTACATTCTCAGCCTTTTATGCTCTTAAAATACGTTTCAGGCTTGGAAGAGGCCAAAAGTGGATTTTGTGAAAGTCAACATAGTTTCCAAAAACTGTCTCAGGGCAGTTGATTTCACTGTTTCATGATGTTTTCATTACAACCTGCTTACCCACCTTTACTGGTTTACGGTACATTCTCAGCCTTTTATGCTCTTAAAATATGTTTCAGGCTTGGAAGAGGCCAAAAGCGGATTTTGTGAAAGTCAACATAGTTTCAGAAAACTGGCTCACGTCAGTTGATTTCATGATGTTTTCATTACAACCTACTTACCCACCTTTACTGGTTTACGGTACATTCTCAGCCTTTTATGCTCTTAAAATACGTTTCAGGCTTGGAAGAGTCCAAAAGTGGATTTTGTGAAAGTAAACATAGTTTCAGAAAACTGGCTCAGGTCAGTTGATTTCACAGTTTCATCATGTTTTCATTACAACCTGCTTACCCACCTTTACTGGTTTACGGTACATTCTCAGCCTTTTATGCTCTTAAAATACGTTTCAGGTTTGGAAGAGGCCAAAAGTGGATTTTGTGAAAGTAAACAGTTTCAAAGATTTTCTTCAACAAACTGGCTCAGGGCAGTTGATTTCAGTTTCATGATGTTTTCATTACAACCTGCTTCCCCACCTTTACTGGTTTACGGTACATTCTCAGCCTTTTATGCTCTTAAAATACGTTTCAGGCTTGGAAGAGGCCAAAAGCGGATTTTGTGAAAGTCAACATAGTTTCCAAAAACTGTCTCAGGGCAGTTGATTTCACTGTTTCATGATGTTTTCATTACAACCTGCTTACCCACCTTTACTGGTTTACGGTACATTCTCAGCCTTTTATGCTCTTAAAATATGTTTCAGGCTTGGAAGAGGCCAAAAGCGGATTTTGTGAAAGTCAACATAGTTTCAGAAAACTGGCTCACGTCAGTTGATTTCACTGTTTCATGATGTTTTCATTACAACCTGCTTACCCACCTTTACTGGTTTACGGTACATTCTCAGCCTTTTATGCTCTTAAAATATGTTTCAGGCTTGGAAGAGGCCAAAAGCGGATTTTGTGAAAGTCAACATCGTTTCCAAAAACTGGCTCAGGGGCAGTTGATTTCACTGTTTCATGATGTTTTCATTACAACCTACTTACCCACCTTTACTGGTTTACGGTACATTCTCAGCCTTTTATGCTCTTAAAATACATTTCAGGCTTGGAAGAGGCCAAAAGTGGATTTTGTGAAAGTAAACAGTTTCAAAGATTTTCTTCAAAAAAGTGGATTTTGCGAAAGTCAACATAGTTTCAAAAAACTGGCTCAGGGGCAGTTGATTTCACTGTTTCATGATGTTTTCGATAGAAACTGATTCTTACACACCTTTATTGGTTTACGGTACTTTTATTACGGCCTTTTATGCTCTTAAAATACGTTTCAGGTTTGGAAGAGGCCAAAAGTGGATTTTGTGAAAGTAAACAGTTTCAAAGATTTTCTTCAACAAACTGGCTCAGGGCAGTTGATTTCAGTTTCATGATGTTTTCATTACAACCTGCTTACCCACCTTTACTGGTTTACGGTACATTCTCAGCCTTTTATGCTCTTAAAATACGTTTCAGGCTTGGAAGAGGCCAAAAGTGGATTTTGTGAAAGTCAACATAGTTTCCAAAAACTGTCTCAGGGCAGTTGATTTCACTGTTTCATGATGTTTTCATTACAACCTACTTACCCACCTTTACTGGTTTACGGTACATTCTCAGCCTTTTATGCTCTTAAAATACGTTTCAGGCTTGGAAGAGTCCAAAAGTGGATTTTGTGAAAGTAAACAGTTTCAAAGATTTTCTTCAAAAAAGTGGATTTTGCGAAAGTCAACATAGTTTCAAAAAACTGGCTCAGGGGCAGTTGATTTCACTGTTTCATGATGTTTTCGATAGAAACTGATTCTTACACACCTTTATTGGTTTACGGTACTTTTATTACGGCCTTTTATGCTCTTAAAATACGTTTCAGGTTTGGAAGAGGCCAAAAGTGGATTATGTGAAAGTAAACAGTTTCAAAGATTTTCTTCAACAAACTGGCTCAGGGCAGTTGATTTCAGTTTCATGATGTTTTCATTACAACCTGCTTACCCACCTTTACTGGTTTACGGTACATTCTCAGCCTTTTATGCTCTTAAAATACGTTTCAGGCTTGGAAGAGGCCAAAAGTGGATTTTGTGAAAGTCAACATAGTTTCCAAAAACTGTCTCAGGGCAGTTGATTTCACTGTTTCATGATGTTTTCATTACAACCTGCTTACCCACCTTTACTGGTTTACGGTACATTCTCAGCCTTTTATGCTCTTAAAATATGTTTCAGGCTTGGAAGAGGCCAAAAGCGGATTTTGTGAAAGTCAACATAGTTTCAGAAAACTGGCTCACGTCAGTTGATTTCACTATTTCATGATGTTTTCATTACAACCTACTTACCCACCTTTACTGGTTTACGGTACATTCTCAGCCTTTTATGCTCTTAAAATACGTTTCAGGCTTAGAAGAGTCCAAAAGTGGATTTTGTGAAAGTAAACATAGTTTCAGAAAACTGGCTCAGGTCAGTTGATTTCACAGTTTCATCATGTTTTCATTACAACCTGCTTACCCACCTTTACTGGTTTACGGTACATTCTCAGCCTTTTATGCTCTTAAAATACGTTTCAGGTTTGGAAGAGGCCAAAAGTGGATTTTGTGAAAGTAAACAGTTTCAAAGATTTTCTTCAACAAACTGGCTCAGGGCAGTTGATTTCAGTTTCATGATGTTTTCATTACAACCTGCTTCCCCACCTTTACTGGTTTACGGTACATTCTCAGCCTTTTATGCTCTTAAAATACGTTTCAGGCTTGGAAGAGGCCAAAAGTGGATTTTGTGAAAGTCAACATAGTTTCCAAAAACTGTCTCAGGGCAGTTGATTTCACTGTTTCATGATGTTTTCATTACAACCTGCTTACCCACCTTTACTGGTTTACGGTACATTCTCAGCCTTTTATGCTCTTAAAATACGTTTCAGGCTTGGAAGAGTCCAAAAGTGGATTTTGTGAAAGTAAACATAGTTTCAGAAAACTGGCTCAGGTCAGTTGATTTCACTGTTTCATCATGTTTTCATTACAACCTGCTTACCCACCTTTACTGGTTTACGGTACATTCTCAGCCTTTTATGCTCTTAAAATATGTTTCAGGCTTGGAAGAGGCCAAAAGCGGATTTTGTGAAAGTCAACATCGTTTCCAAAAACTGGCTCAGGGGCAGTTGATTTCACTGTTTCATGATGTTTTCATTACAACCTACTTACCCACCTTTACTGGTTTACGGTACATTCTCAGCCTTTTATGCTCTTAAAATACGTTTCAGGCTTGGAAGAGGCCAAAAGTGGATTTTGTGAAAGTAAACAGTTTCAAAGATTTTCTTCAAAAAAGTGGATTTTGCGAAAGTCAACATAGTTTCAAAAAACTGGCTCAGGGGCAGTTGATTTCACTGTTTCATGATGTTTTCGATAGAAACTGATTCTTACACACCTTTATTGGTTTACGGTACTTTTATTACGGCCTTTTATGCTCTTAAAATACGTTTCAGGTTTGGAAGAGGCCAAAAGTGGATTTTGTGAAAGTAAACAGTTTCAAAGATTTTCTTCAACAAACTGGCTCAGGGCAGTTGATTTCAGTTTCATGATGTTTTCATTACAACCTGCTTACCCACCTTTACTGGTTCACGGTACATTCTCAGCCTTTTATGCTCTTAAAATACGTTTCAGGCTTGGAAGAGGCCAAAAGTGGATTTTGTGAAAGTCAACATAGTTTCCAAAAACTGTCTCAGGGCAGTTGATTTCACTGTTTCATGATGTTTTCATTACAACCTGCTTACCCACCTTTACTGGTTTACGGTACATTCTCAGCCTTTTCTGCTCTTAAAATATGTTTCAGGCTTGGAAGAGGCCAAAAGCGGATTTTGTGAAAGTCAACATAGTTTCAGAAAACTGGCTCAGGTCAGTTGATTTCACAGTTTCATCATGTTTTCATTACAACCTGCTTACCCACCTTTACTGGTTTACGGTACATTCTCAGCCTTTTATGCTCTTAAAATACGTTTCAGGTTTGGAAGAGGCCAAAAGTGGATTTTGTGAAAGTAAACAGTTTCAAAGATTTTCTTCAACAAACTGGCTCAGGGCAGTTGATTTCACTGTTTCATGATGTTTTCATTACAACCTGCTTACCCACCTTTACTGGTTTACGGTACATTCTCAGCCTTTTATGCTCTTAAAATATGTTTCAGGCTTGGAAGAGGCCAAAAGCGGATTTTGTGAAAGTCAACATAGTTTCAGAAAACTGGCTCACGTCAGTTGATTTCACTGTTTCATGATGTTTTCATTACAACCTGCTTACCCACCTTTACTGGTTTACGGTACATTCTCAGCCTTTTATGCTCTTAAAATATGTTTCAGGCTTGGAAGAGGCCAAAAGCGGATTTTGTGAAAGTCAACATCGTTTCCAAAAACTGGCTCAGGGGCAGTTGATTTCACTGTTTCATGATGTTTTCATTACAACCTACTTACCCACCTTTACTGGTTTACGGTACATTCTCAGCCTTTTATGCTCTTAAAATACGTTTCAGGCTTGGAAGAGGCCAAAAGTGGATTTTGTGAAAGTAAACAGTTTCAAAGATTTTCTTCAAAAAAGTGGATTTTGCGAAAGTCAACATAGTTTCAAAAAACTGGCTCAGGGGCAGTTGATTTCACTGTTTCATGATGTTTTCGATAGAAACTGATTCTTACACACCTTTATTGGTTTACGGTACTTTTATTACGGCCTTTTATGCTCTTAAAATACGTTTCAGGTTTGGAAGAGGCCAAAAGTGGATTTTGTGAAAGTAAACAGTTTCAAAGATTTTCTTCAACAAACTGGCTCAGGGCAGTTGATTTCAGTTTCATGATGTTTTCATTACAACCTGCTTACCCACCTTTACTGGTTTACGGTACATTCTCAGCCTTTTATGCTCTTAAAATACGTTTCAGGCTTGGAAGAGGCCAAAAGTGGATTTTGTGAAAGTCAACATAGTTTCCAAAAACTGTCTCAGGGCAGTTGATTTCACTGTTTCATGATGTTTTCATTACAACCTGCTTACCCACCTTTACTGGTTTACGGTACATTCTCAGCCTTTTATGCTCTTAAAATATGTTTCAGGCTTGGAAGAGGCCAAAAGCGGATTTTGTGAAAGTCAACATAGTTTCAGAAAACTGGCTCACGTCAGTTGATTTCACTATTTCATGATGTTTTCATTACAACCTGCTTACCCACCTTTACTGGTTTACGGTACATTCTCAGCCTTTTATGCTCTTAAAATACGTTTCAGGCTTGGAAGAGTCCAAAAGTGGATTTTGTGAAAGTAAACATAGTTTCAGAAAACTGGCTCAGGTCAGTTGATTTCACTGTTTCATGATGTTTTCATTACAACCTGCTTACCCACCTTTACTGGTTTACGGTACATTCTCAGCCTTTTATGCTCTTAAAATACGTTTCAGGTTTGGAAGAGGCCAAAAGTGGATTTTGTGAAAGTAAACAGTTTCAAAGATTTTCTTCAACAAACTGGCTCAGGGCAGTTGATTTCAGTTTCATGATGTTTTCATTACAACCTGCTTACCCACCTTTACTGGTTTACGGTACATTCTCAGCCTTTTATGCTCTTAAAATACGTGTCAGGCTTGGAAGAGGCCAAAAGTGGATTTTGTGAAAGTAAACATAGTTTCAAAGATTTTCTTCAAAAAACTACGTCAGGACAGTTGATTTCACAGTCTGATGTCATTTTCATGAATTTATGTAGCTTTCAGCACTTTATTGCCTAGAGATGCATTTTCACTTTTTATGCTCTTAAAAGACGTTTCAGGCAGAGAGGAGGCCAAAAGTTGATTTTGTGAAAGTAAACATAGTTTCAAAGATTTTCTTCAAAAAACTACGTCAGGACAGTTGATTTCACAGTCTGATGTCATTTTCATGAATTGATGTAGCTTTCAGCACTTTATTGCCAAGAGATGCATTTTCACTTTTTATGCTCTTAAAAGACGTTTCAGGCAGAGAGGAGGCCAAAAGTTGATTTTGTGAAAGTAAACATAGTTTCAAAGATTTTCTTCAAAAAACTGGCTCAGGGCAGTTGATTTCAGTTTCATGATGTTTTCATTACAACCTGCTTACCCACCTTTACTGGTTTACGGTACATTCTCAGCCTTTTATGCTCTTAAAATACGTGTCAGGCTTGGAAGAGGCCAAAAGTGGATTTTGTGAAAGTAAACATAGTTTCAAAGATTTTCTTCAAAAAACTACGTCAGGACAGTTGATTTCACAGTCTGATGTCATTTTCATGAATTTATGTAGCTTTCAGCACTTTATTGCCTAGAGATGCATTTTCACTTTTTATGCTCTTAAAAGACGTTTCAGGCAGAGAGGAGGCCAAAAGTTGATTTTGTGAAAGTAAACATAGTTTCAAAGATTTTCTTCAAAAAACTACGTCAGGACAGTTGATTTCACAGTCTGATGTCATTTTCATGAATTGATGTAGCTTTCAGCACTTTATTGCCAAGAGATGCATTTTCACT
This sequence comes from Anarhichas minor, assembly GCF_050575085.1. Taxonomy (NCBI): domain Eukaryota; kingdom Metazoa; phylum Chordata; class Actinopteri; order Perciformes; family Anarhichadidae; genus Anarhichas; species Anarhichas minor. The sequence goes on from NW_027466501.1 coordinate 2,838,693, forward strand.
TTTTATGCTCTTAAAAGACGTTTCAGGCAGAGAGGAGGCCAAAAGTTGATTTTGTGAAAGTAAACATAGTTTCAAAGATTTTCTTCAAAAAACTACGTCAGGACAGTTGATTTCACAGTCCGATGTCATTTTCATGAATTGATGTAGCTTTCAGCACTTTATTGCCAAGAGATGCATTTTCACTTTTTATGCTCTTAAAAGACGTTTCAGGCAGAGAGGAGGCCAAAAGTTGATTTTGTGAAAGTAAACATAGTTTCAAAGATTTTCTTCAAAAAACTACGTCAGGACAGTTGATTTCACAGTCTGATGTCATGTTCATGAATATCTGCAGCTTTCAGCACTTTCCTGCCTAGAGATGCATTTTCACTTTTTATGCTCTTAAAAGACGTTGCAGGCAGAGAGGAGGCCAAAAGTTGATTTTGTGAAAGTAAACATAGTTTCAAAGATTTTCTTCAAAAAACTACGTCAGGACAGTTGATTTCATAGTCTGATGTCATGTTCATGAATATCTGCAGCTTTCAGCACTTTCCTGCCTAGAGATGCATTTTCACTTTTTATGCTCTTAAAAGACGTTTCAGGCAGAGAGGAGGCCAAAAGTTGATTTTGTGAAAGTCAACATAGTTTCAAAGATTTTCTTCAAAAAACTACGTCAGGACAGTTGATTTCACAGTCTGATGTCATTTTCATGAATTGATGTAGCTTTCAGCACTTTATTGCCAAGAGATGCATTTTCACTTTTTATGCTCTTAAAAGACGTTTCAGGCAGAGAGGAGGCCAAAAGTTGATTTTGTGAAAGTAAACATAGTTTCAAAGATTTTCTTCAAAAAACTACGTCAGGACAGTTGATTTCATAGTCTGATGTCATGTTCATGAATATCTGCAGCTTTCAGCACTTTCCTGCCTAGAGATGCATTTTCACTTTTTATGCTCTTAAAAGACGTTTCAGGCAGAGAGGAGGCCAAAAGTTGATTTTGTGAAAGTCAACATAGTTTCAAAGATTTTCTTCAAAAACGTCCATCAGGTCAGTTGATTTCACAGTCTGATGTCATTTTCATGATTTTATGTAGCTTTCAGCACTTTATTGCCTAGAGATGCATTTTCACTTTTTATGCTCTTAAAAGACGTTTCAGGCAGAGAGGAGGCCAAAAGTTGATTTTGTGAAAGTAAACATAGTTTCAAAGATTTTCTTCAAAAAACTACGTCAGGACAGTTGATTTCACAGTCTGATGTCATTTTCATGAATTGATGTAGCTTTCAGCACTTTATTGCCAAGAGATGCATTTTCACTTTTTATGCTCTTAAAAGACGTTTCAGGCAGAGAGGAGGCCAAAAGTTGATTTTGTGAAAGTAAACATAGTTTCAAAGATTTTCTTCAAAAAACTACGTCAGGACAGTTGATTTCACAGTCTGATGTCATGTTCATGAATATCTGCAGCTTTCAGCACTTTCCTGCCTAGAGATGCATTTTCACTTTTTATGCTCTTAAAAGACGTTTCAGGCAGAGAGGAGGCCAAAAGTTGATTTTGTGAAAGTCATGAAGAACAGCTCGTAGGACTTTTCATTTGATTTCAGTTCTTGTCTAAACTAAGGCATGTTTTCTGTACTTGGTTTGAAAGAGGAGCCAAAGCTTAATCATTTCTCAACTAACTGTTATTAGTTTCAGAAAACTGGCTCAGGTCAGTTGATTTCACTGTTTCATGATGTTTTCATTACAATCTGCTTACCCACCTTTACTGGTTTAATGTAGCCTTTTATGTTCTTAAAATACGTTTCAGGCTTGAAAGAGGCCAAAAGTGGATTTTGTGAAAGTTAACATAGTTTCAAAAAAACTGACTTGATTTCAAAACTGGTTGATTTCAATGTTTCATGATGTTTTCGATTGAAACTGATTCTTACACACGTTTATTGGTTTACGGTACATTCTTAGCCTTTAATGCTCTTAAAATACGTTTGAGGCTTGGAAGAAAAGAAAAAAAGTGGATTTTGTGAAAGTAAACATAGTTTCAGAAAACTGGCTCAGGGCAGTTGATTTCACTGTTTCATTATCTTTTCATTACAACCTGCTTACCCACCTTTACTGGTTTACGGTACATTCTCAGCCTTTTATGCTCTTAAAATAAGTTTCAGGCTTGGAAGAGGCCAAAAGCTGATTTTGTGAAAGTCAACATAGTTTCAGAAAACTGGCTCAGGTCAGTTGATTTCACTGTTTCATGATGTTGTCATTACAACCTGCTTACGCACCTTTACTGGTTTACGGTGCATTCTCAGCCTTTTATGTTCTTAAAATACGTTTCAGGCTTGAAAGAGGCCAAAAGTGGATTTTGTGAAAGTAAACATAGTTTCAAAAAAACTGACTTGATTTCAAAACTGGTTGATTTCAATGTTTCATGATGTTTTCGATTGAAACTGATTCTTACACACCTTTATTGGTTTACGGTACATTCTCAGCCTTTTATGCTCTTAAAATACGTTTCAGGCTTGGAAGAGGCCAAAAGTGGATTTTGTGAAAGTAAACAGTTTCAAAGATTTTCTTCAACAAACTGGCTCAGGGCAGTTGATTTCAGTTTCATGATGTTTTCATTACAACCTGCTTACCCACCTTTACTGGTTTACGGTAAATTCTCAGACTTTTATGCTCTTAAAATACATTTCAGGCAGAGAGGAGGCCAAAAGTTGATTTTGTGAAAGTAAACATAGTTTCAAAGATTTTCTTCAAAAAACTACGTCAGGAGTTGATTTCACAGTCTGATGTCATGTTCATGAATATCTGCAGCTTTCAGCACTTTCCTGCCTAGAGATGCGTTTTCACTTTTTATGCTCTTAAAAGACGTTTCAGGCAGAGAGGAGGCCAAAAGTGGATTTTGTGAAAGTAAACATAGTTTCAAAAAAACTGACTTGATTTCAAAACTGGTTGATTTCAATGTTTCATGATGTTTTCGATTGAAACTGATTCTTACACACCTTTATTGGTTTACGGTACATTCTCAGCCTTTTATGCTCTTAAAATACGTTTCAGGGTTGGAAGAGGCCAAAAGTGGATTTTGTGAAAGTAAACAGTTTCAAAGATTTTCTTCAACAAACTGGCTCAGGGCAGTTGATTTCAGTTTCATGATGTTTTCATTACAACCTGCTTACCCACCTTTACTGGTTTACGGTAAATTCTCAGCCTTTTATGCTCTTAAAATACATTTCAGGCAGAGAGGAGGCCAAAAGTTGATTTTGTGAAAGTTAACATAGTTTCAAAGATTTTCTTCAAAAAACTACGTCAGGAGTTGATTTCACAGTCTGATGTCATGTTCATGAATATCTGCAGCTTTCAGCACTTTCCTGCCTAGAGATGCATTTTCACTTTTTATGCTCTTAAAAGACGTTTCAGGCAGAGAGGAGCCCAAAAGTTGATTTTGTGAAAGTAAACATAGTTTCAAAAAAACTGACTTGATTTCAAAACTGGTTGATTTCAATGTTTCATGATGTTTTCGATTGAAACTGATTCTTACACACCTTTATTGGTTTACGGTACATTCTCAGCCTTTTATGCTCTTAAAATACGTTTCAGGCTTGGAAGAGGCCAAAAGTGGATTTTGTGAAAGTAAACAGTTTCAAAGATTTTCTTCAACAAACTGGCTCAGGGCAGTTGATTTCAGTTTCATGATGTTTTCATTACAACCTGCTTACCCACCTTTACTGGTTTACGGTAAATTCTCAGCCTTTTATGCTCTTAAAATACATTTCAGGCAGAGAGGAGGCCAAAAGTTGATTTTGTGAAAGTAAACATAGTTTCAAAGATTTTCTTCAAAAAACTACGTCAGGAGTTGATTTCACAGTCTGATGTCATGTTCATGAATATCTGCAGCTTTCAGCACTTTCCTGCCTAGAGATGCATTTTCACTTTTTATGCTCTTAAAAGACGTTTCAGGCAGAGAGGAGGCCAAAAGTTGATTTTGTGAAAGTAAACATAGTTTCAAAGATTTTCTTCAAAAAACTACGTCAGGACAGTTGATTTCACAGTCTGATGTCATTTTCATGAATTGATGTAGCTTTCAGCACTTTCCTGCCTAGAGATGCATTTTCACTTTTTATGCTCTTAAAATACGTTTCAGGCTTGGAAGAGGCCAAAAGTGGATTTTGTGAAAGTAAACATAGTTTCAGAAAACTGGCTCAGGGCAGTTGATTTCACTGTTTCATGATGTTTTTATTACAACCTGCTTACCCACCTTTACTGGTTTACGGTACATTCTCAGCCTTTTATGCTCTTAAAATATGTTTCAGGCTTGGAAGAGGCCAAAAGTGGATTTTGTGAAAGTAAACATAGTTTCCAAAAACTGGCTCAGGTCAGTTGATTTCACTGTTTCATGATGTTTTCATTACAACCTGCTTACCCACCTTTACTGGTTTACGGTACATTCTCAGCCTTTTATGCTCTTAAAATATGTTTCAGGCTTGGAAGAGGCCAAAAGTGGATTTTGTGAAAGTAAACATAGTTTCCAAAAACTGTCTCAGGGCAGTTGATTTCACTGTTTCATGATGTTTTCATTACAACCTGCTTACCCACCTTTACTGGTTTACGGTACATTCTCAGCCTTTTATGTTCTTAAAATACGTTTCAGGCTTGAAAGAGGCCAAAAGTGGATTTTGTGAAAGTCAACATAGTTTCAGAATACTGGCTCACGTCAGTTGATTTCACTATTTCATGATGTTTTCATTACAACCTGATTACCCACCTTTACTGGTTTACGGTACATTCTCAGCCTTTTATGCTCTTAAAATACGTTTCAGGCTTGGAAGAGGCCAAAAGTGGATTTTGTGAAAGTAAACATAGTTTCAGAAAACTGGCTCAGGTCAGTTGATTTCACTATTTCATGATGTTTTCATTACAACCTGATTACCCACCTTTACTGGTTTACGGTACATTCTCAGCCTTTTATGCTCTTAAAATATGTTTCAGGCTTGGAAGAGGCCAAAAGTGGATTTTGTGAAAGTAAACATAGTTTCCAAAAACTGTCTCAGGGCAGTTGATTTCACTGTTTCATGATGTTTTCATTACAACCTGCTTACCCACCTTTACTGGTTTACGGTACATTCTCAGCCTTTTATGTTCTTAAAATACGTTTCAGGCTTGAAAGAGGCCAAAAGTGGATTTTGTGAAAGTAAACATAGTTTCAGAAAACTGGCTCAGGTCAGTTGATTTCACTGTTTCATGATGTTTTCATTACAACCTGCTTACCCACCTTTACTGGTTTACGGTACATTCTCAGCCTTTTATGCTCTTAAAATACGTTTCAGGATTGGAAGAGGCCAAAAGTGGATTTTGTGAAAGTAAACAGTTTCAAAGATTTTCTTCAAAAAAGTGGATTTTGTGAAAGTCAACATAGTTTCAAAAAACTGGCTTAGGGCAGTTAATTTCACTGTTTCAAGATGTTTTCGATAGAAACTGATTCTTACACACCTTTATTGGTTTACGGTACATTCTTAGCCTTTTATGCTCTTAAAATACGTTTCAGGTTTGGAAGAGGCCAAAAGTGGATTTTGTGAAAGTAAACAGTTTCAAAGATTTTCTTCAACAAACTGGCTCAGGGCAGTTGATTTCAGTTTCATGATGTTTTCATTACAACCTGCTTACCCACCTTTACTGGTTTACGGTACATTCTCAGCCTTTTATGCTCTTAAAATACGTTTCAGGCTTGGAAGAGGCCAAAAGTGGATTTTGTGAAAGTCAACATAGTTTCCAAAAACTGTCTCAGGGCAGTTGATTTCACTGTTTCATGATGTTTTCATTACAACCTGCTTACCCACCTTTACTGGTTTACGGTACATTCTCAGCCTTTTATGCTCTTAAAATATGTTTCAGGCTTGGAAGAGGCCAAAAGTGGATTTTGTGAAAGTAAACATAGTTTCCAAAAACTGTCTCAGGGCAGTTGATTTCACTATTTCATGATGTTTTCATTACAACCTGCTTACCCACCTTTACTGGTTTACGATACATTCTCAGCCTTTTATGCTCTTAAAATACGTTTCAGGCTTGGAAGAGGCCAAAAGTGGATTTTGTGAAAGTAAACATAGTTTCCAAAAACTGGCTCAGGTCAGTTGATTTCACTTTTTCATGATGTTTTCATTACAACCTGCTTACCCACCTTTACTGGTTTACGATACATTCTCAGCCTTTTATGCTCTTAAAATACGTTTCAGGCTTGGAAGAGGCCAAAAGTGGATTTTGTGAAAGTAAACATAGTTTCCAAAAACTGGCTCAGGTCAGTTGATTTCACTGTTTCATGATGTTTTCATTACAACCTGCTTACCCACCTTTACTGGTTTACGATACATTCTCAGCCTTTTATGCTCTTAAAATACGTTTCAGGCTTGGAAGAGGCCAAAAGCGGATTTTGTGAAAGTCAACATAGTTTCAGAAAACTGGCTCACGTCAGTTGATTTCAGTATTTCATGATGTTTTCATTACAACCTGCTTACCCACCTTTACTGGTTTACGGTACATTCTCAGCCTTTTATGCTCTTAAAATACGTTTCAGGCTTGGAAGAGTCCAAAAGTGGATTTTGTGAAAGTAAACATAGTTTCAGAAAACTGGCTCAGGTCAGTTGATTTCACTGTTTCATGATGTTTTCATTACAACCTGCTTACCCACCTTTACTGGTTTACGGTACATTCTCAGCCTTTTATGCTCTTAAAATACGTTTCAGGCTTGGAAGAGTCCAAAAGTGGATTTTGTGAAAGTAAACATAGTTTCAGAAAACTGGCTCAGGTCAGTTGATTTCACTGTTTCATGATGTTTTCATTACAACCTGCTTACCCACCTTTACTGGTTTACGGTACATTCTCAGCCTTTTATGCTCTTAAAATACGTTTCAGGTTTGGAAGAGGCCAAAAGTGGATTTTGTGAAAGTAAACAGTTTCAAAGATTTTCTTCAACAAACTGGCTCAGGGCAGTTGATTTCAGTTTCATGATGTTTTCATTACAACCTGCTTACCCACCTTTACTGGTTTACGGTACTTTTATTACGGCCTTTTATGCTCTTAAAATACGTTTCAGGCTTGGAAGAGGCCAAAAGTGGATTTTGTGAAAGTAAACAGTTTCAAAGATTTTCTTCAAAAAAGTGGATTTTGTGAAAGTCAACATAGTTTCAAAAAACTGGCTTAGGGCAGTTGATTTCACTGTTTCATGATGTTTTCGATAGAAACTGATTCTTACACACCTTTATTGGTTCACGGTACTTTTATTACGGCCTTTTATGCTCTTAAAATACGTTTCAGGTTTGGAAGAGGCCAAAAGTGGATTTTGTGAAAGTAAACAGTTTCAAAGATTTTCTTCAACAAACTGGCTCAGGGCAGTTGATTTCAGTTTCATGATGTTTTCATTACAACCTGCTTACCCACCTTTACTGGTTTACGGTACATTCTCAGCCTTTTATGCTCTTAAAATACGTTTCAGGCTTGGAAGAGGCCAAAAGCGGATTTTGTGAAAGTCAACATAGTTTCAGAAAACTGGCTCACGTCAGTTGATTTCAGTATTTCATGATGTTTTCATTACAACCTGCTTACCCACCTTTACTGGTTTACGGTACATTCTCAGCCTTTTATGCTCTTAAAATACGTTTCAGGCTTGGAAGAGTCCAAAAGTGGATTTTGTGAAAGTAAACATAGTTTCAGAAAACTGGCTCAGGTCAGTTGATTTCACTGTTTCATGATGTTTTCATTACAACCTGCTTACCCACCTTTACTGGTTTACGGTACATTCTCAGCCTTTTATGCTCTTAAAATACGTTTCAGGTTTGGAAGAGGCCAAAAGTGGATTTTGTGAAAGTAAACAGTTTCAAAGATTTTCTTCAACAAACTGGCTCAGGGCAGTTGATTTCAGTTTCATGATGTTTTCATTACAACCTGCTTACCCACCTTTACTGGTTTACGGTACATTCTCAGCCTTTTATACTCTTAAAATACATTTCAGGCTTGGAAGAGGCCAAAAGTGGATTTTGTGAAAGTCAACATAGTTTCAAAGATTTTCTTCAGAAAACTGGCTCAGGGCAGTTGATTTCAGTTTCATGATGCTTTCATTACAACCTGCTTACCCACCTTTACTGGTTTACGGTACATTCTCAGCCTTTTATGCTCTTAAAATACATTTCAGGCTTGGAAGAGGCCAAAAGTGGATTTTGTGAAAGTCAACATAGTTTCAAAGATTTTCTTCAGAAAACTGGCTCAGGGCAGTTGATTTCACTGTTTCATGATGTTTTCGATAGAAACTGATTCTTACACACCTTTATTGGTTTACGGTACTTTTATTACGGCCTTTTATGCTCTTAAAATACGTTTCAGGCTTGGAAGAGGCCAAAAGTGGATTTTGTGAAAGTAAACAGTTTCAAAGATTTTCTTCAACAAACTGGCTCAGGGCAGTTGATTTCAGTTTCATGATGTTTTCATTACAACCTGCTTACCCACCTTTACTGGTTTACGGTACATTCTCAGCCTTTTATGCTCTTAAAATACGTTTCAGGCTTGGAAGAGGCCAAAAGTGGATTTTGTGAAAGTCAACATAGTTTCCAAAAACTGTCTCAGGGCAGTTGATTTCACTGTTTCATGATGTTTTCATTACAACCTGCTTACCCACCTTTACTGGTTTACGGTACATTCTCAGCCTTTTATGCTCTTAAAATACATTTCAGGCTTGGAAGAGGCCAAAAGTGGATTTTCTGAAAGTCAACATAGTTTCAAAGATTTTCTTCAGAAAACTGGCTCAGGGCAGTTGATTTCAGTTTCATGATGTTTTCATTACAACCTGCTTACCCACCTTTACTGGTTTACGGTACATTCTCAGCCTTTTATGCTCTTAAAATGCATTTCAGGCTTGGAAGAGGCCAAAAGTGGATTTTGTGAAAGTCAACATAGTTTCAAAGATTTTCTTCAGAAAACTGGCTCAGGGCAGTTGATTTCACTGTTTCATGATGTTTTCATTACAACCTGCTTACCCACCTTTACTGGTTTACGGTACATTCTCAGCCTTTTATGCTCTTAAAATACGTTTCAGGCTTGGAAGAGGCCAAAAGTGGATTTTGTGAAAGTCAACATAGTTTCAAAGATTTTCTTCAAAAAAACTGGCTCAGGGCAGTTGATTTCACTCTTTCATGATGTTTTCATTACAACCTGCTTACCCACCTTTACTGGTTTACGGTACATTCTCAGCCTTTTATGCTCTTAAAATACGTGTCAGGCAGAGAGGAGGCCAAAAGTTGATTTTGTGAAAGTAAACATAGTTTCAAAGATTTTCTTCAAAAAACTACGTCAGGACAGTTGATTTCACAGTCTGATGTCATTTTCATGAATTGATGTAGCTTTCAGCACTTTACTGCCTAGAGATGCGTTTTCACTTTTTATGCTCTTAAAAGACGTTTCAGGCAGAGAGGAGGCCAAAAGTTGATTTTGTGAAAGTAAACATAGTTTCAAAGATTTTCTTCAAAACACTACGTCAGGACAGTTGATTTCACAGTCTGATGTCATTTTCATGAATTGATGTAGCTTTCAGCACTTTACTGCCTAGAGATGCGTTTTCACTTTTTATGCTCTTAAAAGACGTTTCAGGCAGAGAGGAGGCCAAAAGTTGATTTTGTGAAAGTAAACATAGTTTCAAAGATTTTCTTCAAAAAACTACGTCAGGAGTTGATTTCACAGTCTGATGTCATGTTCATGAATATCTGCAGCTTTCAGCACTTTCCTGCCTAGAGATGCATTTTCACTTTTTATGCTCTTAAAATACGTTTCAGGCAGAGAGGAGGCCAAAAGTTGATTTTGTGAAAGTAAACATAGTTTCAAAGATTTTCTTCAAAAAACTACGCCAGGAGTTGATTTCACAGTCTGATGTAATTTTCATGAATTGATGTAGCTTTCAGCACTTTATTGCCTAGAGATGCATTTTCACTTTTTATGCTCTTAAAAGACGTTTCAGGCAGAGAGGAGGCCAAGAGTTGATTTTGTGAAAGTAAACATAGTTTCAAAGATTTTCTTCAAAAAACTACGTCAGGACAGTTGATTTCACAGTCTGATGTCATGTTCATGAATATCTGCAGCTTTCAGCACTTTCCTGCCTAGAGATGCATTTTCACTTTTTATGCTCTTAAAAGACGTTTCAGGCAGAGAGGAGGCCAAAAGTTGATTTTGTGAAAGTAAACATAGTTTCAAAGATTTTCTTCAAAAAACTACGTCAGGACAGTTGATTTCACAGTCTGATGTCATTTTCATGAATTGATGTAGCTTTCAGCACTTTACTGCCTAGAGATGCGTTTTCACTTTTTATGCTCTTAAAAGACGTTTCAGGCAGAGAGGAGGCCAAAAGTTGATTTTGTGAAAGTAAACATACTTTCAAAGATTTTCTTCAAAAAACTACGTCAGGAGTTGATTTCACAGTCTGATGTCATTTTCATGAATTGATGTAGCTTTCAGCACTTTACTGCCTAGAGATGCGTTTTCACTTTTTATGCTCTTAAAAGACGTTTCAGGCAGAGAGGAGGCCAAAAGTTGATTTTGTGAAAGTAAACATAGTTTCAAAGATTTTCTTCAAAAACGTCCATCAGGTCAGTTGATTTCACAGTCTGATGTTATTTTCATGAATTTATGTAGCTTTCAGCACTTTATTGCCTAGAGATGCATTTTCACTTTTTATGCTCTTAAAAGACGTTTCAGGCAGAGAGGAGGCCAAAAGTTGATTTTGTGAAAGTAAACATAGTTTCAAAGATTTTCTTCAAAACACTACGTCAGGACAGTTGATTTCACAGTCTGATGTCATGTCAATATCTGCAGCTTTCAGCACTTTCCTGCCTAGAGATGCATTTTCACTTTTTATGCTCTTAAAAGACGTTTCAGGCAGAGAGGAGGCCAAAAGTTGATTTTGTGAAAGTAAACATAGTTTCAAAGATTTTCTTCAAAAAACTACGTCAGGAGTTGATTTCACAGTCTGATGTAATTTTCATGAATTGATGTAGCTTTCAGCACTTTATTGGCTAGAGATGCATTTTCACTTTTTATGCTCTTAAAAGACGTTTCAGGCAGAGAGGAGGCCAAAAGTTGATTTTGTGAAAGTAAACATAGTTTCAAAGATTTTCTTCAAAACACTACGTCAGGACAGTTGATTTCACAGTCTGATGTCATGTTCATGAATATCTGCAGCTTTCAGCACTTTCCTGCCTAGAGATGCATTTTCACTTTTTATGCTCTTAAAATACGTTTCAGGCAGAGAGGAGGCCAAAAGTTGATTTTGTGAAAGTAAACATAGTTTCAAAGATTTTCTTCAAAAAACTACGCCAGGAGTTGATTTCACAGTCTGATGTAATTTTCATGAATTGATGTAGCTTTCAGCACTTTAATGCCTAGAGATGCATTTTCACTTTTTATGCTCTTAAAAGACGTTTCAGGCAGAGAGGAGGCCAAAAGTTGATTTTGTGAAAGTAAACATAGTTTCAAAGATTTTCTTCAAAAAACTACGTCAGGACAGTTGATTTCACAGTCTGATGTCATGTTCATGAATATCTGCAGCTTTCAGCACTTTCCTGCCTAGAGATGCATTTTCACTTTTTATGCTCTTAAAAGACGTTTCAGGCAGAGAGGAGGCCAAAAGTTGATTTTGTGAAAGTAAACATAGTTTCAAAGATTTTCTTCAAAAAACTACGTCAGGACAGTTGATTTCACAGTCTGATGTCATTTTCATGAATTGATGTAGCTTTCAGCACTTTAATGCCTAGAGATGCGTTTTCACTATTTATGCTCTTAAAAGACGTTTCAGGCAGAGAGGAGGCCAAAAGTTGATTTTGTGAAAGTAAACATAGTTTCAAAGATTTTCTTCAAAACACTACGTCAGGACAGTTGATTTCACAGTCTGATGTTATTTTCATGAATTTATGTAGCTTTCAGCACTTTATTGCCTAGAGATGCATTTTCACTTTTTATGCTCTTAAAAGACGTTTCAGGCAGAGAGGAGGCCAAAAGTTGATTTTGTGAAAGTAAACATAGTTTCAAAGATTTTCTTCAAAACACTACGTCAGGACAGTTGATTTCACAGTCTGATGTCATGTCAATATCTGCAGCTTTCAGCACTTTCCTGCCTAGAGATGCATTTTCACTTTTTATGCTCTTAAAAGACGTTTCAGGCAGAGAGGAGGCCAAAAGTTGATTTTGTGAAAGTAAACATAGTTTCAAAGATTTTCTTCAAAACACTACGTCAGGACAGTTGATTTCACAGTCTGATGTCATGTCAATATCTGCAGCTTTCAGCACTTTATTGCCTAGAGATGCATTTTCACTTTTTATGCTCTTAAAAGACGTTTCAGGCAGAGAGGAGGCCAAAAGTTGATTTTGTGAAAGTAAACATAGTTTCAAAGATTTTCTTCAAAAAACTACGTCAGGAGTTGATTTCACAGTCTGATGTCATGTTCATGAATATCTGCAGCTTTCAGCACTTTCCTGCCTAGAGATGCATTTTCACTTTTTATGCTCTTAAAAGACGTTTCAGGCAGAGAGGAGGCCAAAAGTTGATTTTGTGAAAGTAAACATAGTTTCAAAGATTTTCTTCAAAACACTACGTCAGGACAGTTGATTTCACAGTCTGATGTCATTTTCATAAATTGATGTAGCTTTCAGCACTTTACTGCCTAGAGATGCGTTTTCACTTTTTATGCTCTTAAAAGACGTTTCAGGCAGAGAGGAGGCCAAAAGTTGATTTTGTGAAAGTAAACATAGTTTCAAAGATTTTCTTCAAAACACTACGTCAGGACAGTTGATTTCACAGTCTGATGTCATTTTCATGAATTGATGTAGCTTTCAGCACTTTACTGCCTAGAGATGCGTTTTCACTTTTTATGCTCTTAAAAGACGTTTCAGGCAGAGAGGAGGCCAAAAGTTGATTTTGTGAAAGTAAACATAGTTTCAAAGATTTTCTTCAAAAAACTACGTCAGGAGTTGATTTCACAGTCTGATGTCATGTTCATGAATATCTGCAGCTTTCAGCACTTTCCTGCCTAGAGATGCATTTTCACTTTTTATGCTCTTAAAATACGTTTCAGGCAGAGAGGAGGCCAAAAGTTGATTTTGTGAAAGTAAACATAGTTTCAAAGATTTTCTTCAAAAAACTACGTCAGGACAGTTGATTTCACAGTCTGATGTAATTTTCATGAATTGATGTAGCTTTCAGCACTTTATTGCCTAGAGATGCATTTTCACTTTTTATGCTCTTAAAAGACGTTTCAGGCAGAGAGGAGGCCAAAAGTTGATTTTGTGAAAGTAAACATAGTTTCAAAGATTTTCTTCAAAAAACTACGTCAGGACAGTTGATTTCACAGTCTGATGTCATGTTCATGAATATCTGCAGCTTTCAGCACTTTCCTGCCTAGAGATGCATTTTCACTTTTTATGCTCTTAAAAGACGTTTCAGGCAGAGAGGAGGCCAAAAGTTGATTTTGTGAAAGTAAACATAGTTTCAAAGATTTTCTTCAAAAAACTACGTCAGGACAGTTGATTTCACAGTCTGATGTCATTTTCATGAATTGATGTAGCTTTCAGCACTTTACTGCCTAGAGATGCGTTTTCACTTTTTATGCTCTTAAAAGACGTTTCAGGCAGAGAGGAGGCCAAAAGTTGATTTTGTGAAAGTAAACATACTTTCAAAGATTTTCTTCAATAAACTACGTCAGGAGTTGATTTCACAGTCTGATGTCATGTTCATGAATATCTGCAGCTTTCAGCACTTTCCTGCCTAGAGATGCATTTTCACTTTTTATGCTCTTAAAAGACGTTTCAGGCAGAGAGGAGGCCAAAAGTTCATTTTGTGAAAGTAAACATAGTTTCAAAGATTTTCTTCAAAAAACTACGTCAGGACAGTTGATTTCACAGTCTGATGTCATGTTCATGAATATCTGCAGCTTTCAGCACTTTCCTGCCTAGAGATGCATTTTCACTTTTTATGCTCTTAAAAGACGTTTCAGGCAGAGAGGAGGCCAAAAGTTGATTTTGTGAAAGTAAACATAGTTTCAAAGATTTTCTTCAAAACACTACGTCAGGACAGTTGATTTCACAGTCTGATGTCATTTTCATGAATTGATGTAGCTTTCAGCACTTTACTGCCTAGAGATGCGTTTTCACTTTTTATGCTCTTAAAAGACGTTTCAGGCAGAGAGGAGGCCAAAAGTTGATTTTGTGAAAGTAAACATAGTTTCAAAGATTTTCTTCAAAACACTACGTCAGGACAGTTGATTTCACAGTCTGATGTCATTTTCATGAATTGATGTAGCTTTCAGCACTTTACTGCCTAGAGATGCGTTTTCACTTTTTATGCTCTTAAAAGACGTTTCAGGCAGAGAGGAGGCCAAAAGTTGATTTTGTGAAAGTAAACATAGTTTCAAAGATTTTCTTCAAAACACTACGTCAGGACAGTTGATTTCACAGTCTGATGTCATTTTCATGAATTGATGTAGCTTTCAGCACTTTACTGCCTAGAGATGCGTTTTCACTTTTTATGCTCTTAAAAGACGTTTCAGGCAGAGAGGAGGCCAAAAGTTGATTTTGTGAAAGTAAACATAGTTTCAAAGATTTTCTTCAAAACACTACGTCAGGACAGTTGATTTCACAGTCTGATGTCATTTTCATGAATTGATGTAGCTTTCAGCACTTTACTGCCTAGAGATGCGTTTTCACTTTTTATGCTCTTAAAAGACGTTTCAGGCAGAGAGGAGGCCAAAAGTTGATTTTGTGAAAGTAAACATAGTTTCAAAGATTTTCTTCAAAACACTACGTCAGGACAGTTGATTTCACAGTCTGATGTCATTTTCATGAATTGATGTAGCTTTCAGCACTTTACTGCCTAGAGATGCGTTTTCACTTTTTATGCTCTTAAAAGACGTTTCAGGCAGAGAGGAGGCCAAAAGTTGATTTTGTGAAAGTAAACATAGTTTCAAAGATTTTCTTCAAAAAACTACGTCAGGAGTTGATTTCACAGTCTGATGTCATGTTCATGAATATCTGCAGCTTTCAGCACTTTATTGCCTAGAGATGCATTTTCACTTTTTATGCTCTTAAAAGACGTTTCAGGCAGAGAGGAGGCCAAAAGTTGATTTTGTGAAAGTAAACATAGTTTCAAAGATTTTCTTCAAAAAACTACGTCAGGACAGTTGATTTCACAGTCTGATGTCATGTTCATGAATATCTGCAGCTTTCAGCACTTTCCTGCCTAGAGATGCATTTTCACTTTTTATGCTCTTAAAAGACGTTTCAGGCAGAGAGGAGGCCAAAAGTTGATTTTGTGAAAGTAAACATAGTTTCAAAGATTTTCTTCAAAAAACTACGTCAGGACAGTTGATTTCACAGTCTAATGTCATTTTCATGAATTGATGTAGCTTTCAGCACTTTACTGCCTAGAGATGCGTTTTCACTTTTTATGCTCTTAAAAGACGTTTCAGGCAGAGAGGAGGCCAAAAGTTGATTTTGTGAAAGTAAACATACTTTCAAAGATTTTCTTCAAAAAACTACGTCAGGAGTTGATTTCACAGTCTGATGTCATGTTCATGAATATCTGCAGCTTTCAGCACTTTCCTGCCTAGAGATGCATTTTCACTTTTTATGCTCTTAAAAGACGTTTCAGGCAGAGAGGAGGCCAAAAGTTGATTTTGTGAAAGTAAACATAGTTTCAAAGATTTTCTTCAAAAAACTACGTCAGGACAGTTGATTTCACAGTCTGATGTCATGTTCATGAATATCTGCAGCTTTCAGCACTTTCCTGCCTAGAGATGCATTTTCACTTTTTATGCTCTTAAAAGACGTTTCAGGCAGAGAGGAGGCCAAAAGTTGATTTTGTGAAAGTAAACATAGTTTCAAAGATTTTCTTCAAAAAACTACGTCAGGACAGTTGATTTCACAGTCTGATGTCATTTTCATGAATTGATGTAGCTTTCAGCACTTTACTGCCTAGAGATGCGTTTTCACTTTTTATGCTCTTAAAAGACGTTTCAGGCAGAGAGGAGGCCAAAAGTTGATTTTGTGAAAGTAAACATACTTTCAAAGATTTTCTTCAAAAAACTACGTCAGGAGTTGATTTCACAGTCTGATGTCATGTTCATGAATATCTGCAGCTTTCAGCACTTTCCTGCCTAGAGATGCATTTTCACTTTTTATGCTCTTAAAAGACGTTTCAGGCAGAGAGGAGGCCAAAAGTTGATTTTGTGAAAGTAAACATAGTTTCAAAGATTTTCTTCAAAAAACTACGTCAGGACAGTTGATTTCACAGTCTGATGTCATGTTCATGAATATCTGCAGCTTTCAGCACTTTCCTGCCTAGAGATGCATTTTCACTTTTTATGCTCTTAAAAGACGTTTCAGGCAGAGAGGAGGCCAAAAGTTGATTTTGTGAAAGTAAACATAGTTTCAAAGATTTTCTTCAAAAAACTACGTCAGGACAGTTGATTTCACAGTCTGATGTCATTTTCATGAATTGATGTAGCTTTCAGCACTTTACTGCCTAGAGATGCGTTTTCACTTTTTATGCTCTTAAAAGACGTTTCAGGCAGAGAGGAGGCCAAAAGTTGATTTTGTGAAAGTAAACATAGTTTCAAAGATTTTCTTCAAAAAACTACGTCAGGAGTTGATTTCACAGTCTGATGTCATGTTCATGAATATCTGCAGCTTTCAGCACTTTATTGCCTAGAGATGCATTTTCACTTTTTATGCTCTTAAAAGACGTTTCAGGCAGAGAGGAGGCCAAAAGTTGATTTTGTGAAAGTAAACATAGTTTCAAAGATTTTCTTCAAAAAACTACGTCAGGACAGTTGATTTCACAGTCTGATGTCATGTTCATGAATATCTGCAGCTTTCAGCACTTTCCTGCCTAGAGATGCATTTTCACTTTTTATGCTCTTAAAAGACGTTTCAGGCAGAGAGGAGGCCAAAAGTTGATTTTGTGAAAGTAAACATAGTTTCAAAGATTTTCTTCAAAAAACTACGTCAGGACAGTTGATTTCACAGTCTAATGTCATTTTCATGAATTGATGTAGCTTTCAGCACTTTACTGCCTAGAGATGCGTTTTCACTTTTTATGCTCTTAAAAGACGTTTCAGGCAGAGAGGAGGCCAAAAGTTGATTTTGTGAAAGTAAACATACTTTCAAAGATTTTCTTCAAAAAACTACGTCAGGAGTTGATTTCACAGTCTGATGTCATGTTCATGAATATCTGCAGCTTTCAGCACTTTCCTGCCTAGAGATGCATTTTCACTTTTTATGCTCTTAAAATACGTTTCAGGCAGAGAGGAGGCCAAAAGTTGATTTTGTGAAAGTAAACATAGTTTCAAAGATTTTCTTCAAAAAACTACGTCAGGACAGTTGATTTCACAGTCTGATGTAATTTTCATGAATTGATGTAGCTTTCAGCACTTTATTGCCTAGAGATGCATTTTCACTTTTTATGCTCTTAAAAGACGTTTCAGGCAGAGAGGAGGCCAAAAGTTGATTTTGTGAAAGTAAACATAGTTTCAAAGATTTTCTTCAAAAAACTACGTCAGGACAGTTGATTTCACAGTCTGATGTCATGTTCATGAATATCTGCAGCTTTCAGCACTTTCCTGCCTAGAGATGCATTTTCACTTTTTATGCTCTTAAAAGACGTTTCAGGCAGAGAGGAGGCCAAAAGTTGATTTTGTGAAAGTAAACATAGTTTCAAAGATTTTCTTCAAAAAACTACGTCAGGACAGTTGATTTCACAGTCTGATGTCATTTTCATGAATTGATGTAGCTTTCAGCACTTTACTGCCTAGAGATGCGTTTTCACTTTTTATGCTCTTAAAAGACGTTTCAGGCAGAGAGGAGGCCAAAAGTTGATTTTGTGAAAGTAAACATACTTTCAAAGATTTTCTTCAAAAAACTACGTCAGGAGTTGATTTCACAGTCTGATGTCATGTTCATGAATATCTGCAGCTTTCAGCACTTTCCTGCCTAGAGATGCATTTTCACTTTTTATGCTCTTAAAAGACGTTTCAGGCAGAGAGGAGGCCAAAAGTTGATTTTGTGAAAGTAAACATAGTTTCAAAGATTTTCTTCAAAAAACTACGTCAGGACAGTTGATTTCACAGTCTGATGTCATGTTCATGAATATCTGCAGCTTTCAGCACTTTCCTGCCTAGAGATGCATTTTCACTTTTTATGCTCTTAAAAGACGTTTCAGGCAGAGAGGAGGCCAAAAGTTGATTTTGTGAAAGTAAACATAGTTTCAAAGATTTTCTTCAAAACACTACGTCAGGACAGTTGATTTCACAGTCTGATGTCATTTTCATGAATTGATGTAGCTTTCAGCACTTTACTGCCTAGAGATGCGTTTTCACTTTTTATGCTCTTAAAAGACGTTTCAGGCAGAGAGGAGGCCAAAAGTTGATTTTGTGAAAGTAAACATAGTTTCAAAGATTTTCTTCAAAAAACTACGTCAGGAGTTGATTTCACAGTCTGATGTCATGTTCATGAATATCTGCAGCTTTCAGCACTTTCCTGCCTAGAGATGCATTTTCACTTTTTATGCTCTTAAAATACGTTTCAGGCAGAGAGGAGGCCAAAAGTTGATTTTGTGAAAGTAAACATAGTTTCAAAGATTTTCTTCAAAAAACTACGTCAGGACAGTTGATTTCACAGTCTGATGTAATTTTCATTAATTGATGTAGCTTTCAGCACTTTATTGCCTAGAGATGCATTTTCACTTTTTATGCTCTTAAAAGACGTTTCAGGCAGAGAGGAGGCCAAAAGTTGATTTTGTGAAAGTAAACATAGTTTCAAAGATTTTCTTCAAAAAACTACGTCAGGACAGTTGATTTCACAGTCTGATGTCATGTTCATGAATATCTGCAGCTTTCAGCACTTTCCTGCCTAGAGATGCATTTTCACTTTTTATGCTCTTAAAAGACGTTTCAGGCAGAGAGGAGGCCAAAAGTTGATTTTGTGAAAGTAAACATAGTTTCAAAGATTTTCTTCAAAAAACTACGTCAGGACAGTTGATTTCACAGTCTGATGTCATTTTCATGAATTGATGTAGCTTTCAGCACTTTACTGCCTAGAGATGCGTTTTCACTTTTTATGCTCTTAAAAGACGTTTCAGGCAGAGAGGAGGCCAAAAGTTGATTTTGTGAAAGTAAACATACTTTCAAAGATTTTCTTCAAAAAACTATGTCAGGAGTTGATTTCACAGTCTGATGTCATGTTCATGAATATCTGCAGCTTTCAGCACTTTCCTGCCTAGAGATGCATTTTCACTTTTTATGCTCTTAAAAGACGTTTCAGGCAGAGAGGAGGCCAAAAGTTGATTTTGTGAAAGTAAACATAGTTTCAAAGATTTTCTTCAAAAACGTCCATCAGGTCAGTTGATTTCACAGTCTGATGTTATTTTCATGAATTTATGTAGCTTTCAGCACTTTATTGCCTAGAGATGCATTTTCACTTTTTATGCTCTTAAAAGACGTTTCAGGCAGAGAGGAGGCCAAAAGTTGATTTTGTGAAAGTAAACATAGTTTCAAAGATTTTCTTCAAAACACTACGTCAGGACAGTTGATTTCACAGTCTGATGTCATGTTAATATCTGCAGCTTTCAGCACTTTCCTGCCTAGAGATGCATTTTCACTTTTTATGCTCTTAAAAGACGTTTCAGGCAGAGAGGAGGCCAAAAGTTGATTTTGTGAAAGTAAACATAGTTTCAAAGATTTTCTTCAAAGAACTACGTCAGGACAGTTGATTTCACAGTCTGATGTCATTTTCATGAATTGATCTAGCTTTCAGCACTTTACTGCCTAGAGATGCGTTTTCACTTTTTATGCTCTTAAAAGACGTTTCAGGCAGAGAGGAGGCCAAAAGTTGATTTTGTGAAAGTCATGAAGAACAGCTCGTAGGACTTTTCATTTGATTTCAGTTCTTGTCTAAACTAAGGCATGTTTTCTGTACTTGGTTTGAAAGAGGAGCCAAAGCTTAATCATTTCTCAACTAACTGTTATTAGTTTCAGAAAACTGGCTCAGGTCAGTTGATTTCACTGTTTCATGATGTTTTCATTACAACCTGCTTACCCACCTTTACTGGTTTAATGTAGCCTTTTATGTTCTTAAAATACGTTTCAGGCTTGAAAGAGGCCAAAAGTGGATTTTGTGAAAGTAAACATAGTTTCAAAAAAACTGACTTGATTTCAAAACTGGTTGATTTCAATGTTTCATGATGTTTTCGATTGAAACTGATTCTTACACACGTTTATTGGTTTACGGTACATTCTTAGCCTTTAATGCTCTTAAAATACGTTTCAGGCTTGGAAGAAAAGAAAAAAAGTGGATTTTGTGAAAGTAAACATAGTTTCAGAAAACTGGCTCAGGGCAGTTGATTTCACTGTTTCATTATGTTTTCATTACAACCTGCTTACCCACCTTTACTGGTTTATGATACATTCTCAGCCTTTCATGCTCTTAAAATAAGTTTCAGGCTTGGAAGAGGCCAAAAGCTGATTTTGTGAAAGTCAACATAGTTTCAGAAAACTGGCTCAGGTCAGTTGATTTCACTGTTTCATGATGTTTTCATTACAACCTGCTTACGCACCTTTACTGGTTTACGGTACATTCTCAGCCTTTTATGTTCTTAAAATACGTTTCAGGCTTGAAAGAGGCCAAAAGTGGATTTTGTGAAAGTAAACATAGTTTCAAAAAAACTGACTTGATTTCAAAACTGGTTGATTTCAATGTTTCATGATGTTTTCGATTGAAACTGATTCTTACACACCTTTATTGGTTTACGGTACATTCTCAGCCTTTTATGCTCTTAAAATACGTTTCAGGCTTGGAAGAGGCCAAAAGTGGATTTTGTGAAAGTCAACATAGTTTCAAAGATTTTCTTCAAAAAAACTGGCTCAGGGCAGTTGATTTCACTGTTTCATGATGTTTTCATTACAACCTGCTTACCCACCTTTACTGGTTTACGGTACATTCTCAGCCTTTTATGCTCTTAAAATACGTGTCAGGCTTGGAAGAGGCCAAAAGTGGGTTTTGTGAAAGTCAATGTAGCGCACTGAAATATGTCATTTCATATTTCTTGCTAATTTACTATCAGGGTGTCTATGTAAAATCATTTGCTTTAAATATGTGTTTAAGTTCATTCATATTTGTATTATTTCAGTAGGTAATGTTATTAACTACTGAACGGTATGCTTGCTAACTGTAAAGGGAAGAAAGTTGGTGTACTGACCCTTTAGAAGAAAGCGCTGTCGCTTTAAGAGAGTTTTAGAGAGAACGTGATGTATGCAGGCTGAAGGAAAAGATGTGCTTGTGCTTAACCGTGGGGTTTGAAAATAAAAGTGGCAAAACGAAGATGGACGTGTTGTTGGACGGTTCATTTTAAGGGTGCAACATAATTTTGGTGTTTCCGCCCGGTCTAAGCAAGTTTTCTGACGGAAAAAGGTGTGTTTCTGTGGACAACGAGTGTAGCAGAGCTAGCTTGTTATGACGGCTAGCAGCAGCTACCAGCTCACCGATGCAGCAGAAAAGACACACGTGGAAGGAAAATAAAAAAAGTACTCTTGCTTTCTTCAAGCTGTGAGTAATTCAAAGACTGAACAAATATGGAGGGTGAATGGGAATCGCTACTGGCTGATATTGAGGAGAAACTTGTAACTTTATCAGTAACTGATCTCAGTGCAGTAAGTCAGGAGCTAGGACTTCAGCCCAGTGAGGAGATAAAATCGTCATGTCGGTTACTGAGAAGGCTGATCCTGGGTTACCTGGAGAGTGAAGATGTTACTGGGTTGGAAGATACATGATTTTCAGTGCTTTTAGCCACGAACGATTTTATTGACAACTTGAGAAAAGAGACTGACGATGCTGGTGGACAGAATGTATCTGCACGTGTGGAGGAGACGAGTGGGCAGCCAGAGGCAGTTATGGGGCGCCCCCTGTCGACGGCAGATGGTACTACACCGCAACCAGCTTTGTCACCACAGAGGTCAAGCAGCTTAACAGGCTCAGTAAGAGACCCAGAACAAACCAGAAACAACGTGAATCTGCATCCCATGTACAGGAAGGATTTCAGGATTATTGGTCAAATTGGTGAAGTGGGCCAAAAAGACAAGCTGAATTTCACCAGCCTTGAAAGACAGATTGAACGTGGACTACAAAAAGGCTACGATGAAGGTGAGATTGTTGAAGCAGTAATCCAGTCTATTGCACCTGAAGTCAGATTAAAGAGCTACTTGGAGAGCAGACAAAAACTATCACTGAACTCTTTAAGACAAGTCCTTAGGACTCATTTCGTCGAGAAAGATGCCACAGAACTTTATCATTCACTGACCCGTGCTGTCCAAGAGCCAAAAGAAACCCCTGTGCAGTTTCTAATCCGCACTATGGACCTCAGACAGAAAGTTCTATTTGCATCAGAAAGAGCCAAGGTCGGGCTGAAGTATAACCCAGAACTCATACAGACCCAGTTCTTGCAAACATTGGTGACAGGGTTACAAGATGATGCTGTACGTACCGATATCAAGCCTTACCTGCAGGATTCATCTGTACAGGACGAAGTGTTACTCGAGAAAATGAGCGCTGCTTACAGTGTGGAACTGGAGAGGAGAAATAAACTCTTATCTGTCTCCAAACCAAAAGGAGTGAAAGTGGCCATGGTTCAAGAAGAGGGGAACAGTGATGTTGAGCAGGTTAGTGGTTTGAAGAAAAATAAAAGCCACACAGTTAAACCTAACCCTATACTTGAGAAGCTTGATGCTGGTAATAAAGTGATCTGTGAAGCGCTCCAGAACCTCACTACACATGTGGCTAGTCTCAACCAAGCAAAGATAAATAAAGAAGAAGACAAACCAGCTAAAACTAAGCAGAACAACTCTGGTAGTGTGACACGAAACCCGAGAAAGTGTTCTGAGTGTGAAAAATCCAACCCAGACGGCCGATGTAGTCACTGTTACAAGTGTGGCAGCAGTGAACATTGGGCTATTGGCTGTCGAAAGAGAAAAGATACCACCGCCAGCACATGCAAAATAGAAGTGGCCGATGTTAAGTTGAACAATGATGCTTTGCTAACTAGTCAGGCCATATTGACAAGAAAACAAGAAAGAACAGCAAAGTTAGTGGGACGCAAAAGTCTTGTCCAGTGTAACCTTGGTGGAGTTCAGACGACAGTGTTATGGGATACAGGATCCCAAGTGTCTATTGTTGACATGGATTGGAAAAAGACACACTTTACCAGATGCTGAGATTCGACCAGTGCAAGAGCTCTTTGATGAGGGTGTATTGGATCTCTCTGCTGCAAATGGGACAAAGATACCTTATGAGGGATGGATAGGAGTGAAGTTCAGCCTACCAGAAAATAAGGACAGTGAACTACTAGTGCCGCTATTGGTGACCACTAACCCACTTGCAAAACCAATAATAGGGTTCAATGTGATTGAAGAGTTAGCACAGACCAACTTGTCTACTAACAGAACAGCAGCAAGCAAATTTGTGCACAGTCTTGGATCAGCCCTCGATGTCGGACACAAAAAGGCAAGAGCAGTATATTCAGTTCTGAAAAAGCAGAACACCATCTCAGAGAGTCAGATTGCAAGGCTCGGAAGACAGGATGTCATCATCCCAAAGCACAAGATGGTAAAGGTGGTCTGTGGGAAACTCAACAAGAGCATATTGAGGGAGCAGTATGCAATACTGGAACCAAATGAAGACACACCATGGCCTGCTGGACTGGATATAAAGCAACAGTTAGTACAGTTACCCAGTGAAGATAAAGCCACCATTTTGGTTGTGATTGAAAACAACACAGATGATGACATCAGACTACAAAACAGAACTGTACTTGGTTGGTTATATGCTGTAGATGCTGTAAAGGAAGTTCAGGAAAAAGCCACATCTGAAATGCAAAATGAAAATGCAGATTTGAGCGAAAATGAACAAGTGAGACCATGTCAGGAAACAACAGTCGGAAGTTGTAATGAAAGTAAACCAGAAAAGCAACTCTGGGATCCACCTGTCGATCTCTCCCACCTAACATCAGAGCAGCAACACAAAGTGAGACAGATGCTGAGGGAAGAGAGTGAAGTTTTCGCGAGGGATGATTGGGACACTGGATGTATTCCTGATCTGCAGATGAAAATACGTTTGAAGGATGACATCCCAGTGACAAAGAAATACAATTCCATCCCACGTCACCTGTATGAGGAAGTGAAAAAACACATACATGACCTCCTCAGCAGAGGATGGATCCAGAAGTCAACCTCTTCCTACTCATCACCGATCGTGATTGTGAGGAAAAAGGATTCTACTATCAGACTCTGTGTAGACTATCGACAGCTAAATGAAAAGACACATCCTGATCGACACCCCATCCCAAGAATCCAGGAAATCTTGGAGAATCTTGGAGGAAACTCATGGTTCACAGTGCTTGATCAAGGTAAAGCCTATCATCAGGGCTTTGTCAGTGAAGAGAGCCGGACATGCACCGCCTTCATCACGCCCTGGGGATTATATGAATGGCTCAGGATCCCCTTTGGACTGACAAATGCTCCTGCTACATTCCAGCGGTACATGGAGGGTTGCCTTGGAGACCTGAGAGATGAGGTATGCGTGCCTTACCTTGATGACGTCTTGGTGTTTAGTAAGAACTTTGACCTCCATGTAGAGAATGTGAGGAAGGTGCTGCAAAGGCAAAAGAACTGTGGAATCAAACTCAGACCAAAAAAATGTGACTTCTTTAAAAAGGAAGTTTGCTACGTGGGACGTGTCATTTCAGAGGAGGGATATCGAATGAACCCGACAGAGGTAGAGGCTGTTCAAGCTCTGAAAAAAAGAAAACCAAAAACAGTCAGAGAGGTGAGATCCCTGGTTAGCTTCTTGGGCTACTACAGGTCATTCATTGCTGATTTTTCCAGGATTGCCAAGCCTCTTTATGAGTTACTATCGCACCCAAAGACTGAGAAGAAACAGATAAAGAAGGGTCGAGGCCGTCATTCTCCCCAGCTACCTCCATCTCAGCCAGTGGAGTGGACAGCACTACATCAGCAGGTGTTGGATAGACTGGTTGACACACTGTCAGATCCTCCAGTAATGGCATATCCTGATCTTGAGAAGCCATTGGTGCTACATGTTGATGCGTCTGAGGAAGGTCTTGGAGCCGTTTTGTATCAGCGTCAAGAAGGAGCATTGAGAGTGATAGGATACGGATCGCGAACATTCACTCCCACAGAGAAGAATTACAGACTCCATTCAGGGAAGCTGGAATTCTTAGCTCTTAAATGGGCTGTAACTGAACGATTCCGGGATTATCTCTTCCATGCCCCTCACTTCACTGTGTACAGCGATAATAACCCCCTGACATATGTGATGAAGACAGCAAAACTAAATGCGGTGGGACATCGCTGGGTGTCAGAGTTAGCAGATTTCCGCTTCACTCTGAAATACAGACCAGGAATTGTCAACCGCGATGCAGACTTCTTATCCCGTCAACCAGCAGAAATGGACCAGATGATGAAAGAATGCACAGAGCAGTGTGAACCAGATGACATCGCAGCAGTTGGAGAAGGACTGCGAGCTCAGAACAAAGGTGACACTGATTGGATCTCAGCCATCACATGTAATGTAGATGTGCTACCTGAACTGACCACTGCATGTGAAACTACTGTAAAACCAATACCAGTCGAAGAGATTCAGGCAAGTCAAAGAGAGGATGAAGTGATAAGCAGAGTCATCACTCTAAAACAACAGAGCGAACACCTGAGATACCGAGATAAGATCAAAGAGTCAATGACAGTGAAACGCCTCCTGAGAGAGTGGCCTCGTCTTCACTTGGACAAGGATGGAATCCTGCGACGAAAGACTAACTCCAGAATCCAGCTTGTGGTTCCTGAAAAGCTCAAGTCACTGATCTATCAGCAACTACATGAGGAAATGGGACATTTAGGAGCTGACAGGATGATATCTTTAGCCAGAGAGAGATTATTTTGGCCAAAAATGAGAGAGGAAATTGAACATTATGTGACAAAAGTGTGCCGGTGCTTGAAACAGAAAAAGCCAAACAGACAAACAAGAACACCTCTGCAGAGCATAACGACATCAGCACCTTTTGAAATGATTTCCATTGATTATCTGCACCTGGAGAGAAGCAATGGTGGTGTGGAATACATTCTGGTGATAATTGACCACTTTACAAAGTTTGCACAGGCTTATGCTACACCAAATAAGTCAGGCAAGACAGCTGCACGCAAGATCTTTGAAGACTATATTTTGAGATTCGGCTTCCCAGCCAAAATTCACCATGACCAGGGAAGGGAATTTGAAAATGAGTTGTTTAAGAAACTGCAAAGCTACAGTGGGATACGACATTCAAGGACAACTCCATATCATCCTCAGTCCAACCCAGCTGAGCGATTTAACAGAACTTTGTTGAGTATGCTCCGGACATTGGAAGAGACACAAAAACCTAACTGGAGAGACCATTTGAACAAAGTGGTTCATGCATATAACTCCACTGTCCATGAATCAACAGGATTTCCCCCTTTTTTCCTGCTGTTTGGTAGAGAGCCTACTTTACCCATTGATCTGATGTTTCCCAGAGAACAAGCAAGTAAACAGTCGCATGCGGGATATGCTGAGAAATGGCGAGGGTCAATGCAGGAAGCCTATAACATTGAACAGGAAAACATGAGAAAAGCTGGTGAAAGAGGACAAAAAAATACGTCAGGAGTTGATTTCACAGTCTGATGTCATGTTCATGAATATCTGCAGCTTTCAGCACTTTCCTGCCTAGAGATGCATTTTCACTTTTTATGCTCTTAAAAGACGTTTCAGGCAGAGAGGAGGCCAAAAGTTGATTTTGTGAAAGTAAACATAGTTTCAAAGATTTTCTTCAAAACACTACGTCAGGACAGTTGATTTCACAGTCTGATGTCATGTCAATATCTGCAGCTTTCAGCACTTTCCTGCCTAGAGATGCATTTTCACTTTTTATGCTCTTAAAAGACGTTTCAGGCAGAGAGGAGGCCAAAAGTTGATTTTGTGAAAGTAAACATAGTTTCAAAGATTTTCTTCAAAAAACTACGTCAGGAGTTGATTTCACAGTCTGATGTAATTTTCATGAATTGATGTAGCTTTCAGCACTTTATTGCCTAGAGATGCATTTTCTCTTTTTATGCTCTTAAAAGACGTTGCAGGCAGAGAGGAGGCCAAAAGTTGATTTTGTGAAAGTAAACATAGTTTCAAAGATTTTCTTCAAAAAACTACGTCAGGAGTTGATTTCACAGTCTGATGTCATGTTCATGAATATCTGCAGCTTTCAGCACTTTCCTGCCTAGAGATGCATTTTCACTTTTTATGCTCTTAAAAGACGTTTCAGGCAGAGAGGAGGCCAAAAGTTGATTTTGTGAAAGTAAACATAGTTTCAAAGATTTTCTTCAAAAACGTCCATCAGGTCAGTTGATTTCACAGTCTGATGTCATTTTCATGAATTTATGTAGCTTTCAGCACTTTATTGCCAAGAGATGCATTTTCACTTTTTATGCTCTTAAAAGACGTTTCAGGCAGAGAGGAGGCCAAAAGTTGATTTTGTGAAAGTAAACATAGTTTCAAAGATTTTCTTCAAAACACTACGTCAGGACAGTTGATTTCACAGTCTGATGTCATGTCAATATCTGCAGCTTTCAGCACTTTACTGCCTAGAGATGCATTTTCACTTTTTATGCTCTTAAAAGACGTTTCAGGCAGAGAGGAGGCCAAAAGTTGATTTTGTGAAAGTAAAAATAGTTTCAAAGATTTTCTTCAAAAAACTACGTCAGGAGTTGATTTCACATTCTGATGTCATTTTCATGAATTGATGTAGCTTTCAGCACTTTACTGCCTAGAGATGCGTTTTCACTTTTTATGCTCTTAAAAGACGTTTCAGGCAGAGAGGAGGCCAAAAGTTGATTTTGTGAAAGTAAACATAGTTTCAAAGATTTTCTTCAAAAAACTACGTCAGGAGTTGATTTCACAGTCTGATGTAATTTTCATGAATTGATGTAGCTTTCAGCACTTTATTGCCTAGAGATGCATTTTCTCTTTTTATGCTCTTAAAAGACGTTGCAGGCAGAGAGGAGGCCAAAAGTTGATTTTGTGAAAGTAAACATAGTTTCAAAGATTTTCTTCAAAAAACTACGTCAGGAGTTGATTTCACAGTCTGATATCATGTTCATGAATATCTGCAGCTTTCAGCACTTTCCTGCCTAGAGATGCATTTTCACTTTTTATGCTCTTAAAAGACGTTTCAGGCAGAGAGGAGGCCAAAAGTTGATTTTGTGAAAGTAAACATAGTTTCAAAGATTTTCTTCAAAAACGTCCATCAGGTCAGTTGATTTCACAGTCTGATGTCATTTTCATGAATTTATGTAGCTTTCAGCACTTTATTGCCTAGAGATGCATTTTCACTTTTTATGCTCTTAAAAGACGTTTCAGGCAGAGAGGAGGCCAAAAGTTGATTTTGTGAAAGTAAACATAGTTTCAAAGATTTTCTTCAAAACACTACGTCAGGACAGTTGATTTCACAGTCTGATGTCATGTCAATATCTGCAGCTTTCAGCACTTTACTGCCTAGAGATGCATTTTCACTTTTTATGCTCTTAAAAGACGTTTCAGGCAGAGAGGAGGCCAAAAGTTGATTTTGTGAAAGTAAACATAGTTTCAAAGATTTTCTTCAAAAAACTACATCAGGACAGTTGATTTCACAGTCTGATGTCATTTTCATGAATTGATGTAGCTTTCAAGCACTTTACTGCCTAGAGATGCGTTTTCACTTTTTATGCTCTTAAAAGACGTTTCAGGCAGAGAGGAGGCCAAAAGTTGATTTTGTGAAAGTAAACATACTTTCAAAGATTTTCTTCAAAAAACTACGTCAGGAGTTGATTTCACATTCTGATGTCATTTTCATGAATTGATGTAGCTTTCAGCACTTTACTGCCTAGAGATGCGTTTTCACTTTTTATGCTCTTAAAAGACGTTTCAGGCAGAGAGGAGGCCAAAAGTTGATTTTGTGAAAGTAAACATAGTTTCAAAGATTTTCTTCAAAAAACTACGTCAGGAGTTGATTTCACAGTCTGATGTAATTTTCATGAATTGATGTAGCTTTCAGCACTTTATTGCCTAGAGATGCATTTTCTCTTTTTATGCTCTTAAAAGACGTTGCAGGCAGAGAGGAGGCCAAAAGTTGATTTTGTGAAAGTAAACATAGTTTCAAAGATTTTCTTCAAAACACTACGTCAGGACAGTTGATTTCACAGTCTGATGTCATGTCAATATCTGCAGCTTTCAGCACTTTACTGCCTAGAGATGCATTTTCACTTTTTATGCTCTTAAAAGACGTTTCAGGCAGAGAGGAGGCCAAAAGTTGATTTTGTGAAAGTAAACATAGTTTCAAAGATTTTCTTCAAAAAACTACATCAGGACAGTTGATTTCACAGTCTGATGTCATTTTCATGAATTGATGTAGCTTTCAAGCACTTTACTGCCTAGAGATGCGTTTTCACTTTTTATGCTCTTAAAAGACGTTTCAGGCAGAGAGGAGGCCAAAAGTTGATTTTGTGAAAGTAAACATACTTTCAAAGATTTTCTTCAAAAAACTACGTCAGGAGTTGATTTCACATTCTGATGTCATTTTCATGAATTGATGTAGCTTTCAGCACTTTACTGCCTAGAGATGCGTTTTCACTTTTTATGCTCTTAAAAGACGTTTCAGGCAGAGAGGAGGCCAAAAGTTGATTTTGTGAAAGTAAACATAGTTTCAAAGATTTTCTTCAAAAAACTACGTCAGGAGTTGATTTCACAGTCTGATGTAATTTTCATGAATTGATGTAGCTTTCAGCACTTTATTGCCTAGAGATGCATTTTCTCTTTTTATGCTCTTAAAAGACGTTGCAGGCAGAGAGGAGGCCAAAAGTTGATTTTGTGAAAGTAAACATAGTTTCAAAGATTTTCTTCAAAAAACTACGTCAGGAGTTGATTTCACAGTCTGATATCATGTTCATGAATATCTGCAGCTTTCAGCACTTTCCTGCCTAGAGATGCATTTTCACTTTTTATGCTCTTAAAAGACGTTTCAGGCAGAGAGGAGGCCAAAAGTTGATTTTGTGAAAGTAAACATAGTTTCAAAGATTTTCTTCAAAAACGTCCATCAGGTCAGTTGATTTCACAGTCTGATGTCATTTTCATGAATTTATGTAGCTTTCAGCACTTTATTGCCTAGAGATGCATTTTCACTTTTTATGCTCTTAAAAGACGTTTCAGGCAGAGAGGAGGCCAAAAGTTGATTTTGTGAAAGTAAACATAGTTTCAAAGATTTTCTTCAAAACACTACGTCAGGACAGTTGATTTCACAGTCTGATGTCATGTCAATATCTGCAGCTTTCAGCACTTTACTGCCTAGAGATGCATTTTCACTTTTTATGCTCTTAAAAGACGTTTCAGGCAGAGAGGAGGCCAAAAGTTGATTTTGTGAAAGTAAACATAGTTTCAAAGATTTTCTTCAAAAAACTACATCAGGACAGTTGATTTCACAGTCTGATGTCATTTTCATGAATTGATGTAGCTTTCAAGCACTTTACTGCCTAGAGATGCGTTTTCACTTTTTATGCTCTTAAAAGACGTTTCAGGCAGAGAGGAGGCCAAAAGTTGATTTTGTGAAAGTAAACATACTTTCAAAGATTTTCTTCAAAAAACTACGTCAGGAGTTGATTTCACATTCTGATGTCATTTTCATGAATTGATGTAGCTTTCAGCACTTTACTGCCTAGAGATGCGTTTTCACTTTTTATGCTCTTAAAAGACGTTTCAGGCAGAGAGGAGGCCAAAAGTTGATTTTGTGAAAGTAAACATAGTTTCAAAGATTTTCTTCAAAAAACTACGTCAGGAGTTGATTTCACAGTCTGATGTAATTTTCATGAATTGATGTAGCTTTCAGCACTTTATTGCCTAGAGATGCATTTTCTCTTTTTATGCTCTTAAAAGACGTTGCAGGCAGAGAGGAGGCCAAAAGTTGATTTTGTGAAAGTAAACATAGTTTCAAAGATTTTCTTCAAAACACTACGTCAGGACAGTTGATTTCACAGTCTGATGTCATGTCAATATCTGCAGCTTTCAGCACTTTACTGCCTAGAGATGCATTTTCACTTTTTATGCTCTTAAAAGACGTTTCAGGCAGAGAGGAGGCCAAAAGTTGATTTTGTGAAAGTAAACATAGTTTCAAAGATTTTCTTCAAAAAACTACATCAGGACAGTTGATTTCACAGTCTGATGTCATTTTCATGAATTGATGTAGCTTTCAAGCACTTTACTGCCTAGAGATGCGTTTTCACTTTTTATGCTCTTAAAAGACGTTTCAGGCAGAGAGGAGGCCAAAAGTTGATTTTGTGAAAGTAAACATACTTTCAAAGATTTTCTTCAAAAAACTACGTCAGGAGTTGATTTCACATTCTGATGTCATTTTCATGAATTGATGTAGCTTTCAGCACTTTACTGCCTAGAGATGCGTTTTCACTTTTTATGCTCTTAAAAGACGTTTCAGGCAGAGAGGAGGCCAAAAGTTGATTTTGTGAAAGTAAACATAGTTTCAAAGATTTTCTTCAAAAAACTACGTCAGGAGTTGATTTCACAGTCTGATGTAATTTTCATGAATTGATGTAGCTTTCAGCACTTTATTGCCTAGAGATGCATTTTCTCTTTTTATGCTCTTAAAAGACGTTGCAGGCAGAGAGGAGGCCAAAAGTTGATTTTGTGAAAGTAAACATAGTTTCAAAGATTTTCTTCAAAAAACTACGTCAGGAGTTGATTTCACAGTCTGATATCATGTTCATGAATATCTGCAGCTTTCAGCACTTTCCTGCCTAGAGATGCATTTTCACTTTTTATGCTCTTAAAAGACGTTTCAGGCAGAGAGGAGGCCAAAAGTTGATTTTGTGAAAGTAAACATAGTTTCAAAGATTTTCTTCAAAAACGTCCATCAGGTCAGTTGATTTCACAGTCTGATGTCATTTTCATGAATTTATGTAGCTTTCAGCACTTTATTGCCTAGAGATGCATTTTCACTTTTTATGCTCTTAAAAGACGTTTCAGGCAGAGAGGAGGCCAAAAGTTGATTTTGTGAAAGTAAACATAGTTTCAAAGATTTTCTTCAAAACACTACGTCAGGACAGTTGATTTCACAGTCTGATGTCATGTCAATATCTGCAGCTTTCAGCACTTTACTGCCTAGAGATGCATTTTCACTTTTTATGCTCTTAAAAGACGTTTCAGGCAGAGAGGAGGCCAAAAGTTGATTTTGTGAAAGTAAACATAGTTTCAAAGATTTTCTTCAAAAAACTACATCAGGACAGTTGATTTCACAGTCTGATGTCATTTTCATGAATTGATGTAGCTTTCAAGCACTTTACTGCCTAGAGATGCGTTTTCACTTTTTATGCTCTTAAAAGACGTTTCAGGCAGAGAGGAGGCCAAAAGTTGATTTTGTGAAAGTAAACATACTTTCAAAGATTTTCTTCAAAAAACTACGTCAGGAGTTGATTTCACAGTCTGATGTCATGTTCATGAATATCTGCAGCTTTCAGCACTTTCCTGCCTAGAGATGCATTTTCACTTTTTATGCTCTTAAAAGACGTTTCAGGCAGAGAGGAGGCCAAAAGTTGATTTTGTGAAAGTAAACATAGTTTCAAAGATTTTCTTCAAAAAACTACGTCAGGAGTTGATTTCACAGTCTGATGTAATTTTCATGAATTGATGTAGCTTTCAGCACTTTATTGCCTAGAGATGCATTTTCTCTTTTTATGCTCTTAAAAGACGTTGCAGGCAGAGAGGAGGCCAAAAGTTGATTTTGTGAAAGTAAACATAGTTTCAAAGATTTTCTTCAAAAAACTACGTCAGGAGTTGATTTCACAGTCTGATGTCATGTTCATGAATATCTGCAGCTTTCAGCACTTTCCTGCCTAGAGATGCATTTTCACTTTTTATGCTCTTAAAAGACGTTTCAGGCAGAGAGGAGGCCAAAAGTTGATTTTGTGAAAGTAAACATAGTTTCAAAGATTTTCTTCAAAAACGTCCATCAGGTCAGTTGATTTCACAGTCTGATGTCATTTTCATGAATTTATGTAGCTTTCAGCACTTTATTGCCTAGAGATGCATTTTCACTTTTTATGCTCTTAAAAGACGTTTCAGGCAGAGAGGAGGCCAAAAGTTGATTTTGTGAAAGTAAACATAGTTTCAAAGATTTTCTTCAAAACACTACGTCAGGACAGTTGATTTCACAGTCTGATGTCATGTCAATATCTGCAGCTTTCAGCACTTTACTGCCTAGAGATGCATTTTCACTTTTTATGCTCTTAAAAGACGTTTCAGGCAGAGAGGAGGCCAAAAGTTGATTTTGTGAAAGTAAACATAGTTTCAAAGATTTTCTTCAAAAAACTACGTCAGGAGTTGATTTCACAGTCTGATGTCATGTTCATGAATATCTGCAGCTTTCAGCACTTTCCTGCCTAGAGATGCATTTTCACTTTTTATGCTCTTAAAAGACGTTTCAGGCAGAGAGGAGGCCAAAAGTTGATTTTGTGAAAGTAAACATAGTTTCAAAGATTTTCTTCAAAAAACTACGTCAGGACAGTTGATTTCACAGTCTGATGTCATTTTCATGAATTGATGTAGCTTTCAGCACTTTACTGCCTAGAGATGCGTTTTCACTTTTTATGCTCTTAAAAGACGTTTCAGGCAGAGAGGAGGCCAAAAGTTGATTTTGTGAAAGTAAACATAGTTTCAAAGATTTTCTTCAAAAAACTACATCAGGACAGTTGATTTCACAGTCTGATGTCATTTTCATGAATTGATGTAGCTTTCAAGCACTTTACTGCCTAGAGATGCGTTTTCACTTTTTATGCTCTTAAAAGACGTTTCAGGCAGAGAGGAGGCCAAAAGTTGATTTTGTGAAAGTAAACATACTTTCAAAGATTTTCTTCAAAAACGTCCATCAGGTCAGTTGATTTCACAGTCTGATGTCATTTTCATGAATTTATGTAGCTTTCAGCACTTTATTGCCTAGAGATGCATTTTCACTTTTTATGCTCTTAAAAGACGTTTCAGGCAGAGAGGAGGCCAAAAGTTGATTTTGTGAAAGTAAACATAGTTTCAAAGATTTTCTTCAAAACACTACGTCAGGACAGTTGATTTCACAGTCTGATGTCATGTCAATATCTGCAGCTTTCAGCACTTTACTGCCTAGAGATGCATTTTCACTTTTTATGCTCTTAAAAGACGTTTCAGGCAGAGAGGAGGCCAAAAGTTGATTTTGTGAAAGTAAACATAGTTTCAAAGATTTTCTTCAAAAAACTACGTCAGGAGTTGATTTCACAGTCTGATGTCATGTTCATGAATATCTGCAGCTTTCAGCACTTTCCTGCCTAGAGATGCATTTTCACTTTTTATGCTCTTAAAAGACGTTTCAGGCAGAGAGGAGCCCAAAAGTTGATTTTGTGAAAGTAAACATAGTTTCAAAGATTTTCTTCAAAAAACTACTTCAGGACAGTTGATTTCACAGTCTGATGTCATTTTCATGAATTGATGTAGCTTTCAGCACTTTCCTGCCTAGAGATGCATTTTCACTTTTTATGCTCTTAAAAGACGTTTCAGGCAGAGAGGAGGCCAAAAGTTGATTTTGTGAAAGTAAACATAGTTTCAAAGATTTTCTTCAAAAAACTACGTCAGGACAGTTGATTTCACAGTCTGATGTCATTTTCATGAATTGATGAAGCTTTCAGCACTTTACTGCCTTAGAGATGCGTTTTCACTTTTTATGCTCTTAAAAGACGTTTCAGGCAGAGAGGAGGCCAAAAGTTGATTTTGTGAAAGTAAACATAGTTTCAAAGATTTTCTTCAAAAAACTACATCAGGACAGTTGATTTCACAGTCTGATGTCATTTTCATGAATTGATGTAGCTTTCAGCACTTTAATGCCTAGAGATGCATTTTCACTTTTTATGCTCTTAAAAGACGTTTCAGGCAGAGAGGAGGCCAAAAGTTGATTTTGTGAAAGTAAACATAGTTTCAAAGATTTTCTTCAAAAAACTACATCAGGACAGTTGATTTCACAGTCTGATGTCATTTTCATGAATTGATGAAGCTTTCAGCACTTTACTGCCTTAGAGATGCGTTTTCACTTTTTATGCTCTTAAAAGACGTTTCAGGCAGAGGAGGCCAAAAGTTGATTTTGTGAAAGTAAACATAGTTTCAAAGATTTTCTTCAAAAAACTACGTCAGGAGTTGATTTCACAGTCTGATGTCATGTTCATGAATATCTGCAGCTTTCAGCACTTTCCTGCC
This sequence comes from Anarhichas minor, assembly GCF_050575085.1. Taxonomy (NCBI): domain Eukaryota; kingdom Metazoa; phylum Chordata; class Actinopteri; order Perciformes; family Anarhichadidae; genus Anarhichas; species Anarhichas minor. Next base: position 2,874,043 of record NW_027466501.1, read on the forward strand.
TAGAGATGCATTTTCACTTTTTATGCTCTTAAAAGACGTTTCAGGCAGAGAGGAGCCCAAAAGTTGATTTTGTGAAAGTAAACATAGTTTCAAAGATTTTCTTTAAAAAACTACGTTAGGAGTTGATTTCACAGTCTGATGTAATTTTCATGAATTGATGTAGCTTTCAGCACTTTAATGCCTAGAGATGCATTTTCACTTTTTATGCTCTTAAAAGACGTTTCAGGCAGAGAGGAGGCCAAAAGTTGATTTTGTGAAAGTAAACATAGTTTCAAAGATTTTCTTCAAAAAACTACGTCAGGACAGTTGATTTCACAGTCTGATGTCATGTTCATGAATATCTGCAGCTTTCAGCACTTTCCTGCCTAGAGATGCGTTTTCACTTTTTATGCTCTTAAAAGACGTTTCAGGCAGAGAGGAGGCCAAAAGTTGATTTTGTGAAAGTAAACATAGTTTCAAAGATTTTCTTCAAAAAACTACGTCAGGAGTTGATTTCACAGTCTGATGTCATGTTCATGAATATCTGCAGCTTTCAGCACTTTCCTGCCTAGAGATGCATTTTCACTTTTTATGCTCTTAAAAGACGTTTCAGGCAGAGAGGAGGCCAAAAGTTGATTTTGTGAAAGTAAACATAGTTTCAAAGATTTTCTTCAAAAAACTACGTCAGGACAGTTGATTTCACAGTCTGATGTCATTTTCATGAATTGATGTAGCTTTCAGCACTTTACTGCCTAGAGATGTGTTTTCACTTTTTATGCTCTTAAAAGACGTTTCAGGCAGAGAGGAGGCCAAAAGTTGATTTTGTGAAAGTAAACATAGTTTCAAAGATTTTCTTCAAAAAACTACATCAGGACAGTTGATTTCACAGTCTGATGTCATGTTCATGAATATCTGCAGCTTTCAGCACTTTCCTGCCTAGAGATGCGTTTTCACTTTTTATGCTCTTAAAAGACGTTTCAGGCAGAGAGGAGGCCAAAAGTTGATTTTGTGAAAGTAAACATAGTTTCAAAGATTTTCTTCAAAGAACTACGTCAGGAGTTGATTTCACAGTCTGATGTAATTTTCATGAATTGATGTAGCTTTCAGCACTTTAATGCCTAGAGATGCATTTTCACTTTTTATGCTCTTAAAAGACGTTTCAGGCAGAGAGGAGGCCAAAAGTTGATTTTGTGAAAGTAAACATAGTTTCAAAGATTTTCTTCAAAAAACTACATCAGGACAGTTGATTTCACAGTCTGATGTCATTTTCATGAATTGATGAAGCTTTCAGCACTTTACTGCCTTAGAGATGCGTTTTCACTTTTTATGCTCTTAAAAGACGTTTCAGGCAGAGAGGAGGCCAAAAGTTGATTTTGTGAAAGTAAACATAGTTTCAAAGATTTTCTTCAAAAAACTACGTCAGGAGTTGATTTCACAGTCTGATGTCATGTTCATGAATATCTGCAGCTTTCAGCACTTTCCTGCCTAGAGATGCATTTTCACTTTTTATGCTCTTAAAAGACGTTTCAGGCAGAGAGGAGCCCAAAAGTTGATTTTGTGAAAGTAAACATAGTTTCAAAGATTTTCTTCAAAAAACTACGTCAGGAGTTGATTTCACAGTCTGATGTAATTTTCATGAATTGATGTAGCTTTCAGCACTTTAATGCCTAGAGATGCATTTTCACTTTTTATGCTCTTAAAAGACGTTTCAGGCAGAGAGGAGGCCAAAAGTTGATTTTGTGAAAGTAAACATAGTTTCAAAGATTTTCTTCAAAAAACTACGTCAGGACAGTTGATTTCACAGTCTGATGTCATGTTCATGAATATCTGCAGCTTTCAGCACTTTCCTGCCTAGAGATGCGTTTTCACTTGTTATGCTCTTAAAAGACGTTTCAGGCAGAGAGGAGGCCAAAAGTTGATTTTGTGAAAGTAAACATAGTTTCAAAGATTTTCTTCAAAAAACTACGTCAGGAGTTGATTTCACAGTCTGATGTCATGTTCATGAATAGCTGCAGCTTTCAGCACTTTCCTGCCTAGAGATGCATTTTCACTTTTTATGCTCTTAAAAGACGTTTCAGGCAGAGAGGAGACCAAAAGTTGATTTTGTGAGAGTAAACATAGTTTCAAAGATTTTCTTCAAAAAACTACGTCAGGACAGTTGATTTCACAGTCTGATGTCATTTTCATGAATTGATGTAGCTTTCAGCACTTTACTGCCTAGAGATGTGTTTTCACTTTTTATGCTCTTAAAAGACGTTTCAGGCAGAGAGGAGGCCAAAAGTTGATTTTGTGAAAGTAAACATAGTTTCAAAGATTTTCTTCAAAAAACTACGTCAGGTCAGTTGATTTCACTGTTTCATGATGTTTTCATTACAACCTGCTTACCCACCTTTACTGGTTTATGGTACATTCTCAGCCTTTTATGCTCTTAAAATAAGTTTCAGGCTTGGAAGAGGCCAAAAGTGGATTTTGTGAAAGTAAACAGTTTCCAAAAACTGGCTCAGGGCAGTTGATTTCAATGTTTCATTATGTTTTCATTACAACCTGCTTACCCACCTTTACTGGTTTAATGTAGCCTTTTATGTTCTTAAAATACGTTTCAGGCTTGGAAGAGGCCAAAAGTGGATTTTGTGAAAGTCAACATAGTTTCAGAAAACTGGCTCAGGGCAGTTGATTTCACTGTTTCATTATGTTTTCATTACAACCTGCTTACCCACCTTTACTGGTTTAATGTAGCCTTTTATGTTCTTAAAATACGTTTCAGGCTTGGAAGAGGCCAAAAGCTGATTTTGTGAAAGTAAACATAGTTTCAGAAAACTGGCTCAGGTCAGTTGATTTCACTGTTTCATGATGTTTTCATTACAACCTGCTTACCCACCTTTACTGGTTTACGGTACATTCTCAGCCTTTTATGCTTTTAAAATACGTTTCAGGCTTGGAAGAGTCCAAAAGTGGATTTTGTGAAAGTAAACATAGTTTCAGAAAACTGGCTCAGGTCAGTTGATTTCACTGTTTCATGATGTTTTCATTACAACCTGCTTACCCACCTTTACTGGTTTACGGTACATTCTCAGCCTTTTATGCTCTTAAAATACGTTTCAGGCTTGGAAGAGGCCAAAAGTGGATTTTGTGAAAGTAAACAGTTTCAAAGATTTTCTTCAACAAACTGGCTCAGGGCAGTTGATTTCAGTTTCATGATGTTTTCATTACAACCTGCTTACCCACCTTTACTGGTTTACGGTACATTCTCAGCCTTTTATGCTCTTAAAATACATTTCAGGCTTGGAAGAGGCCAAAAGTGGATTTTGTGAAAGTCAACATAGTTTCAAAGATTTTCTTCAGAAAACTGGCTCAGGGCAGTTGATTTCACTGTTTCATGATGTTTTCATTACAACCTGCTTACCCACCTTTACTGGTTTATGGTACATTCTCAGCCTTTTATGCTCTTAAAATACGTTTCAGGCTTGGAAGAGGCCCAAAGTGGATTTTGTGAAATTCAACATAGTTTTAAAGATTTTCTTCAACAAAACTGGCTCAGGGCAGTTGATTTCACTGTTTCATGATGTTTTCATTACAACCTGCTTACCCACCTTTACTGGTTTATGGTACATTCTCAGCCTTTTATGCTCTTAAAATACATTTCAGGCTTGGAAGAGGCCAAAAGTGGATTTTGTGAAAGTCAACATAGTTTCAAAGATTTTCTTCAAAAAAACTGGCTCAGGGCAGTTGATTTCACTGTTTCATGATGTTTTCATTACAACCTGCTTACCCACCTTTACTGGTTTACGGTACATTCTCAGCCTTTTATGCTCTTAAAATACATTTCAGGCTTGGAAGAGGCCAAAAGTGGATTTTGTGAAAGTCAATGTAGCGCACTGAAATATGTCATTTCATATTTCTTGCTAATTTACTATCAGGGTGTCTATGTAAAATCATTTGCTTTAAATATGTGTTTAAGTTCATTCATATTTGTATTACTTCAGTAGGTAATGTTATTAACTACTGAACGGTATGCTTGCTAACTGTAAAGGGAAGAAAGTTGGTGTACTGACCCTTTAGAAGAAAGCGCTGTCGCTTTAAGAGAGTTTTAGAGAGAACGTGATGTATGCAGGCTGAAGGAAAAGATGTGCTTGTGCTTAACCGTGGGGTTTGAAAATAAAAGTGGCAAAACGAAGATGGACGTGTTGTTGGACGGTTCATTTTAAGGGTGCAACATAATTTTGGTGTTTCCGCCCGGTCTAAGCAAGTTTTCTGACGGAAAAAGGTGTGTTTCTGTGGACAACGAGTGTAGCCGAGCTAGCTTGTTATGACGGCTAGCAGCAGCTACCAGCTCACCGATGCAGCAGAAAAGACACACGTGGAAGGAAAATAAAAAAAGTACTCTTGCTTTCTTCAAGCTGTGAGTAATTCAAAGACTGAACAAATATGGAGGGTGAATGGGAATCGCTACTGGCTGATATTGAGGAGAAACTTGTAACTTTATCAGTAACTGATCTCAGTGCAGTAAGTCAGGAGCTAGGACTTCAGCCCAGTGAGGAGATAAAATCGTCATGTCGGTTACTGAGAAGGCTGATCCTGGGTTACCTGGAGAGTGAAGATGTTACTGGGTTGGAAGATACATGATTTTCAGTGCTTTTAGCCACGAACGATTTTATTGACAACTTGAGAAAAGAGACTGACGATGCTGGTGGACAGAATGTATCTGCATGTGTGGAGGAGACGAGTGGGCAGCCAGAGGCAGTTATGGGGCGCCCCCTGTCGACGGCAGATGGTACTACACCGCAACCAGCTTTGTCACCACAGAGGTCAAGCAGCTTAACAGGCTCAGTAAGAGACCCAGAACAAACCAGAAACAACGTGAATCTGCATCCCATGTACAGGAAGGATTTCAGGATTATTGGTCAAATTGGTGAAGTGGGCCAAAAAGACAAGCTGAATTTCACCAGCCTTGAAAGACAGATTGAACGTGGACTACAAAAAGGCTACGATGAAGGTGAGATTGTTGAAGCAGTAATCCAGTCTATTGCACCTGAAGTCAGATTAAAGAGCTACTTGGAGAGCAGACAAAAACTATCACTGAACTTTTTAAGACAAGTCCTTAGGACTCATTTCGTCGAGAAAGATGCCACAGAACTTTATCATTCACTGACCCGTGCTGTCCAAGAGCCAAAAGAAACCCCTGTGCAGTTTCTAATCCGCACTATGGACCTCAGACAGAAAGTTCTATTTGCATCAGAAAGAGCCAAGGTCGGGCTGAAGTATAACCCAGAACTCATACAGACCCAGTTCTTGCAAACATTGGTGACAGGGTTACAAGATGATGCTGTACGTACCGATATCAAGCCTTACCTGCAGGATTCATCTGTACAGGACGAAGTGTTACTCGAGAAAATGAGCGCTGCTTACAGTGTGGAACTGGAGAGGAGAAATAAACTCTTATCTGTCTCCAAACCAAAAGGAGTGAAAGTGGCCATGGTTCAAGAAGAGGGGAACAGTGATGTTGAGCAGGTTAGTGGTTTGAAGAAAAATAAAAGCCACACAGTTAAACCTAACCCTATACTTGAGAAGCTTGATGCTGGTAATAAAGTGATCTGTGAAGCGCTCCAGAACCTCACTACACATGTGGCTAGTCTCAACCAAGCAAAGATAAATAAAGAAGAAGACAAACCAGCTAAAACTAAGCAGAACAACTCTGGTAGTGTGACACGAAACCCGAGAAAGTGTTCTGAGTGTGAAAAATCCAACCCAGACGGCCGATGTAGTCACTGTTACAAGTGTGGCAGCAGTGAACATTGGGCTATTGGCTGTCGAAAGAGAAAAGATACCACCGCCAGCACATGCAAAATAGAAGTGGCCGATGTTAAGTTGAACAATGATGCTTTGCTAACTAGTCAGGCCATATTGACAAGAAAACAAGAAAGAACAGCAAAGTTAGTGGGACGCAAAAGTCTTGTCCAGTGTAACCTTGGTGGAGTTCAGACGACAGTGTTATGGGATACAGGATCCCAAGTGTCTATTGTTGACATGGATTGGAAAAAGACACACTTTACCAGATGCTGAGATTCGACCAGTGCAAGAGCTCTTTGATGAGGGTGTATTGGATCTCTCTGCTGCAAATGGGACAAAGATACCTTATGAGGGATGGATAGGAGTGAAGTTCAGCCTACCAGAAAATAAGGACAGTGAACTACTAGTGCCGCTATTGGTGACCACTAACCCACTTGCAAAACCAATAATAGGGTTCAATGTGATTGAAGAGTTAGCACAGACCAACTTGTCTACTAACAGAACAGCAGCAAGCAAATTTGTGCACAGTCTTGGATCAGCCCTCGATGTCGGACACAAAAAGGCAAGAGCAGTATATTCAGTTCTGAAAAAGCAGAACACCATCTCAGAGAGTCAGATTGCAAGGCTCGGAAGACAGGATGTCATCATCCCAAAGCACAAGATGGTAAAGGTGGTCTGTGGGAAACTCAACAAGAGCATATTGAGGGAGCAGTATGCAATACTGGAACCAAATGAAGACACACCATGGCCTGCTGGACTGGATATAAAGCAACAGTTAGTACAGTTACCCAGTGAAGATAAAGCCACCATTTTGGTTGTGATTGAAAACAACACAGATGATGACATCAGACTACAAAACAGAACTGTACTTGGTTGGTTATATGCTGTAGATGCTGTAAAGGAAGTTCAGGAAAAAGCCACATCTGAAATGCAAAATGAAAATGCAGATTTGAGCGAAAATGAACAAGTGAGACCATGTCAGGAAACAACAGTCGGAAGTTGTAATGAAAGTAAACCAGAAAAGCAACTCTGGGATCCACCTGTCGATCTCTCCCACCTAACATCAGAGCAGCAACACAAAGTGAGACAGATGCTGAGGGAAGAGAGTGAAGTTTTCGCGAGGGATGATTGGGACACTGGATGTATTCCTGATCTGCAGATGAAAATACGTTTGAAGGATGACATCCCAGTGACAAAGAAATACAATTCCATCCCACGTCACCTGTATGAGGAAGTGAAAAAACACATACATGACCTCCTCAGCAGAGGATGGATCCAGAAGTCAACCTCTTCCTACTCATCACCGATCGTGATTGTGAGGAAAAAGGATTCTACTATCAGACTCTGTGTAGACTATCGACAGCTAAATGAAAAGACACATCCTGATCGACACCCCATCCCAAGAATCCAGGAAATCTTGGAGAATCTTGGAGGAAACTCATGGTTCACAGTGCTTGATCAAGGTAAAGCCTATCATCAGGGCTTTGTCAGTGAAGAGAGCCGGACATGCACCGCCTTCATCACGCCCTGGGGATTATATGAATGGCTCAGGATCCCCTTTGGACTGACAAATGCTCCTGCTACGTTCCAGCGGTACATGGAGGGTTGCCTTGGAGACCTGAGAGATGAGGTATGCGTGCCTTACCTTGATGACGTCTTGGTGTTTAGTAAGAACTTTGACCTCCATGTAGAGAATGTGAGGAAGGTGCTGCAAAGGCAAAAGAACTGTGGAATCAAACTCAGACCAAAAAAATGTGACTTCTTTAAAAAGGAAGTTTGCTACGTGGGACGTGTCATTTCAGAGGAGGGATATCGAATGAACCCGACAGAGGTAGAGGCTGTTCAAGCTCTGAAAAAAAGAAAACCAAAAACAGTCAGAGAGGTGAGATCCCTGGTTAGCTTCTTGGGCTACTACAGGTCATTCATTGCTGATTTTTCCAGGATTGCCAAGCCTCTTTATGAGTTACTATCGCACCCAAAGACTGAGAAGAAACAGATAAAGAAGGGTCGAGGCCGTCATTCTCCCCAGCTACCTCCATCTCAGCCAGTGGAGTGGACAGCACTACATCAGCAGGTGTTGGATAGACTGGTTGACACACTGTCAGATCCTCCAGTAATGGCATATCCTGATCTTGAGAAGCCATTGGTGCTACATGTTGATGCGTCTGAGGAAGGTCTTGGAGCCGTTTTGTATCAGCGTCAAGAAGGAGCATTGAGAGTGATAGGATACGGATCGCGAACATTCACTCCCACAGAGAAGAATTACAGACTCCATTCAGGGAAGCTGGAATTCTTAGCTCTTAAATGGGCTGTAACTGAACGATTCCGGGATTATCTCTTCCATGCCCCTCACTTCACTGTGTACAGCGATAATAACCCCCTGACATATGTGATGAAGACAGCAAAACTAAATGCGGTGGGACATCGCTGGGTGTCAGAGTTAGCAGATTTCCGCTTCACTCTGAAATACAGACCAGGAATTGTCAACCGCGATGCAGACTTCTTATCCCATCAACCAGCAGAAATGGACCAGATGATGAAAGAATGCACAGAGCAGTGTGAACCAGATGACATCGCAGCAGTTGGAGAAGGACTGCGAGCTCAGAACAAAGGTGACACTGATTGGATCTCAGCCATCACATGTAATGTAGATGTGCTACCTGAACTGACCACTGCATGTGAAACTACTGTAAAACCAATACCAGTCGAAGAGATTCAGGCAAGTCAAAGAGAGGATGAAGTGATAAGCAGAGTCATCACTCTAAAACAACAGAGCGAACACCTGAGATACCGAGATAAGATCAAAGAGTCAATGACAGTGAAACGCCTCCTGAGAGAGTGGCCTCGTCTTCACTTGGACAAGGATGGAATCCTGCGACGAAAGACTAACTCCAGAATCCAGCTTGTGGTTCCTGAAAAGCTCAAGTCACTGATCTATCAGCAACTACATGAGGAAATGGGACATTTAGGAGCTGACAGGATGATATCTTTAGCCAGAGAGAGATTATTTTGGCCAAAAATGAGAGAGGAAATTGAACATTATGTGACAAAAGTGTGCCGGTGCTTGAAACAGAAAAAGCCAAACAGACAAACAAGAACACCTCTGCAGAGCATAACGACATCAGCACCTTTTGAAATGATTTCCATTGATTATCTGCACCTGGAGAGAAGCAATGGTGGTGTGGAATACATTCTGGTGATAATTGACCACTTTACAAAGTTTGCACAGGCTTATGCTACACCAAATAAGTCAGGCAAGACAGCTGCACGCAAGATCTTTGAAGACTATATTTTGAGATTCGGCTTCCCAGCCAAAATTCACCATGACCAGGGAAGGGAATTTGAAAATGAGTTGTTTAAGAAACTGCAAAGCTACAGTGTGATACGACATTCAAGGACAACTCCATATCATCCTCAGTCCAACCCAGCTGAGCGATTTAACAGAACTTTGTTGAGTATGCTCCGGACATTGGAAGAGACACAAAAACCTAACTGGAGAGACCATTTGAACAAAGTGGTTCATGCATATAACTCCACTGTCCATGAATCAACAGGATTTCCCCCTTTTTTCCTGCTGTTTGGTAGAGAGCCTACTTTACCCATTGATCTGATGTTTCCCAGAGAACAAGCAAGTAAACAGTCGCATGCGGGATATGCTGAGAAATGGCGAGGGTCAATGCAGGAAGCCTATAACATTGCACAGGAAAACATGAGAAAAGCTGGTGAAAGAGGACAAAAAACTACGTCAGGAGTTGATTTCACAGTCTGATGTCATGTTCATGAATATCTGCAGCTTTCAGCACTTTCCTGCCTAGAGATGCATTTTCACTTTTTATGCTCTTAAAAGACGTTTCAGGCAGAGAGGAGGCCAAAAGTTGATTTTGTGAAAGTAAACATAGTTTCAAAGATTTTCTTCAAAAAACTACGTCAGGAGTTGATTTCACAGTCTGATGTCATGTTCATGAATTGATGTAGCTTTCAGCACTTTACTGCCTAGAGATGCGTTTTCACTTTTTATGCTCTTAAAAGACGTTTCAGGCAGAGAGGAGGCCAAAAGTTGATTTTGTGAAAGTAAACATAGTTTCAAAGATTTTCTTCAAAAAACTACTTCAGGAGTTGATTTCACAGTCTGATGTAATTTTCATGAATTGATGTAGCTTTCAGCACTTTATTGCCTAGAGATGCATTTTCACTTTTTATGCTCTTAAAAGACGTTTCAGGCAGAGAGGAGGCCAAAAGTTGATTTTGTGAAAGTAAACATAGTTTCAAAGATTTTCTTCAAAAAACTACGTCAGGACAGTTGATTTCACAGTCGGATGTCATGTTCATGAATATCTGCAGCTTTCAGCACTTTCCTGCCTAGAGATGAATTTTCACTTTTTATGCTCTTAAAAGACGTTGCAGGCAGAGAGGAGGCCAAAAGTTGATTTTGTGAAAGTAAACATAGTTTCAAAGATTTTCTTCAAAAAACTACGTCAGGTCAGTTGATTTCACAGTCTGTCATTTTCATGAATTGATGTAGCTTTCAGCACTTTACTGCCTAGAGATGGGTTTTCACTTTTTATGCTCTTAAAAGACGTTTCAGGCAGAGAGGAGGCCAAAAGTTGATTTTGTGAAAGTAAACATAGTTTCAAAGATTTTCTTCAAAAAACTACGTCAGGACAGTTGATTTCACAGTCGGTTGTCATGTTCATGAATATCTGCAGCTTTCAGCACTTTCCTGCCTAGAGATGAATTTTCACTTTTTATGCTCTTAAAAGACGTTTCAGGCAGAGAGGAGGCCAAAAGTTGATTTTGTGAAAGTAAACATAGTTTCGAAGATTTTCTTCAAAAAACTACGTCAGGTCAGTTGATTTCACAGTCTGATGTCATTTTCATGAATTGATGTAGCTTTCAGCACTTTACTGCCTCGAGATGCGTTTTCACTTTTTATGCTCTTAAAAGACGTTTCAGGCAGAGAGGAGGCCAAAAGTTGATTTTGTGAAAGTAAACATAGTTTCAAAGATTTTCTTCAAAAAACTACGTCAGGAGTTGATTTCACAGTCTGATGTCATGTTCATGAATATCTGCAGCTTTCAGCACTTTCCTGCCTAGAGATGCATTTTCACTTTTTATGCTCTTAAAAGACGTTTCAGGCAGAGAGGAGGCCAAAAGTTGATTTTGTGAAAGTAAACATAGTTTCAAAGATTTTCTTCAAAAAACTACGTCAGGACAGTTGATTTCACAGTCTGATGTCATTTTCATGAATTGATGTAGCTTTCAGCACTTTCCTGCCTAGAGATGAATTTTCACTTTTTATGCTCTTAAAAGACGTTTCAGGCAGAGAGGAGGCCAAAAGTTGATTTTGTGAAAGTAAACATAGTTTCAAAGATTTTCTTCAAAAAACTACATCAGGAGTTGATTTCACAGTCTGATGTCATGTTCATGAATATCTGCAGCTTTCAGCACTTTCCTGCCTGGAGATGCATTTTCACTTTTTATGCTCTTAAAAGACGTTTCAGGCAGAGAGGAGGCCAAAAGTTGATTTTGTGAAAGTAAACATAGTTTCAAAGATTTTCTTCAAAAAACTACGTCAGGAGTTGATTTCACAGTCTGATGTCATGTTCATGAATATCTGCAGCTTTCAGCACTTTCCTGCCTAGAGATGCATTTTCACTTTTTATGCTCTTAAAAGACGTTTCAGGCAGAGAGGAGGCCAAAAGTTGATTTTGTGAAAGTAAACATAGTTTCAAAGATTTTCTTCAAAAAACTACGTCAGGACAGTTGATTTCACAGTCTGATGTCATGTTCATGAATTGATGTAGCTTTCAGCACTTTACTGTCTAGAGATGCGTTTTCACTTTTTATGTTCTTAAAAGACGTTTCAGGCAGAGAGGAGGCCAAAAGTTGATTTTGTGAAAGTAAACATAGTTTCAAAGATTTTCTTCAAAAAACTACGTCAGGAGTTGATTTCACAGTCTGATGTCATGTTCATGAATATCTGCAGCTTTCAGCACTTTCCTGCCTAGAGATGCATTTTCACTTTTTATGCTCTTAAAAGACGTTTCAGGCAGAGAGGAGGCCAAAAGTTGATTTTGTGAAAGTAAACATAGTTTCAAAGATTTTCTTCAAAACACTACGTCAGGACAGTTGATTTCACAGTCTGATGTCATTTTCATGAATTGATGTAGCTTTCAGCACTTTACTGCCTAGAGATGGGTTTTCACTTTTTATGCTCTTAAAAGACGTTTCAGGCAGAGAGGAGGCCAAAAGTTGATTTTGTGAAAGTAAACATAGTTTCAAAGATTTTCTTCAAAAAACTACGTCATGACAGTTGATTTCACAGTCTGATGTCATGTTCATGAATTGATGTAGCTTTCAGCACTTTCCTGCCTAGAGATGAATTTTCACTTTTTATGCTCTTAAAAGACGTTTCAGGCAGAGAGGAGGCCAAAAGTTGATTTTGTGAAAGTAAACATAGTTTCAAAGATTTTCTTCAAAAAACTACGTCAGGACAGTTGATTTCACAGTCTGATGTCATTTTCATGAATTGATGTAGCTTTCAGCACTTTCCTGCCTAGAGATGCATTTTCACTTTTTATGCTCTTAAAAGACGTTTCAGGCAGAGAGGAGGCCAAAAGTTGATTTTGTGAAAGTAAACATAGTTTCAAAGATTTTCTTCAAAAAACTACGTCAGGTCAGTTGATTTCACAGTCTGATGTCATGTTCATGAATATCTGCAGCTTTCAGCACTTTCCTGCCTAGAGATGCATTTTCACTTTTTATGCTCTTAAAAGACGTTTCAGGCAGAGAGGAGGCCAAAAGTTGATTTTGTGAAAGTAAACATAGTTTCAAAGATTTTCTTCAAAAAACTACGTCAGGAGTTGATTTCACAGTCTGATGTCATGTTCATGAATATCTGCAGCTTTCAGCACTTTCCTGCCTAGAGATGCATTTTCACTTTTTATGCTCTTAAAAGACGTTTCAGGCAGAGAGGAGGCCAAAAGTTGATTTTGTGAAAGTAAACATAGTTTCAAAGATTTTCTTCAAAAAACTACGTCAGGACAGTTGATTTCACAGTCTGATGTCATGTTCATGAATTGATGTAGCTTTCAGCACTTTACTGTCTAGAGATGCGTTTTCACTTTTTATGTTCTTAAAAGACGTTTCAGGCAGAGAGGAGGCCAAAAGTTGATTTTGTGAAAGTAAACATAGTTTCAAAGATTTTCTTCAAAAAACTACGTCAGGAGTTGATTTCACAGTCTGATGTCATGTTCATGAATATCTGCAGCTTTCAGCACTTTCCTGCCTAGAGATGCATTTTCACTTTTTATGCTCTTAAAAGACGTTTCAGGCAGAGAGGAGGCCAAAAGTTGATTTTGTGAAAGTAAACATAGTTTCAAAGATTTTCTTCAAAACACTACGTCAGGACAGTTGATTTCACAGTCTGATGTCATTTTCATGAATTGATGTAGCTTTCAGCACTTTACTGCCTAGAGATGGGTTTTCACTTTTTATGCTCTTAAAAGACGTTTCAGGCAGAGAGGAGGCCAAAAGTTGATTTTGTGAAAGTAAACATAGTTTCAAAGATTTTCTTCAAAAAACTACGTCATGACAGTTGATTTCACAGTCTGATGTCATGTTCATGAATTGATGTAGCTTTCAGCACTTTCCTGCCTAGAGATGAATTTTCACTTTTTATGCTCTTAAAAGACGTTTCAGGCAGAGAGGAGGCCAAAAGTTGATTTTGTGAAAGTAAACATAGTTTCAAAGATTTTCTTCAAAAAACTACGTCAGGACAGTTGATTTCACAGTCTGATGTCATTTTCATGAATTGATGTAGCTTTCAGCACTTTCCTGCCTAGAGATGCATTTTCACTTTTTATGCTCTTAAAAGACGTTTCAGGCAGAGAGGAGGCCAAAAGTTGATTTTGTGAAAGTAAACATAGTTTCAAAGATTTTCTTCAAAAAACTACGTCAGGTCAGTTGATTTCACAGTCTGATGTCATGTTCATGAATATCTGCAGCTTTCAGCACTTTCCTGCCTAGAGATGCATTTTCACTTTTTATGCTCTTAAAAGACGTTTCAGGCAGAGAGGAGGCCAAAAGTTGATTTTGTGAAAGTAAACATAGTTTCAAAGATTTTCTTCAAAACACTACGTCAGGACAGTTGATTTCACAGTCTGATGTCATTTTCATGAATTGATGTAGCTTTCAGCACTTTCCTGCCTAGAGATGCATTTTCACTTTTTATGCTCTTAAAAGACGTTTCAGGCAGAGAGGAGGCCAAAAGTTGATTTTGTGAAAGTAAACATAGTTTCAAAGATTTTCTTCAAAAAACTACGTCAGGTCAGTTGATTTCACAGTCTGATGTCATGTTCATGAATATCTGCAGCTTTCAGCACTTTCCTGCCTAGAGATGCATTTTCACTTTTTATGCTCTTAAAAGACGTTTCAGGCAGAGAGGAGGCCAAAAGTTGATTTTGTGAAAGTAAACATAGTTTCAAAGATTTTCTTCAAAAAACTACGTCAGGAGTTGATTTCACAGTCTGATGTCATGTTCATGAATATCTGCAGCTTTCAGCACTTTCCTGCCTAGAGATGCATTTTCACTTTTTATGCTCTTAAAAGACGTTTCAGGCAGAGAGGAGGCCAAAAGTTGATTTTGTGAAAGTAAACATAGTTTCAAAGATTTTCTTCAAAAAACTACGTCAGGACAGTTGATTTCACAGTCTGATGTCATGTTCATGAATTGATGTAGCTTTCAGCACTTTACTGTCTAGAGATGCGTTTTCACTTTTTATGTTCTTAAAAGACGTTTCAGGCAGAGAGGAGGCCAAAAGTTGATTTTGTGAAAGTAAACATAGTTTCAAAGATTTTCTTCAAAAAACTACGTCAGGAGTTGATTTCACAGTCTGATGTCATGTTCATGAATATCTGCAGCTTTCAGCACTTTCCTGCCTAGAGATGCATTTTCACTTTTTATGCTCTTAAAAGACGTTTCAGGCAGAGAGGAGGCCAAAAGTTGATTTTGTGAAAGTAAACATAGTTTCAAAGATTTTCTTCAAAACACTACGTCAGGACAGTTGATTTCACAGTCTGATGTCATTTTCATGAATTGATGTAGCTTTCAGCACTTTACTGCCTAGAGATGGGTTTTCACTTTTTATGCTCTTAAAAGACGTTTCAGGCAGAGAGGAGGCCAAAAGTTGATTTTGTGAAAGTAAACATAGTTTCAAAGATTTTCTTCAAAAAACTACGTCATGACAGTTGATTTCACAGTCTGATGTCATGTTCATGAATTGATGTAGCTTTCAGCACTTTCCTGCCTAGAGATGAATTTTCACTTTTTATGCTCTTAAAAGACGTTTCAGGCAGAGAGGAGGCCAAAAGTTGATTTTGTGAAAGTAAACATAGTTTCAAAGATTTTCTTCAAAAAACTACGTCAGGACAGTTGATTTCACAGTCTGATGTCATTTTCATGAATTGATGTAGCTTTCAGCACTTTCCTGCCTAGAGATGCATTTTCACTTTTTATGCTCTTAAAAGACGTTTCAGGCAGAGAGGAGGCCAAAAGTTGATTTTGTGAAAGTAAACATAGTTTCAAAGATTTTCTTCAAAAAACTACGTCAGGTCAGTTGATTTCACAGTCTGATGTCATGTTCATGAATATCTGCAGCTTTCAGCACTTTCCTGCCTAGAGATGCATTTTCACTTTTTATGCTCTTAAAAGACGTTTCAGGCAGAGAGGAGGCCAAAAGTTGATTTTGTGAAAGTAAACATAGTTTCAAAGATTTTCTTCAAAAAACTACGTCAGGACAGTTGATTTCACAGTCTGATGTCATGTTCATGAATATCTGCAGCTTTCAGCACTTTCCTGCCTAGAGATGCGTTTTCACTTTTTATGCTCTTAAAAGACGTTTCAGGCAGAGAGGAGGCCAAAAGTTGATTTTGTGAAAGTAAACATAGTTTCAAAGATTTTCTTCAAAACACTACGTCAGGACAGTTGATTTCACAGTCGGATGTCATGTTCATGAATATCTGCAGCTTTCAGCACTTTCCTGCCTAGAGATGAATTTTCACTTTTTATGCTCTTAAAAGACGTTTCAGGCAGAGAGGAGGCCAAAAGTTGATTTTGTGAAAGTAAACATAGTTTCAAAGATTTTCTTCAAAAAACTACGTCAGGACAGTTGATTTCACAGTCTGATGTCATTTTCATGAATTGATGTAGCTTTCAGCACTTTCCTGCCTAGAGATGCATTTTCACTTTTTATGCTCTTAAAAGACGTTTCAGGCAGAGAGGAGGCCAAAGTTGATTTTGTGAAAGTAAACATAGTTTCAAAGATTTTCTTCAAAAAACTACGTCAGGACAGTTGATTTCACAGTCTGATGTCATGTTCATGAATATCTGCAGCTTTCAGCACTTTCCTGCTAGAGATGCATTTTCACTTTTTATGCTCTTAAAAGACGTTTCAGGCAGAGAGGAGGCCAAAAGTTGATTTTGTGAAAGTAAACATAGTTTCAAAGATTTTCTTCAAAACACTACGTCAGGACAGTTGATTTCACAGTCTGATGTCATTTTCATGAATTGATGTAGCTTTCAGCACTTTCCTGCCTAGAGATGGGTTTTCACTTTTTATGCTCTTAAAAGACGTTTCAGCAGAGAGGAGGCCAAAAGTTGATTTTGTGAAAGTAAACATAGTTTCAAAGATTTTCTTCAAAAAACTACGTCAGGACAGTTGATTTCACAGTCTGATGTCATTTTCATGAATTGATGTAGCTTTCAGCACTTTCCTGCCTAGAGATGCATTTTCACTTTTTATGCTCTTAAAAGACGTTTCAGGCAGAGAGGAGGCCAAAAGTTGATTTTGTGAAAGTAAACATAGTTTCAAAGATTTTCTTCAAAAAACTACGTCAGGTCAGTTGATTTCACAGTCTGATGTCATGTTCATGAATATCTGCAGCTTTCAGCACTTTCCTGCCTAGAGATGCATTTTCACTTTTTATGCTCTTAAAAGACGTTTCAGGCAGAGAGGAGGCCAAAAGTTGATTTTGTGAAAGTAAACATAGTTTCAAAGATTTTCTTCAAAAAACTACGTCAGGTCAGTTGATTTCACAGTCTGATGTCATGTTCATGAATATCTGCAGCTTTCAGCACTTTCCTGCTAGAGATGCATTTTCACTTTTTATGCTCTTAAAAGACGTTTCAGGCAGAGAGGAGGCCAAAAGTTGATTTTGTGAAAGTAAACATAGTTTCAAAGATTTTCTTCAAAACACTACGTCAGGACAGTTGATTTCACAGTCTGATGTCATTTTCATGAATTGATGTAGCTTTCAGCACTTTCCTGCCTAGAGATGGGTTTTCACTTTTTATGCTCTTAAAAGACGTTTCAGCAGAGAGGAGGCCAAAAGTTGATTTTGTGAAAGTAAACATAGTTTCAAAGATTTTCTTCAAAAAACTACGTCAGGACAGTTGATTTCACAGTCTGATGTCATTTTCATGAATTGATGTAGCTTTCAGCACTTTCCTGCCTAGAGATGCATTTTCACTTTTTATGCTCTTAAAAGACGTTTCAGGCAGAGAGGAGGCCAAAAGTTGATTTTGTGAAAGTAAACATAGTTTCAAAGATTTTCTTCAAAAAACTACGTCAGGTCAGTTGATTTCACAGTCTGATGTCATGTTCATGAATATCTGCAGCTTTCAGCACTTTCCTGCCTAGAGATGCATTTTCACTTTTTATGCTCTTAAAAGACGTTTCAGGCAGAGAGGAGGCCAAAAGTTGATTTTGTGAAAGTAAACATAGTTTCAAAGATTTTCTTCAAAAAACTACGTCAGGTCAGTTGATTTCACAGTCTGATGTCATGTTCATGAATATCTGCAGCTTTCAGCACTTTCCTGCCTAGAGATGCATTTTCACTTTTTATGCTCTTAAAAGACGTTTCAGGCAGAGAGGAGGCCAAAAGTTGATTTTGTGAAAGTAAACATAGTTTCAAAGATTTTCTTCAAAACACTACGTCAGGACAGTTGATTTCACAGTCTGATGTCATTTTCATGAATTGATGTAGCTTTCAGCACTTTACTGCCTAGAGATGGGTTTTCACTTTTTATGCTCTTAAAAGACGTTTCAGGCAGAGAGGAGGCCAAAAGTTGATTTTGTGAAAGTAAACATAGTTTCAAAGATTTTCTTCAAAAAACTACGTCAGGACAGTTGATTTCACAGTCTGATGTCATTTTCATGAATTGATGTAGCTTTCAGCACTTTCCTGCCTAGAGATGCATTTTCACTTTTTATGCTCTTAAAAGACGTTTCAGGCAGAGAGGAGGCCAAAAGTTGATTTTGTGAAAGTAAACATAGTTTCAAAGATTTTCTTCAAAAAACTACGTCAGGAGTTGATTTCACAGTCTGATGTCATGTTCATGAATATCTGCAGCTTTCAGCACTTTCCTGCCTAGAGATGCATTTTCACTTTTTATGCTCTTAAAAGACGTTTCAGGCAGAGAGGAGGCCAAAAGTTGATTTTGTGAAAGTAAACATAGTTTCAAAGATTTTCTTCAAAAAACTACGTCAGGTCAGTTGATTTCACAGTCTGATGTCATGTTCATGAATATCTGCAGCTTTCAGCACTTTCCTGCCTAGAGATGCATTTTCACTTTTTATGCTCTTAAAAGACGTTTCAGGCAGAGAGGAGGCCAAAAGTTGATTTTGTGAAAGTAAACATAGTTTCAAAGATTTTCTTCAAAAAACTACGTCAGGTCAGTTGATTTCACAGTCTGATGTCATGTTCATGAATATCTGCAGCTTTCAGCACTTTCCTGCCTAGAGATGCATTTTCACTTTTTATGCTCTTAAAAGACGTTTCAGGCAGAGAGGAGGCCAAAAGTTGATTTTGTGAAAGTAAACATAGTTTCAAAGATTTTCTTCAAAAAACTACGTCAGGTCAGTTGATTTCACAGTCTGATGTCATGTTCATGAATATCTGCAGCTTTCAGCACTTTCCTGCCTAGAGATGCATTTTCACTTTTTATGCTCTTAAAAGACGTTTCAGGCAGAGAGGAGGCCAAAAGTTGATTTTGTGAAAGTAAACATAGTTTCAAAGATTTTCTTCAAAAAACTACGTCAGGACAGTTGATTTCACAGTCTGATGTCATTTTCATGAATTGATGTAGCTTTCAGCACTTTCCTGCCTAGAGATGGGTTTTCACTTTTTATGCTCTTAAAAGACGTTTCAGCAGAGAGGAGGCCAAAAGTTGATTTTGTGAAAGTAAACATAGTTTCAAAGATTTTCTTCAAAAAACTACGTCAGGACAGTTGATTTCACAGTCTGATGTCATTTTCATGAATTGATGTAGCTTTCAGCACTTTCCTGCCTAGAGATGAATTTTCACTTTTTATGCTCTTAAAAGACGTTTCAGGCAGAGAGGAGGCCAAAAGTTGATTTTGTGAAAGTAAACATAGTTTCAAAGATTTTCTTCAAAACACTACGTCAGGACAGTTGATTTCACAGTCTGATGTCATTTTCATGAATTGATGTAGCTTTCAGCACTTTACTGCCTAGAGATGGGTTTTCACTTTTTATGCTCTTAAAAGACGTTTCAGGCAGAGAGGAGGCCAAAAGTTGATTTTGTGAAAGTAAACATAGTTTCAAAGATTTTCTTCAAAAAACTACGTCATGACAGTTGATTTCACAGTCTGATGTCATGTTCATGAATTGATGTAGCTTTCAGCACTTTCCTGCCTAGAGATGAATTTTCACTTTTTATGCTCTTAAAAGACGTTTCAGGCAGAGAGGAGGCCAAAAGTTGATTTTGTGAAAGTAAACATAGTTTCAAAGATTTTCTTCAAAAAACTACGTCAGGACAGTTGATTTCACAGTCTGATGTCATTTTCATGAATTGATGTAGCTTTCAGCACTTTCCTGCCTAGAGATGCATTTTCACTTTTTATGCTCTTAAAAGACGTTTCAGGCAGAGAGGAGGCCAAAAGTTGATTTTGTGAAAGTAAACATAGTTTCAAAGATTTTCTTCAAAAAACTACGTCAGGAGTTGATTTCACAGTCTGATGTCATGTTCATGAATATCTGCAGCTTTCAGCACTTTCCTGCCTAGAGATGCATTTTCACTTTTTATGCTCTTAAAAGACGTTTCAGGCAGAGAGGAGGCCAAAAGTTGATTTTGTGAAAGTAAACATAGTTTCAAAGATTTTCTTCAAAAAACTACGTCAGGTCAGTTGATTTCACAGTCTGATGTCATGTTCATGAATATCTGCAGCTTTCAGCACTTTCCTGCCTAGAGATGCATTTTCACTTTTTATGCTCTTAAAAGACGTTTCAGGCAGAGAGGAGGCCAAAAGTTGATTTTGTGAAAGTAAACATAGTTTCAAAGATTTTCTTCAAAAAACTACGTCAGGTCAGTTGATTTCACAGTCTGATGTCATGTTCATGAATATCTGCAGCTTTCAGCACTTTCCTGCCTAGAGATGCATTTTCACTTTTTATGCTCTTAAAAGACGTTTCAGGCAGAGAGGAGGCCAAAAGTTGATTTTGTGAAAGTAAACATAGTTTCAAAGATTTTCTTCAAAAAACTACGTCAGGACAGTTGATTTCACAGTCTGATGTCATTTTCATGAATTGATGTAGCTTTCAGCACTTTACTGTCTAGAGATGCGTTTTCACTTTTTATGTTCTTAAAAGACGTTTCAGGCAGAGAGGAGGCCAAAAGTTGATTTTGTGAAAGTAAACATAGTTTCAAAGATTTTCTTCAAAAAACTACGTCAGGAGTTGATTTCACAGTCTGATGTCATGTTCATGAATATCTGCAGCTTTCAGCACTTTCCTGCCTAGAGATGCGTTTTCACTTTTTATGCTCTTAAAAGACGTTTCAGGCAGAGAGGAGGCCAAAAGTTGATTTTGTGAAAGTAAACATAGTTTCAAAGATTTTCTTCAAAACACTACGTCAGGACAGTTGATTTCACAGTCGGATGTCATGTTCATGAATATCTGCAGCTTTCAGCACTTTCCTGCCTAGAGATGAATTTTCACTTTTTATGCTCTTAAAAGACGTTTCAGGCAGAGAGGAGGCCAAAAGTTGATTTTGTGAAAGTAAACATAGTTTCAAAGATTTTCTTCAAAAAACTACGTCAGGACAGTTGATTTCACAGTCTGATGTCATAGTTCATGAATATCTGCAGCTTTCAGCACTTTCCTGCTAGAGATGCATTTTCACTTTTTATGCTCTTAAAAGACGTTTCAGGCAGAGAGGAGGCCAAAAGTTGATTTTGTGAAAGTAAACATAGTTTCAAAGATTTTCTTCAAAACACTACGTCAGGACAGTTGATTTCACAGTCTGATGTCATTTTCATGAATTGATGTAGCTTTCAGCACTTTCCTGCCTAGAGATGGGTTTTCACTTTTTATGCTCTTAAAAGACGTTTCAGCAGAGAGGAGGCCAAAAGTTGATTTTGTGAAAGTAAACATAGTTTCAAAGATTTTCTTCAAAAAACTACGTCAGGACAGTTGATTTCACAGTCTGATGTCATGTTCATGAATATCTGCAGCTTTCAGCACTTTCCTGCCTAGAGATGCATTTTCACTTTTTATGCTCTTAAAAGACGTTTCAGGCAGAGAGGAGGCCAAAAGTTGATTTTGTGAAAGTAAACATAGTTTCAAAGATTTTCTTCAAAAAACTACGTCAGGACAGTTGATTTCACAGTCTGATGTCATGTTCATGAATATCTGCAGCTTTCAGCACTTTCCTGCCTAGAGATGCGTTTTCACTTTTTATGCTCTTAAAAGACGTTTCAGGCAGAGAGGAGGCCAAAAGTTGATTTTGTGAAAGTAAACATAGTTTCAAAGATTTTCTTCAAAACACTACGTCAGGACAGTTGATTTCACAGTCGGATGTCATGTTCATGAATATCTGCAGCTTTCAGCACTTTCCTGCCTAGAGATGAATTTTCACTTTTTATGCTCTTAAAAGACGTTTCAGGCAGAGAGGAGGCCAAAAGTTGATTTTGTGAAAGTAAACATAGTTTCAAAGATTTTCTTCAAAAAACTACGTCAGGACAGTTGATTTCACAGTCTGATGTCATTTTCATGAATTGATGTAGCTTTCAGCACTTTCCTGCCTAGAGATGCATTTTCACTTTTTATGCTCTTAAAAGACGTTTCAGGCAGAGAGGAGGCCAAAAGTTGATTTTGTGAAAGTAAACATAGTTTCAAAGATTTTCTTCAAAAAACTACGTCAGGTCAGTTGATTTCACAGTCTGATGTCATTTTCATGAATTGATGTAGCTTTCAGCACTTTCCTGCCTAGAGATGCATTTTCACTTTTTATGCTCTTAAAAGACGTTTCAGGCAGAGAGGAGGCCAAAAGTTGATTTTGTGAAAGTAAACATAGTTTCAAAGATTTTCTTCAAAACACTACGTCAGGACAGTTGATTTCACAGTCTGATGTCATTTTCATGAATTGATGTAGCTTTCAGCACTTTCCTGCCTAGAGATGGGTTTTCACTTTTTATGCTCTTAAAAGACGTTTCAGCAGAGAGGAGGCCAAAAGTTGATTTTGTGAAAGTAAACATAGTTTCAAAGATTTTCTTCAAAAAACTACGTCAGGACAGTTGATTTCACAGTCTGATGTCATGTTCATGAATATCTGCAGCTTTCAGCACTTTCCTGCCTAGAGATGCATTTTCACTTTTTATGCTCTTAAAAGACGTTTCAGGCAGAGAGGAGGCCAAAAGTTGATTTTGTGAAAGTAAACATAGTTTCAAAGATTTTCTTCAAAAAACTACGTCAGGACAGTTGATTTCACAGTCTGATGTCATGTTCATGAATATCTGCAGCTTTCAGCACTTTCCTGCCTAGAGATGCGTTTTCACTTTTTATGCTCTTAAAAGACGTTTCAGGCAGAGAGGAGGCCAAAAGTTGATTTTGTGAAAGTAAACATAGTTTCAAAGATTTTCTTCAAAACACTACGTCAGGACAGTTGATTTCACAGTCGGATGTCATGTTCATGAATATCTGCAGCTTTCAGCACTTTCCTGCCTAGAGATGAATTTTCACTTTTTATGCTCTTAAAAGACGTTTCAGGCAGAGAGGAGGCCAAAAGTTGATTTTGTGAAAGTAAACATAGTTTCAAAGATTTTCTTCAAAAAACTACGTCAGGACAGTTGATTTCACAGTCTGATGTCATTTTCATGAATTGATGTAGCTTTCAGCACTTTCCTGCCTAGAGATGCATTTTCACTTTTTATGCTCTTAAAAGACGTTTCAGGCAGAGAGGAGGCCAAAAGTTGATTTTGTGAAAGTAAACATAGTTTCAAAGATTTTCTTCAAAAAACTACGTCAGGTCAGTTGATTTCACAGTCTGATGTCATTTTCATGAATTGATGTAGCTTTCAGCACTTTCCTGCCTAGAGATGCATTTTCACTTTTTATGCTCTTAAAAGACGTTTCAGGCAGAGAGGAGGCCAAAAGTTGATTTTGTGAAAGTAAACATAGTTTCAAAGATTTTCTTCAAAAAACTACGTCAGGACAGTTGATTTCACAGTCTGATGTCATGTTCATGAATATCTGCAGCTTTCAGCACTTTCCTGCTAGAGATGCATTTTCACTTTTTATGCTCTTAAAAGACGTTTCAGGCAGAGAGGAGGCCAAAAGTTGATTTTGTGAAAGTAAACATAGTTTCAAAGATTTTCTTCAAAACACTACGTCAGGACAGTTGATTTCACAGTCTGATGTCATTTTCATGAATTGATGTAGCTTTCAGCACTTTCCTGCCTAGAGATGCATTTTCACTTTTTATGCTCTTAAAAGACGTTTCAGGCAGAGAGGAGGCCAAAAGTTGATTTTGTGAAAGTAAACATAGTTTCAAAGATTTTCTTCAAAAAACTACGTCAGGACAGTTGATTTCACAGTCTGATGTCATTTTCATGAATTGATGTAGCTTTCAGCACTTTACTGCCTAGAGATGCGTTTTCACTTTTTATGCTCTTAAAAGACGTTTCAGGCAGAGAAGAGGTCAAAAGTTGATTTTGTGAAAGTAAACATAGTTTCAAAGATTTTCTTCAAAAAACTACGTCAGGACAGTTGATTTCACAGTCTGATGTCATGTTCATGAATATCTGCAGCTTTCAGCACTTTCCTGCCTAGAGATGAATTTTCACTTTTTATGCTCTTAAAAGACGTTTCAGGCAGAGAGGAGGCCAAAAGTTGATTTTGTGAAAGTAAACATAGTTTCAAAGATTTTCTTCAAAAAACTACGTCAGGACAGTTGATTTCACAGTCTGATGTCATGTTCATGAATATCTGCAGCTTTCAGCACTTTCCTGCCTAGAGATGCGTTTTCACTTTTTATGCTCTTAAAAGACGTTTCAGGCAGAGAGGAGGCCAAAAGTTGATTTTGTGAAAGTAAACATAGTTTCAAAGATTTTCTTCAAAAAACTACGTCAGGAGTTGATTTCACAGTCTGATGTCATGTTCATGAATATCTGCAGCTTTCAGCACTTTCCTGCCTAGAGATGCATTTTCACTTTTTATGCTCTTAAAAGACGTTTCAGGCAGAGAGGAGGCCAAAAGTTGATTTTGTGAAAGTAAACATAGTTTCAAAGATTTTCTTCAAAAAACTACGTCAGGTCAGTTGATTTCACTGTTTCATGATGTTTTCATTACAACCTGCTTACCCACCTTTACTGGTTTATGGTACATTCTCAGCCTTTTATGCTCTTAAAATAAGTTTCAGGCTTGGAAGAGGCCAAAAGCTGATTTTGTGATAGTCAACATAGTTTCAGAAAACTGGCTCAGGTCAGTTGATTTCACTGTTTCATGATGTTTTCATTACAACCTGCTTACGCACCTTTACTGGTTTACGGTACATTCTCAGCCTTTTATGTTCTTAAAATACGTTTCAGGCTTGAAAGAGGCCAAAAGTGGATTTTGTGAAAGTAAACATAGTTTCAAAAAAACTGACTTGATTTCAAAACTGGTTGATTTCAATGTTTCATGATGTTTTCGATTGAAACTGATTCTTACACACCTTTATTGGTTTACGGTACATTCTCAGCCTTTTATGCTCTTAAAATACGTTTCAGGCTTGGAAGAGGCCAAAAGTGGATTTTGTGAAAGTAAACATAGTTTCAGAAAACTGGCTCAGGGCAGTTGATTTCACTGTTTCATTATGTTTTCATTACAACCTGCTTACCCACCTTTACTGGTTTAATGTAGCCTTTTATGTTCTTAAAATACGTTTCAGGCTTGAAAGAGGCCAAAAGTGGATTTTGTGAAAGTAAACATAGTTTCCAAAAACTGTCTCAGGGCAGTTGATTTCACTGTTTCATTATGTTTTCATTACAACCTGCTTACCCACCTTTACTGGTTTACGGTACATTCTCAGCCTTTTATGCTCTTAAAATATGTTTCAGGCTTGGAAGAGGCCAAAAGTGGATTTTGTGAAAGTAAACATAGTTTCCAAAAACTGTCTCAGGGCAGTTGATTTCACTGTTTCATGATGTTTTCATTACAACCTGCTTACCCACCTTTACTGGTTTACGGTACATTCTCAGCCTTTTATGCTCTTAAAATACGTTTCAGGCTTGGAAGAGTCCAAAAGTGGATTTTGTGAAAGTCAACATAGTTTCAGAAAACTGGCTCAGGTCAGTTGATTTCACTGTTTCATGATGTTTTCATTACAACCTGCTTACCCACCTTTACTGGTTTACGGTACATTCTCAGCCTTTTATGTTCTTAAAATACATTTCAGGCTTGGAAGAGGCCAAAAGTGGATTTTGTGAAAGTAAACATAGTTTCAAAGATTTTCTTCAAAAAACTACGTCAGGACAGTTGATTTCACAGTCTGATGTCATGTTCATGAATATCTGCAGCTTTCAGCACTTTCCTGCCTAGAGATGCGTTTTCACTTTTTATGCTCTTAAAAGACGTTTCAGGCAGAGAGGAGGCCAAAAGTTGATTTTGTGAAAGTAAACATAGTTTCAAAGATTTTCTTCAAAAAACTACGTCAGGAGTTGATTTCACAGTCTGATGTCATGTTCATGAATATCTGCAGCTTTCAGCACTTTCCTGCCTAGAGATGCATTTTCACTTTTTATGCTCTTAAAAGACGTTTCAGGCAGAGAGGAGGCCAAAAGTTGATTTTGTGAAAGTAAACATAGTTTCAAAGATTTTCTTCAAAAAACTACGTCAGGTCAGTTGATTTCACTGTTTCATGATGTTTTCATTACAACCTGCTTACCCACCTTTACTGGTTTATGGTACATTCTCAGCCTTTTATGCTCTTAAAATAAGTTTCAGGCTTGGAAGAGGCCAAAAGCTGATTTTGTGATAGTCAACATAGTTTCAGAAAACTGGCTCAGGTCAGTTGATTTCACTGTTTCATGATGTTTTCATTACAACCTGCTTACGCACCTTTACTGGTTTACGGTACATTCTCAGCCTTTTATGTTCTTAAAATACGTTTCAGGCTTGAAAGAGGCCAAAAGTGGATTTTGTGAAAGTAAACATAGTTTCAAAAAAACTGACTTGATTTCAAAACTGGTTGATTTCAATGTTTCATGATGTTTTCGATTGAAACTGATTCTTACACACCTTTATTGGTTTACGGTACATTCTCAGCCTTTTATGCTCTTAAAATACGTTTCAGGCTTGGAAGAGGCCAAAAGTGGATTTTGTGAAAGTAAACATAGTTTCAGAAAACTGGCTCAGGGCAGTTGATTTCACTGTTTCATTATGTTTTCATTACAACCTGCTTACCCACCTTTACTGGTTTAATGTAGCCTTTTATGTTCTTAAAATACGTTTCAGGCTTGAAAGAGGCCAAAAGTGGATTTTGTGAAAGTAAACATAGTTTCCAAAAACTGTCTCAGGGCAGTTGATTTCACTGTTTCATTATGTTTTCATTACAACCTGCTTACCCACCTTTACTGGTTTACGGTACATTCTCAGCCTTTTATGCTCTTAAAATATGTTTCAGGCTTGGAAGAGGCCAAAAGTGGATTTTGTGAAAGTAAACATAGTTTCCAAAAACTGTCTCAGGGCAGTTGATTTCACTGTTTCATGATGTTTTCATTACAACCTGCTTACCCACCTTTACTGGTTTACGGTACATTCTCAGCCTTTTATGCTCTTAAAATACGTTTCAGGCTTGGAAGAGTCCAAAAGTGGATTTTGTGAAAGTCAACATAGTTTCAGAAAACTGGCTCAGGTCAGTTGATTTCACTGTTTCATGATGTTTTCATTACAACCTGCTTACCCACCTTTACTGGTTTACGGTACATTCTCAGCCTTTTATGTTCTTAAAATACATTTCAGGCTTGGAAGAGGCCAAAAGTGGATTTTGTGAAAGTAAACATAGTTTCAAAAAAACTGACTTGATTTCAAAACTGGTTGATTTCAATGTTTCATGATGTTTTCGATTGAAACTGATTCTTACACACCTTTATTGGTTTACGGTACATTCTCAGCCTTTTATGCTCTTAAAATACGTTTCAGGCTTGGAAGAGGCCAAAAGGGGATTTTGTGAAAGTAAACATAGTTTCAGAAAACTGGCTCAGGGCAGTTGATTTCACTGTTTCATTATGTTTTCATTACAACCTGCTTACCCACCTTTACTGGTTTAATGTAGCCTTTTATGTTCTTAAAATACGTTTCAGGCTTGAAAGAGGCCAAAAGTGGATTTTGTGAAAGTAAACATAGTTGCCAAAAACTGGCTCAGGTCAGTTGATTTCACTGTTTCATGATGTTTTCATTACAACCTGCTTACCCACCTTTACTGGTTTATGGTACATTCTCAGCATTTTATGCTCTTAAAATAAGTTTCAGGCTTGGAAGAGGCCAAAAGCTGATTTTGTGATAGTCAACATAGTTTCAGAAAACTGGCTCAGGTCAGTTGATTTCACTGTTTCATGATGTTTTCATTACAACCTGCTTACGCACCTTTACTGGTTTACGGTACATTCTCAGCCTTTTATGTTCTTAAAATACGTTTCAGGCTTGAAAGAGGCCAAAAGTGGATTTTGTGAAAGTAAACATAGTTTCAAAAAAACTGACTTGATTTCAAAACTGGTTGATTTCAATGTTTCATGATGTTTTCGATTGAAACTGATTCTTACACACCTTTATTGGTTTACGGTACATTCTCAGCCTTTTATGCTCTTAAAATACGTTTCAGGCTTGGAAGAGGCCAAAAGTGGATTTTGTGAAAGTAAACATAGTTTCAGAAAACTGGCTCAGGGCAGTTGATTTCACTGTTTCATTATGTTTTCATTACAACCTGCTTACCCACCTTTACTGGTTTAATGTAGCCTTTTATGTTCTTAAAATACGTTTCAGGCTTGAAAGAGGCCAAAAGTGGATTTTGTGAAAGTAAACATAGTTGCCAAAAACTGGCTCAGGTCAGTTGATTTCACTGTTTCATGATGTTTTCATTACAACCTGCTTACCCACCTTTACTGGTTTACGGTACATTCTCAGCCTTTTATGCTCTTAAAATATGTTTCAGGCTTGGAAGAGGCCAAAAGTGGATTTTGTGAAAGTAAACATAGTTTCCAAAAACTGTCTCAGGGCAGTTGATTTCACTGTTTCATGATGTTTTCATTACAACCTGCTTACCCACCTTTACTGGTTTACGGTACATTCTCAGCCTTTTATGCTCTTAAAATACGTTTCAGGCTTGGAAGAGGCCAAAAGTGGATTTTGTGAAAGTCAACATAGTTTCCAAAAACTGTCTCAGGGCAGTTGATTTCACTATTTCATGATGTTTTCATTACAACCTGCTTACCCACCTTTACTGGTTTACGGTACATTCTCAGCCTTTTATGTTCTTAAAATACGTTTCAGGCTTGAAAGAGGCCAAAAGTGGATTTTGTGAAAGTCAACATAGTTTCAGAAAACTGGCTCACGTCAGTTGATTTCACTATTTCATGATGTTTTCATTACAACCTGCTTACCCACCTTTACTGGTTTATGGTACATTCTCAGCCTTTTATGCTCTTAAAATACGTTTCAGGCTTGGAAGAGTCCAAAAGTGGATTTTGTGAAAGTCAACATAGTTTCAGAAAACTGGCTCAGGTCAGTTGATTTCACTGTTTCATGATGTTTTCATTACAACCTGCTTACCCACCTTTACTGGTTTACGGTACATTCTCAGCCTTTTATGCTCTTAAAATACATTTCAGGCTTGGAAGAGGCCAAAAGTGGATTTTGTGAAAGTAAACATAGTTTCAAAAAAACTGACTTGATTTCAAAACTGGTTGATTTCAATGTTTCATGATGTTTTCGATTGAAACTGATTCTTACACACCTTTATTGGTTTACGGTACATTCTCAGCCTTTTATGCTCTTAAAATACGTTTCAGGCTTGGAAGAGGCCAAAAGTGGATTTTGTGAAAGTAAACATAGTTTCAGAAAACTGGCTCAGGGCAGTTGATTTCACTGTTTCATTATGTTTTCATTACAACCTGCTTACCCACCTTTACTGGTTTAATGTAGCCTTTTATGTTCTTAAAATACGTTTCAGGCTTGAAAGAGGCCAAAAGTGGATTTTGTGAAAGTAAACATAGTTGC
The DNA here is from genome assembly GCF_050575085.1 of Anarhichas minor. Lineage (NCBI taxonomy): Eukaryota > Metazoa > Chordata > Actinopteri > Perciformes > Anarhichadidae > Anarhichas > Anarhichas minor. The sequence continues at coordinate 2,903,362 of NW_027466501.1, forward strand.
CAAAAACTGGCTCAGGTCAGTTGATTTCACTGTTTCATGATGTTTTCATTACAACCTGCTTACCCACCTTTACTGGTTTATGGTACATTCTCAGCCTTTTATGCTCTTAAAATAAGTTTCAGGCTTGGAAGAGGCCAAAAGCTGATTTTGTGATAGTCAACATAGTTTCAGAAAACTGGCTCAGGTCAGTTGATTTCACTGTTTCATGATGTTTTCATTACAACCTGCTTACGCACCTTTACTGGTTTACGGTACATTCTCAGCCTTTTATGTTCTTAAAATACGTTTCAGGCTTGAAAGAGGCCAAAAGTGGATTTTGTGAAAGTAAACATAGTTTCCAAAAACTGTCTCAGGGCAGTTGATTTCACTGTTTCATGATGTTTTCATTACAACCTGCTTACCCACCTTTACTGGTTTACGGTACATTCTCAGCCTTTTATGCTCTTAAAATACGTTTCAGGCTTGGAAGAGGCCAAAAGTGGATTTTGTGAAAGTCAACATAGTTTCCAAAAACTGTCTCAGGGCAGTTGATTTCACTATTTCATGATGTTTTCATTACAACCTGCTTACCCACCTTTACTGGTTTACGGTACATTCTCAGCCTTTTATGTTCTTAAAATACGTTTCAGGCTTGAAAGAGGCCAAAAGTGGATTTTGTGAAAGTCAACATAGTTTCAGAAAACTGGCTCACGTCAGTTGATTTCACTATTTCATGATGTTTTCATTACAACCTGCTTACCCACCTTTACTGGTTTATGGTACATTCTCAGCCTTTTATGCTCTTAAAATACGTTTCAGGCTTGGAAGAGTCCAAAAGTGGATTTTGTGAAAGTCAACATAGTTTCAGAAAACTGGCTCAGGTCAGTTGATTTCACTGTTTCATGATGTTTTCATTACAACCTGCTTACCCACCTTTACTGGTTTACGGTACATTCTCAGCCTTTTATGCTCTTAAAATACATTTCAGGCTTGGAAGAGGCCAAAAGTGGATTTTGTGAAAGTAAACATAGTTTCAAAAAAACTGACTTGATTTCAAAACTGGTTGATTTCAATGTTTCATTATGTTTTCGATTGAAACTGATTCTTACACACCTTTATTGGTTTACGGTACATTCTCAGCCTTTTATGCTCTTAAAATACGTTTCAGGCTTGGAAGAGGCCAAAAGTGGATTTTGTGAAAGTAAACATAGTTTCAGAAAACTGGCTCAGGGCAGTTGATTTCACTGTTTCATTATGTTTTCATTACAACCTGCTTACCCACCTTTACTGGTTTAATGTAGCCTTTTATGTTCTTAAAATACGTTTCAGGCTTGAAAGAGGCCAAAAGTGGATTTTGTGAAAGTAAACATAGTTGCCAAAAACTGGCTCAGGTCAGTTGATTTCACTGTTTCATGATGTTTTCATTACAACCTGCTTACCCACCTTTACTGGTTTACGGTACATTCTCAGCCTTTTATGCTCTTAAAATATGTTTCAGGCTTGGAAGAGGCCAAAAGTGGATTTTGTGAAAGTAAACATAGTTTCCAAAAACTGTCTCAGGGCAGTTGATTTCACTGTTTCATGATGTTTTCATTACAACCTGCTTACCCACCTTTACTGGTTTACGGTACATTCTCAGCCTTTTATGCTCTTAAAATACGTTTCAGGCTTGGAAGAGGCCAAAAGTGGATTTTGTGAAAGTCAACATAGTTTCCAAAAACTGTCTCAGGGCAGTTGATTTCACTATTTCATGATGTTTTCATTACAACCTGCTTACCCACCTTTACTGGTTTACGGTACATTCTCAGCCTTTTATGTTCTTAAAATACGTTTCAGGCTTGAAAGAGGCCAAAAGTGGATTTTGTGAAAGTCAACATAGTTTCAGAAAACTGGCTCACGTCAGTTGATTTCACTATTTCATGATGTTTTCATTACAACCTGCTTACCCACCTTTACTGGTTTATGGTACATTCTCAGCCTTTTATGCTCTTAAAATACGTTTCAGGCTTGGAAGAGTCCAAAAGTGGATTTTGTGAAAGTCAACATAGTTTCAGAAAACTGGCTCAGGTCAGTTGATTTCACTGTTTCATGATGTTTTCATTACAACCTGCTTACCCACCTTTACTGGTTTACGGTACATTCTCAGCCTTTTATGCTCTTAAAATACATTTCAGGCTTGGAAGAGGCCAAAAGTGGATTTTGTGAAAGTAAACATAGTTTCAAAAAAACTGACTTGATTTCAAAACTGGTTGATTTCAATGTTTCATGATGTTTTCGATTGAAACTGATTCTTACACACCTTTATTGGTTTACGGTACATTCTCAGCCTTTTATGCTCTTAAAATACGTTTCAGGCTTGGAAGAGGCCAAAAGTGGATTTTGTGAAAGTAAACATAGTTTCAGAAAACTGGCTCAGGGCAGTTGATTTCACTGTTTCATTATGTTTTCATTACAACCTGCTTACCCACCTTTACTGGTTTAATGTAGCCTTTTATGTTCTTAAAATACGTTTCAGGCTTGAAAGAGGCCAAAAGTGGATTTTGTGAAAGTAAACATAGTTGCCAAAAACTGGCTCAGGTCAGTTGATTTCACTGTTTCATGATGTTTTCATTACAACCTGCTTACCCACCTTTACTGGTTTACGGTACATTCTCAGCCTTTTATGCTCTTAAAATATGTTTCAGGCTTGGAAGAGGCCAAAAGTGGATTTTGTGAAAGTAAACATAGTTTCAAAAAAACTGACTTGATTTCAAAACTGGTTGATTTCAATGTTTCATGATGTTTTCGATTGAAACTGATTCTTACACACCTTTATTGGTTTACGGTACATTCTCAGCCTTTTATGCTCTTAAAATACGTTTCAGGCTTGGAAGAGGCCAAAAGTGGATTTTGTGAAAGTAAACATAGTTTCAGAAAACTGGCTCAGGGCAGTTGATTTCACTGTTTCATTATGTTTTCATTACAACCTGCTTACCCACCTTTACTGGTTTAATGTAGCCTTTTATGTTCTTAAAATACGTTTCAGGCTTGAAAGAGGCCAAAAGTGGATTTTGTGAAAGTAAACATAGTTGCCAAAAACTGGCTCAGGTCAGTTGATTTCACTGTTTCATGATGTTTTCATTACAACCTGCTTACCCACCTTTACTGGTTTACGGTACATTCTCAGCCTTTTATGCTCTTAAAATATGTTTCAGGCTTGGAAGAGGCCAAAAGTGGATTTTGTGAAAGTAAACATAGTTTCCAAAAACTGTCTCAGGGCAGTTGATTTCACTGTTTCATGATGTTTTCATTACAACCTGCTTACCCACCTTTACTGGTTTACGGTACATTCTCAGCCTTTTATGCTCTTAAAATACGTTTCAGGCTTGGAAGAGGCCAAAAGTGGATTTTGTGAAAGTCAACATAGTTTCCAAAAACTGTCTCAGGGCAGTTGATTTCACTATTTCATGATGTTTTCATTACAACCTGCTTACCCACCTTTACTGGTTTACGGTACATTCTCAGCCTTTTATGTTCTTAAAATACGTTTCAGGCTTGAAAGAGGCCAAAAGTGGATTTTGTGAAAGTCAACATAGTTTCAGAAAACTGGCTCACGTCAGTTGATTTCACTATTTCATGATGTTTTCATTACAACCTGCTTACCCACCTTTACTGGTTTATGGTACATTCTCAGCCTTTTATGCTCTTAAAATACGTTTCAGGCTTGGAAGAGTCCAAAAGTGGATTTTGTGAAAGTCAACATAGTTTCAGAAAACTGGCTCAGGTCAGTTGATTTCACTGTTTCATGATGTTTTCATTACAACCTGCTTACCCACCTTTACTGGTTTACGGTACATTCTCAGCCTTTTATGCTCTTAAAATATGTTTCAGGCTTGGAAGAGGCCAAAAGTGGATTTTGTGAAAGTAAACATAGTTTCAAAAAAACTGACTTGATTTCAAAACTGGTTGATTTCAATGTTTCATGATGTTTTCGATTGAAACTGATTCTTACACACCTTTATTGGTTTACGGTACATTCTCAGCCTTTTATGCTCTTAAAATACGTTTCAGGCTTGGAAGAGGCCAAAAGTGGATTTTGTGAAAGTAAACATAGTTTCAGAAAACTGGCTCAGGGCAGTTGATTTCACTGTTTCATTATGTTTTCATTACAACCTGCTTACCCACCTTTACTGGTTTAATGTAGCCTTTTATGTTCTTAAAATACGTTTCAGGCTTGAAAGAGGCCAAAAGTGGATTTTGTGAAAGTAAACATAGTTGCCAAAAACTGGCTCAGGTCAGTTGATTTCACTGTTTCATGATGTTTTCATTACAACCTGCTTACCCACCTTTACTGGTTTACGGTACATTCTCAGCCTTTTATGCTCTTAAAATATGTTTCAGGCTTGGAAGAGGCCAAAAGTGGATTTTGTGAAAGTAAACATAGTTTCCAAAAACTGTCTCAGGGCAGTTGATTTCACTGTTTCATGATGTTTTCATTACAACCTGCTTACCCACCTTTACTGGTTTACGGTACATTCTCAGCCTTTTATGCTCTTAAAATACGTTTCAGGCTTGGAAGAGGCCAAAAGTGGATTTTGTGAAAGTCAACATAGTTTCCAAAAACTGTCTCAGGGCAGTTGATTTCACTATTTCATGATGTTTTCATTACAACCTGCTTACCCACCTTTACTGGTTTACGGTACATTCTCAGCCTTTTATGTTCTTAAAATACGTTTCAGGCTTGAAAGAGGCCAAAAGTGGATTTTGTGAAAGTCAACATAGTTTCAGAAAACTGGCTCACGTCAGTTGATTTCACTATTTCATGATGTTTTCATTACAACCTGCTTACCCACCTTTACTGGTTTATGGTACATTCTCAGCCTTTTATGCTCTTAAAATACGTTTCAGGCTTGGAAGAGTCCAAAAGTGGATTTTGTGAAAGTCAACATAGTTTCAGAAAACTGGCTCAGGTCAGTTGATTTCACTGTTTCATGATGTTTTCATTACAACCTGCTTACCCACCTTTACTGGTTTACGGTACATTCTCAGCCTTTTATGCTCTTAAAATACATTTCAGGCTTGGAAGAGGCCAAAAGTGGATTTTGTGAAAGTAAACATAGTTTCAAAAAAACTGACTTGATTTCAAAACTGGTTGATTTCAATGTTTCATGATGTTTTCGATTGAAACTGATTCTTACACACCTTTATTGGTTTACGGTACATTCTCAGCCTTTTATGCTCTTAAAATACGTTTCAGGCTTGGAAGAGGCCAAAAGTGGATTTTGTGAAAGTAAACATAGTTTCAGAAAACTGGCTCAGGGCAGTTGATTTCACTGTTTCATTATGTTTTCATTACAACCTGCTTACCCACCTTTACTGGTTTAATGTAGCCTTTTATGTTCTTAAAATACGTTTCAGGCTTGAAAGAGGCCAAAAGTGGATTTTGTGAAAGTAAACATAGTTGCCAAAAACTGGCTCAGGTCAGTTGATTTCACTGTTTCATGATGTTTTCATTACAACCTGCTTACCCACCTTTACTGGTTTACGGTACATTCTCAGCCTTTTATGCTCTTAAAATATGTTTCAGGCTTGGAAGAGGCCAAAAGTGGATTTTGTGAAAGTAAACATAGTTTCCAAAAACTGTCTCAGGGCAGTTGATTTCACTGTTTCATGATGTTTTCATTACAACCTGCTTACCCACCTTTACTGGTTTACGGTACATTCTCAGCCTTTTATGCTCTTAAAATACGTTTCAGGCTTGGAAGAGGCCAAAAGTGGATTTTGTGAAAGTCAACATAGTTTCCAAAAACTGTCTCAGGGCAGTTGATTTCACTATTTCATGATGTTTTCATTACAACCTGCTTACCCACCTTTACTGGTTTACGGTACATTCTCAGCCTTTTATGTTCTTAAAATACGTTTCAGGCTTGAAAGAGGCCAAAAGTGGATTTTGTGAAAGTCAACATAGTTTCAGAAAACTGGCTCACGTCAGTTGATTTCACTATTTCATGATGTTTTCATTACAACCTGCTTACCCACCTTTACTGGTTTATGGTACATTCTCAGCCTTTTATGCTCTTAAAATACGTTTCAGGCTTGGAAGAGTCCAAAAGTGGATTTTGTGAAAGTCAACATAGTTTCAGAAAACTGGCTCAGGTCAGTTGATTTCACTGTTTCATGATGTTTTCATTACAACCTGCTTACCCACCTTTACTGGTTTACGGTACATTCTCAGCCTTTTATGCTCTTAAAATACATTTCAGGCTTGGAAGAGGCCAAAAGTGGATTTTGTGAAAGTAAACATAGTTTCAAAAAAACTGACTTGATTTCAAAACTGGTTGATTTCAATGTTTCATGATGTTTTCGATTGAAACTGATTCTTACACACCTTTATTGGTTTACGGTACATTCTCAGCCTTTTATGCTCTTAAAATACGTTTCAGGCTTGGAAGAGGCCAAAAGTGGATTTTGTGAAAGTAAACATAGTTTCAGAAAACTGGCTCAGGGCAGTTGATTTCACTGTTTCATTATGTTTTCATTACAACCTGCTTACCCACCTTTACTGGTTTAATGTAGCCTTTTATGTTCTTAAAATACGTTTCAGGCTTGAAAGAGGCCAAAAGTGGATTTTGTGAAAGTAAACATAGTTGCCAAAAACTGGCTCAGGTCAGTTGATTTCACTGTTTCATGATGTTTTCATTACAACCTGCTTACCCACCTTTACTGGTTTACGGTACATTCTCAGCCTTTTATGCTCTTAAAATATGTTTCAGGCTTGGAAGAGGCCAAAAGTGGATTTTGTGAAAGTAAACATAGTTTCAAAAAAACTGACTTGATTTCAAAACTGGTTGATTTCAATGTTTCATGATGTTTTCGATTGAAACTGATTCTTACACACCTTTATTGGTTTACGGTACATTCTCAGCCTTTTATGCTCTTAAAATACGTTTCAGGCTTGGAAGAGGCCAAAAGTGGATTTTGTGAAAGTAAACATAGTTTCAGAAAACTGGCTCAGGGCAGTTGATTTCACTGTTTCATTATGTTTTCATTACAACCTGCTTACCCACCTTTACTGGTTTAATGTAGCCTTTTATGTTCTTAAAATACGTTTCAGGCTTGAAAGAGGCCAAAAGTGGATTTTGTGAAAGTAAACATAGTTGCCAAAAACTGGCTCAGGTCAGTTGATTTCACTGTTTCATGATGTTTTCATTACAACCTGCTTACCCACCTTTACTGGTTTACGGTACATTCTCAGCCTTTTATGCTCTTAAAATATGTTTCAGGCTTGGAAGAGGCCAAAAGTGGATTTTGTGAAAGTAAACATAGTTTCCAAAAACTGTCTCAGGGCAGTTGATTTCACTGTTTCATGATGTTTTCATTACAACCTGCTTACCCACCTTTACTGGTTTACGGTACATTCTCAGCCTTTTATGCTCTTAAAATACGTTTCAGGCTTGGAAGAGGCCAAAAGTGGATTTTGTGAAAGTCAACATAGTTTCCAAAAACTGTCTCAGGGCAGTTGATTTCACTATTTCATGATGTTTTCATTACAACCTGCTTACCCACCTTTACTGGTTTACGGTACATTCTCAGCCTTTTATGTTCTTAAAATACGTTTCAGGCTTGAAAGAGGCCAAAAGTGGATTTTGTGAAAGTCAACATAGTTTCAGAAAACTGGCTCACGTCAGTTGATTTCACTATTTCATGATGTTTTCATTACAACCTGCTTACCCACCTTTACTGGTTTATGGTACATTCTCAGCCTTTTATGCTCTTAAAATACGTTTCAGGCTTGGAAGAGTCCAAAAGTGGATTTTGTGAAAGTCAACATAGTTTCAGAAAACTGGCTCAGGTCAGTTGATTTCACTGTTTCATGATGTTTTCATTACAACCTGCTTACCCACCTTTACTGGTTTACGGTACATTCTCAGCCTTTTATGCTCTTAAAATATGTTTCAGGCTTGGAAGAGGCCAAAAGTGGATTTTGTGAAAGTAAACATAGTTTCAAAAAAACTGACTTGATTTCAAAACTGGTTGATTTCAATGTTTCATGATGTTTTCGATTGAAACTGATTCTTACACACCTTTATTGGTTTACGGTACATTCTCAGCCTTTTATGCTCTTAAAATACGTTTCAGGCTTGGAAGAGGCCAAAAGTGGATTTTGTGAAAGTAAACATAGTTTCAGAAAACTGGCTCAGGGCAGTTGATTTCACTGTTTCATTATGTTTTCATTACAACCTGCTTACCCACCTTTACTGGTTTAATGTAGCCTTTTATGTTCTTAAAATACGTTTCAGGCTTGAAAGAGGCCAAAAGTGGATTTTGTGAAAGTAAACATAGTTGCCAAAAACTGGCTCAGGTCAGTTGATTTCACTGTTTCATGATGTTTTCATTACAACCTGCTTACCCACCTTTACTGGTTTACGGTACATTCTCAGCCTTTTATGCTCTTAAAATATGTTTCAGGCTTGGAAGAGGCCAAAAGTGGATTTTGTGAAAGTAAACATAGTTTCCAAAAACTGTCTCAGGGCAGTTGATTTCACTGTTTCATGATGTTTTCATTACAACCTGCTTACCCACCTTTACTGGTTTACGGTACATTCTCAGCCTTTTATGCTCTTAAAATACGTTTCAGGCTTGGAAGAGGCCAAAAGTGGATTTTGTGAAAGTCAACATAGTTTCCAAAAACTGTCTCAGGGCAGTTGATTTCACTATTTCATGATGTTTTCATTACAACCTGCTTACCCACCTTTACTGGTTTACGGTACATTCTCAGCCTTTTATGTTCTTAAAATACGTTTCAGGCTTGAAAGAGGCCAAAAGTGGATTTTGTGAAAGTCAACATAGTTTCAGAAAACTGGCTCACGTCAGTTGATTTCACTATTTCATGATGTTTTCATTACAACCTGCTTACCCACCTTTACTGGTTTATGGTACATTCTCAGCCTTTTATGCTCTTAAAATACGTTTCAGGCTTGGAAGAGTCCAAAAGTGGATTTTGTGAAAGTCAACATAGTTTCAGAAAACTGGCTCAGGTCAGTTGATTTCACTGTTTCATGATGTTTTCATTACAACCTGCTTACCCACCTTTACTGGTTTACGGTACATTCTCAGCCTTTTATGCTCTTAAAATATGTTTCAGGCTTGGAAGAGGCCAAAAGTGGATTTTGTGAAAGTAAACATAGTTTCAAAAAAACTGACTTGATTTCAAAACTGGTTGATTTCAATGTTTCATGATGTTTTCGATTGAAACTGATTCTTACACACCTTTATTGGTTTACGGTACATTCTCAGCCTTTTATGCTCTTAAAATACGTTTCAGGCTTGGAAGAGGCCAAAAGTGGATTTTGTGAAAGTAAACATAGTTTCAGAAAACTGGCTCAGGGCAGTTGATTTCACTGTTTCATTATGTTTTCATTACAACCTGCTTACCCACCTTTACTGGTTTAATGTAGCCTTTTATGTTCTTAAAATACGTTTCAGGCTTGAAAGAGGCCAAAAGTGGATTTTGTGAAAGTAAACATAGTTGCCAAAAACTGGCTCAGGTCAGTTGATTTCACTGTTTCATGATGTTTTCATTACAACCTGCTTACCCACCTTTACTGGTTTACGGTACATTCTCAGCCTTTTATGCTCTTAAAATATGTTTCAGGCTTGGAAGAGGCCAAAAGTGGATTTTGTGAAAGTAAACATAGTTTCCAAAAACTGTCTCAGGGCAGTTGATTTCACTGTTTCATGATGTTTTCATTACAACCTGCTTACCCACCTTTACTGGTTTACGGTACATTCTCAGCCTTTTATGCTCTTAAAATACGTTTCAGGCTTGGAAGAGGCCAAAAGTGGATTTTGTGAAAGTCAACATAGTTTCCAAAAACTGTCTCAGGGCAGTTGATTTCACTATTTCATGATGTTTTCATTACAACCTGCTTACCCACCTTTACTGGTTTACGGTACATTCTCAGCCTTTTATGTTCTTAAAATACGTTTCAGGCTTGAAAGAGGCCAAAAGTGGATTTTGTGAAAGTCAACATAGTTTCAGAAAACTGGCTCACGTCAGTTGATTTCACTATTTCATGATGTTTTCATTACAACCTGCTTACCCACCTTTACTGGTTTATGGTACATTCTCAGCCTTTTATGCTCTTAAAATACGTTTCAGGCTTGGAAGAGTCCAAAAGTGGATTTTGTGAAAGTCAACATAGTTTCAGAAAACTGGCTCAGGTCAGTTGATTTCACTGTTTCATGATGTTTTCATTACAACCTGCTTACCCACCTTTACTGGTTTACGGTACATTCTCAGCCTTTTATGCTCTTAAAATACATTTCAGGCTTGGAAGAGGCCAAAAGTGGATTTTGTGAAAGTAAACATAGTTTCAAAAAAACTGACTTGATTTCAAAACTGGTTGATTTCAATGTTTCATGATGTTTTCGATTGAAACTGATTCTTACACACCTTTATTGGTTTACGGTACATTCTCAGCCTTTTATGCTCTTAAAATACGTTTCAGGCTTGGAAGAGGCCAAAAGTGGATTTTGTGAAAGTAAACATAGTTTCAGAAAACTGGCTCAGGGCAGTTGATTTCACTGTTTCATTATGTTTTCATTACAACCTGCTTACCCACCTTTACTGGTTTAATGTAGCCTTTTATGTTCTTAAAATACGTTTCAGGCTTGAAAGAGGCCAAAAGTGGATTTTGTGAAAGTAAACATAGTTGCCAAAAACTGGCTCAGGTCAGTTGATTTCACTGTTTCATGATGTTTTCATTACAACCTGCTTACCCACCTTTACTGGTTTACGGTACATTCTCAGCCTTTTATGCTCTTAAAATATGTTTCAGGCTTGGAAGAGGCCAAAAGTGGATTTTGTGAAAGTAAACATAGTTTCCAAAAACTGTCTCAGGGCAGTTGATTTCACTGTTTCATGATGTTTTCATTACAACCTGCTTACCCACCTTTACTGGTTTACGGTACATTCTCAGCCTTTTATGCTCTTAAAATACGTTTCAGGCTTGGAAGAGGCCAAAAGTGGATTTTGTGAAAGTCAACATAGTTTCCAAAAACTGTCTCAGGGCAGTTGATTTCACTATTTCATGATGTTTTCATTACAACCTGCTTACCCACCTTTACTGGTTTACGGTACATTCTCAGCCTTTTATGTTCTTAAAATACGTTTCAGGCTTGAAAGAGGCCAAAAGTGGATTTTGTGAAAGTCAACATAGTTTCAGAAAACTGGCTCACGTCAGTTGATTTCACTATTTCATGATGTTTTCATTACAACCTGCTTACCCACCTTTACTGGTTTATGGTACATTCTCAGCCTTTTATGCTCTTAAAATACGTTTCAGGCTTGGAAGAGTCCAAAAGTGGATTTTGTGAAAGTCAACATAGTTTCAGAAAACTGGCTCAGGTCAGTTGATTTCACTGTTTCATGATGTTTTCATTACAACCTGCTTACCCACCTTTACTGGTTTACGGTACATTCTCAGCCTTTTATGCTCTTAAAATATGTTTCAGGCTTGGAAGAGGCCAAAAGTGGATTTTGTGAAAGTAAACATAGTTTCAAAAAAACTGACTTGATTTCAAAACTGGTTGATTTCAATGTTTCATGATGTTTTCGATTGAAACTGATTCTTACACACCTTTATTGGTTTACGGTACATTCTCAGCCTTTTATGCTCTTAAAATACGTTTCAGGCTTGGAAGAGGCCAAAAGTGGATTTTGTGAAAGTCAACATAGTTTCAGAAAACTGGCTCAGGGCAGTTGATTTCACTGTTTCATGATGTTTTCATTACAACCTGCTTACCCACCTTTACTGGTTTACGGTACATTCTCAGCCTTTTATGCTCTTAAAATACATTTCAGGCTTGGAAGAGGCCAAAAGTGGATTTTGTGAAAGTAAACATAGTTTCAAAAAAACTGACTTGATTTCAAAACTGGTTGATTTCAATGTTTCATGATGTTTTCGATTGAAACTGATTCTTACACACCTTTATTGGTTTACGGTACATTCTCAGCCTTTTATGCTCTTAAAATACGTTTCAGGCTTGGAAGAGGCCAAAAGTGGATTTTGTGAAAGTAAACATAGTTTCAGAAAACTGGCTCAGGGCAGTTGATTTCACTGTTTCATTATGTTTTCATTACAACCTGCTTACCCACCTTTACTGGTTTAATGTAGCCTTTTATGTTCTTAAAATACGTTTCAGGCTTGAAAGAGGCCAAAAGTGGATTTTGTGAAAGTAAACATAGTTGCCAAAAACTGGCTCAGGTCAGTTGATTTCACTGTTTCATGATGTTTTCATTACAACCTGCTTACCCACCTTTACTGGTTTACGGTACATTCTCAGCCTTTTATGCTCTTAAAATATGTTTCAGGCTTGGAAGAGGCCAAAAGTGGATTTTGTGAAAGTAAACATAGTTTCCAAAAACTGTCTCAGGGCAGTTGATTTCACTCTTTCATGATGTTTTCATTACAACCTGCTTACCCACCTTTACTGGTTTACGGTACATTCTCAGCCTTTTATGCTCTTAAAATACGTTTCAGGCTTGGAAGAGGCCAAAAGTGGATTTTGTGAAAGTCAACATAGTTTCCAAAAACTGTCTCAGGGCAGTTGATTTCACTATTTCATGATGTTTTCATTACAACCTGCTTACCCACCTTTACTGGTTTACGGTACATTCTCAGCCTTTTATGTTCTTAAAATACGTTTCAGGCTTGAAAGAGGCCAAAAGTGGATTTTGTGAAAGTCAACATAGTTTCAGAAAGCTGGCTCACGTCAGTTGATTTCACTATTTCATGATGTTTTCATTACAACCTGCTTACCCACCTTTACTGGTTTATGGTACATTCTCAGCCTTTTATGCTCTTAAAATACGTTTCAGGCTTGGAAGAGTCCAAAAGTGGATTTTGTGAAAGTCAACATAGTTTCAGAAAACTGGCTCAGGTCAGTTGATTTCACTGTTTCATGATGTTTTCATTACAACCTGCTTACCCACCTTTACTGGTTTACGGTACATTCTCAGCCTTTTATGCTCTTAAAATACATTTCAGGCTTGGAAGAGGCCAAAAGTGGATTTTGTGAAAGTAAACATAGTTTCAAAAAAACTGACTTGATTTCAAAACTGGTTGATTTCAATGTTTCATGATGTTTTCGATTGAAACTGATTCTTACACACCTTTATTGGTTTACGGTACATTCTCAGCCTTTTATGCTCTTAAAATACGTTTCAGGCTTGGAAGAGGCCAAAAGTGGATTTTGTGAAAGTAAACATAGTTTCAGAAAACTGGCTCAGGGCAGTTGATTTCACTGTTTCATTATGTTTTCATTACAACCTGCTTACCCACCTTTACTGGTTTAATGTAGCCTTTTATGTTCTTAAAATACGTTTCAGGCTTGAAAGAGGCCAAAAGTGGATTTTGTGAAAGTAAACATAGTTGCCAAAAACTGGCTCAGGTCAGTTGATTTCACTGTTTCATGATGTTTTCATTACAACCTGCTTACCCACCTTTACTGGTTTACGGTACATTCTCAGCCTTTTATGCTCTTAAAATATGTTTCAGGCTTGGAAGAGGCCAAAAGTGGATTTTGTGAAAGTAAACATAGTTTCAAAAAAACTGACTTGATTTCAAAACTGGTTGATTTCAATGTTTCATGATGTTTTCGATTGAAACTGATTCTTACACACCTTTATTGGTTTACGGTACATTCTCAGCCTTTTATGCTCTTAAAATACGTTTCAGGCTTGGAAGAGGCCAAAAGTGGATTTTGTGAAAGTAAACATAGTTTCAGAAAACTGGCTCAGGGCAGTTGATTTCACTGTTTCATTATGTTTTCATTACAACCTGCTTACCCACCTTTACTGGTTTAATGTAGCCTTTTATGTTCTTAAAATACGTTTCAGGCTTGAAAGAGGCCAAAAGTGGATTTTGTGAAAGTAAACATAGTTGCCAAAAACTGGCTCAGGTCAGTTGATTTCACTGTTTCATGATGTTTTCATTACAACCTGCTTACCCACCTTTACTGGTTTACGGTACATTCTCAGCCTTTTATGCTCTTAAAATATGTTTCAGGCTTGGAAGAGGCCAAAAGTGGATTTTGTGAAAGTAAACATAGTTTCCAAAAACTGTCTCAGGGCAGTTGATTTCACTGTTTCATGATGTTTTCATTACAACCTGCTTACCCACCTTTACTGGTTTACGGTACATTCTCAGCCTTTTATGCTCTTAAAATACGTTTCAGGCTTGGAAGAGGCCAAAAGTGGATTTTGTGAAAGTCAACATAGTTTCCAAAAACTGTCTCAGGGCAGTTGATTTCACTATTTCATGATGTTTTCATTACAACCTGCTTACCCACCTTTACTGGTTTACGGTACATTCTCAGCCTTTTATGTTCTTAAAATACGTTTCAGGCTTGAAAGAGGCCAAAAGTGGATTTTGTGAAAGTCAACATAGTTTCAGAAAACTGGCTCACGTCAGTTGATTTCACTATTTCATGATGTTTTCATTACAACCTGCTTACCCACCTTTACTGGTTTATGGTACATTCTCAGCCTTTTATGCTCTTAAAATACGTTTCAGGCTTGGAAGAGTCCAAAAGTGGATTTTGTGAAAGTCAACATAGTTTCCAAAAACTGTCTCAGGGCAGTTGATTTCACTGTTTCATGATGTTTTCATTACAACCTGCTTACCCACCTTTACTGGTTTACGGTACATTCTCAGCCTTTTATGCTCTTAAAATACGTTTCAGGCTTGGAAGAGGCCAAAAGTGGATTTTGTGAAAGTCAACATAGTTTCCAAAAACTGTCTCAGGGCAGTTGATTTCACTATTTCATGATGTTTTCATTACAACCTGCTTACCCACCTTTACTGGTTTACGGTACATTCTCAGCCTTTTATGTTCTTAAAATACGTTTCAGGCTTGAAAGAGGCCAAAAGTGGATTTTGTGAAAGTCAACATAGTTTCAGAAAACTGGCTCACGTCAGTTGATTTCACTATTTCATGATGTTTTCATTACAACCTGCTTACCCACCTTTACTGGTTTATGGTACATTCTCAGCCTTTTATGCTCTTAAAATACGTTTCAGGCTTGGAAGAGTCCAAAAGTGGATTTTGTGAAAGTCAACATAGTTTCAGAAAACTGGCTCAGGTCAGTTGATTTCACTGTTTCATGATGTTTTCATTACAACCTGCTTACCCACCTTTACTGGTTTACGGTACATTCTCAGCCTTTTATGCTCTTAAAATATGTTTCAGGCTTGGAAGAGGCCAAAAGTGGATTTTGTGAAAGTAAACATAGTTTCAAAAAAACTGACTTGATTTCAAAACTGGTTGATTTCAATGTTTCATGATGTTTTCGATTGAAACTGATTCTTACACACCTTTATTGGTTTACGGTACATTCTCAGCCTTTTATGCTCTTAAAATACGTTTCAGGCTTGGAAGAGGCCAAAAGTGGATTTTGTGAAAGTAAACATAGTTTCAGAAAACTGGCTCAGGGCAGTTGATTTCACTGTTTCATGATGTTTTCATTACAACCTGCTTACCCACCTTTACTGGTTTACGGTACATTCTCAGCCTTTTATGCTCTTAAAATACGTTTCAGGCTTGGAAGAGGCCAAAAGTGGATTTTGTGAAAGTCAACATAGTTTCCAAAAACTGTCTCAGGGCAGTTGATTTCACTATTTCATGATGTTTTCATTACAACCTGCTTACCCACCTTTACTGGTTTACGGTACATTCTCAGCCTTTTATGTTCTTAAAATACGTTTCAGGCTTGAAAGAGGCCAAAAGTGGATTTTGTGAAAGTCAACATAGTTTCAGAAAACTGGCTCACGTCAGTTGATTTCACTATTTCATGATGTTTTCATTACAACCTGCTTACCCACCTTTACTGGTTTATGGTACATTCTCAGCCTTTTATGCTCTTAAAATACGTTTCAGGCTTGGAAGAGTCCAAAAGTGGATTTTGTGAAAGTCAACATAGTTTCAGAAAACTGGCTCAGGTCAGTTGATTTCACTGTTTCATGATGTTTTCATTACAACCTGCTTACCCACCTTTACTGGTTTACGGTACATTCTCAGCCTTTTATGCTCTTAAAATATGTTTCAGGCTTGGAAGAGGCCAAAAGTGGATTTTGTGAAAGTAAACATAGTTTCAAAAAAACTGACTTGATTTCAAAACTGGTTGATTTCAATGTTTCATGATGTTTTCGATTGAAACTGATTCTTACACACCTTTATTGGTTTACGGTACATTCTCAGCCTTTTATGCTCTTAAAATACGTTTCAGGCTTGGAAGAGGCCAAAAGTGGATTTTGTGAAAGTAAACATAGTTTCAGAAAACTGGCTCAGGGCAGTTGATTTCACTGTTTCATTATGTTTTCATTACAACCTGCTTACCCACCTTTACTGGTTTAATGTAGCCTTTTATGTTCTTAAAATACGTTTCAGGCTTGAAAGAGGCCAAAAGTGGATTTTGTGAAAGTAAACATAGTTGCCAAAAACTGGCTCAGGTCAGTTGATTTCACTGTTTCATGATGTTTTCATTACAACCTGCTTACCCACCTTTACTGGTTTACGGTACATTCTCAGCCTTTTATGCTCTTAAAATATGTTTCAGGCTTGGAAGAGGCCAAAAGTGGATTTTGTGAAAGTAAACATAGTTTCCAAAAACTGTCTCAGGGCAGTTGATTTCACTGTTTCATGATGTTTTCATTACAACCTGCTTACCCACCTTTACTGGTTTACGGTACATTCTCAGCCTTTTATGCTCTTAAAATACGTTTCAGGCTTGGAAGAGGCCAAAAGTGGATTTTGTGAAAGTCAACATAGTTTCCAAAAACTGTCTCAGGGCAGTTGATTTCACTATTTCATGATGTTTTCATTACAACCTGCTTACCCACCTTTACTGGTTTACGGTACATTCTCAGCCTTTTATGTTCTTAAAATACGTTTCAGGCTTGAAAGAGGCCAAAAGTGGATTTTGTGAAAGTCAACATAGTTTCAGAAAACTGGCTCACGTCAGTTGATTTCACTATTTCATGATGTTTTCATTACAACCTGCTTACCCACCTTTACTGGTTTACGGTACATTCTCAGCCTTTTATGCTCTTAAAATACATTTCAGGCTTGGAAGAGGCCAAAAGTGGATTTTGTGAAAGTAAACATAGTTTCAAAAAAACTGACTTGATTTCAAAACTGGTTGATTTCAATGTTTCATGATGTTTTCGATTGAAACTGATTCTTACACACCTTTATTGGTTTACGGTACATTCTCAGCCTTTTATGCTCTTAAAATACGTTTCAGGCTTGGAAGAGGCCAAAAGTGGATTTTGTGAAAGTAAACATAGTTTCAGAAAACTGGCTCAGGGCAGTTGATTTCACTGTTTCATTATGTTTTCATTACAACCTGCTTACCCACCTTTACTGGTTTAATGTAGCCTTTTATGTTCTTAAAATACGTTTCAGGCTTGGAAGAGGCCAAAAGTGGATTTTGTGAAAGTAAACATAGTTTCAGAAAACTGGCTCAGGGCAGTTGATTTCACTGTTTCATTATGTTTTCATTACAACCTGCTTACACACCTTTACTGGTTTACGGTACATTCTCAGCCTTTTATGCTCTTAAAATATGTTTCAGGCTTGGAAGAGGCCAAAAGTGGATTTTGTGAAAGTAAACATAGTTTCCAAAAACTGTCTCAGGGCAGTTGATTTCACTGTTTCATGATGTTTTCATTACAACCTGCTTACCCACCTTTACTGGTTTACGGTACATTCTCAGCCTTTTATGCTCTTAAAATATGTTTCAGGCTTGGAAGAGGCCAAAAGTGGATTTTGTGAAAGTAAACATAGTTTCAAAAAAACTGACTTGATTTCAAAACTGGTTGATTTCAATGTTTCATGATGTTTTCGATTGAAACTGATTCTTACACACCTTTATTGGTTTACGGTACATTCTCAGCCTTTTATGCTCTTAAAATACGTTTCAGGCTTGGAAGAGGCCAAAAGTGGATTTTGTGAAAGTAAACATAGTTTCAGAAAACTGGCTCAGGGCAGTTGATTTCACTGTTTCATTATGTTTTCATTACAACCTGCTTACCCACCTTTACTGGTTTATGATACATTCTCAGCCTTTCATGCTCTTAAAATAAGTTTCAGGCTTGGAAGAGGCCAAAAGTTGATTTTGTGAAAGTAAACATAGTTTCAAAGATTTTCTTCAAAAAACTACGTCAGGAGTTGATTTCACAGTCTGATGTAATTTTCATGAATTGATGTAGCTTTCAGCACTTTATTGCCTAGAGATGCATTTTCACTTTTTATGCTCTTAAAAGACGTTTCAGGCAGAGAGGAGGCCAAAAGTTGATTTTGTGAAAGTAAACATAGTTTCAAAGATTTTCTTCAAAAAACTACGTCAGGACAGTTGATTTCACAGTCTGATGTCATTTTCATGAATTGATGTAGCTTTCAGCACTTTACTGCCTAGAGATGCGTTTTCACTTTTTATGCTCTTAAAAGACGTTTCAGGCAGAGAGGAGGCCAAAAGTTGATTTTGTGAAAGTAAACATAGTTTCAAAGATTTTCTTCAAAAACTTCCATCAGGTCAGTTGATTTCACAGTCTGATGTCATTTTCATGAATTTATGTAGCTTTCAGCACTTTATTGCCTAGAGATGCATTTTCACTTGTTATGCTCTTAAAAGACGTTTCAGGCAGAGAGGAGGCCAAAAGTTGATTTTGTGAAAGTAAACATAGTTTCAAAGATTTTCTTCAAAAAACTACGTCAGGAGTTGATTTCACAGTCTGATGTAATTTTCATGAATTGATGTAGCTTTCAGCACTTTATTGCCTAGAGATGCATTTTCACTTTTTATGCTCTTAAAAGACGTTTCAGGCAGAGAGGAGGCCAAAAGTTGATTTTGTGAAAGTAAACATAGTTTCAAAGATTTTCTTCAAAAAACTACGTCAGGACAGTTGATTTCACAGTCTGATGTCATGTTCATGAATATCTGCAGCTTTCAGCACTTTCCTGCCTAGAGATGCATTTTCACTTTTTATGCTCTTAAAAGACGTTTCAGGCAGAGAGGAGGCCAAAAGTTGATTTTGTGAAAGTAAACATAGTTTCAAAGATTTTCTTCAAAAAACTACATCAGGACAGTTGATTTCACAGTCTGATGTCATTTTCATGAATTGATGTAGCTTTCAGCACTTTCCTGCCTAGAGATGCATTTTCACTTTTTATGCTCTTAAAATACGTTTCAGGCTTGGAAGAGGCCAAAAGTGGATTTTGTGAAAGTCAACATAGTTTCCAAAAACTGTCTCAGGGCAGTTGATTTCACTATTTCATGATGTTTTCATTACAACCTGCTTACCCACCTTTACTGGTTTACGGTACATTCTCAGCCTTTTATGTTCTTAAAATACGTTTCAGGCTTGAAAGAGGCCAAAAGTGGATTTTGTGAAAGTCAACATAGTTTCAGAAAACTGGCTCACGTCAGTTGATTTCACTATTTCATGATGTTTTCATTACAACCTGCTTACCCACCTTTACTGGTTTACGGTACATTCTCAGCCTTTTATGCTCTTAAAATACATTTCAGGCTTGGAAGAGGCCAAAAGTGGATTTTGTGAAAGTAAACATAGTTTCAAAAAAACTGACTTGATTTCAAAACTGGTTGATTTCAATGTTTCATGATGTTTTCGATTGAAACTGATTCTTACACACCTTTATTGGTTTACGGTACATTCTCAGCCTTTTATGCTCTTAAAATACGTTTCAGGCTTGGAAGAGGCCAAAAGTGGATTTTGTGAAAGTAAACATAGTTTCAGAAAACTGGCTCAGGGCAGTTGATTTCACTGTTTCATTATGTTTTCATTACAACCTGCTTACCCACCTTTACTGGTTTAATGTAGCCTTTTATGTTCTTAAAATACGTTTCAGGCTTGGAAGAGGCCAAAAGTGGATTTTGTGAAAGTAAACATAGTTTCAGAAAACTGGCTCAGGGCAGTTGATTTCACTGTTTCATTATGTTTTCATTACAACCTGCTTACACACCTTTACTGGTTTACGGTACATTCTCAGCCTTTTATGCTCTTAAAATATGTTTCAGGCTTGGAAGAGGCCAAAAGTGGATTTTGTGAAAGTAAACATAGTTTCCAAAAACTGTCTCAGGGCAGTTGATTTCACTGTTTCATGATGTTTTCATTACAACCTGCTTACCCACCTTTACTGGTTTACGGTACATTCTCAGCCTTTTATGCTCTTAAAATATGTTTCAGGCTTGGAAGAGGCCAAAAGTGGATTTTGTGAAAGTAAACATAGTTTCAAAAAAACTGACTTGATTTCAAAACTGGTTGATTTCAATGTTTCATGATGTTTTCGATTGAAACTGATTCTTACACACCTTTATTGGTTTACGGTACATTCTCAGCCTTTTATGCTCTTAAAATACGTTTCAGGCTTGGAAGAGGCCAAAAGTGGATTTTGTGAAAGTAAACATAGTTTCAGAAAACTGGCTCAGGGCAGTTGATTTCACTGTTTCATTATGTTTTCATTACAACCTGCTTACCCACCTTTACTGGTTTATGATACATTCTCAGCCTTTCATGCTCTTAAAATAAGTTTCAGGCTTGGAAGAGGCCAAAAGTTGATTTTGTGAAAGTAAACATAGTTTCAAAGATTTTCTTCAAAAAACTACGTCAGGAGTTGATTTCACAGTCTGATGTAATTTTCATGAATTGATGTAGCTTTCAGCACTTTATTGCCTAGAGATGCATTTTCACTTTTTATGCTCTTAAAAGACGTTTCAGGCAGAGAGGAGGCCAAAAGTTGATTTTGTGAAAGTAAACATAGTTTCAAAGATTTTCTTCAAAAAACTACGTCAGGACAGTTGATTTCACAGTCTGATGTCATTTTCATGAATTGATGTAGCTTTCAGCACTTTACTGCCTAGAGATGCGTTTTCACTTTTTATGCTCTTAAAAGACGTTTCAGGCAGAGAGGAGGCCAAAAGTTGATTTTGTGAAAGTAAACATAGTTTCAAAGATTTTCTTCAAAAACTTCCATCAGGTCAGTTGATTTCACAGTCTGATGTCATTTTCATGAATTTATGTAGCTTTCAGCACTTTATTGCCTAGAGATGCATTTTCACTTGTTATGCTCTTAAAAGACGTTTCAGGCAGAGAGGAGGCCAAAAGTTGATTTTGTGAAAGTAAACATAGTTTCAAAGATTTTCTTCAAAAACGTCCATCAGGTCAGTTAATTTCACAGTCTGATGTCATTTTCATGAATTTATGTAGCTTTCAGCACTTTATTGCCTAGAGATGCATTTTCACTTGTTATGCTCTTAAAAGACGTTTCAGGCAGAGAGGAGGCCAAAAGTTGATTTTGTGAAAGTAAACATAGTTTCAAAGATTTTCTTCAAAACATACGTCAGGACAGTTGATTTCACAGTCTGATGTCATGTTCATGAATATCTGCAGCTTTCAGCACTTTCCTGCCTAGAGATGCATTTTCACTTTTTATGCTCTTAAAAGACGTTTCAGACAGAGAGGAGGCCAAAAGTTGATTTTGTGAAAGTAAACATAGTTTCAAAGATTTTCTTCAAAAAACTACGTCAGGAGTTGATTTCACAGTCTGATGTAATTTTCATGAATTGATGTAGCTTTCAGCACTTTATTGCCTAGAGATGCATTTTCACTTTTTATGCTCTTAAAAGACGTTTCAGGCAGAGAGGAGGCCAAAAGTTGATTTTGTGAAAGTAAACATAGTTTCAAAGATTTTCTTCAAAAAACTTCCTCAAGACAGTTGATTTCACAGTCTGATGTCATGTTCATGAATATCTGCAGCTTTCAGCACTTTCCTGCCTAGAGATGCATTTTCACTTTTTATGCTCTTAAAAGACGTTTCAGGCAGAGAGGAGGCCAAAAGTTGATTTTGTGAAAGTAAACATAGTTTCAAAGATTTTCTTCAAAAAACTTCCTCAAGACAGTTGATTTCACAGTCTGATGTCATGTTCATGAATATCTGCAGCTTTCAGCACTTTCCTGCCTAGAGATGCATTTTCACTTTTTATGCTCTTAAAAGACGTTTCAGGCAGAGAGGAGGCCAAAAGTTGATTTTGTGAAAGTAAACATAGTTTCAAAGATTTTCTTCAACAAACTACGTCAGGACAGTTGATTTCACAGTCTGATGTCATTTTCATGAATTGATGTAGCTTTCAGCACTTTACTGCCTAGAGATGCGTTTTCACTTTTTATGCTCTTAAAAGACGTTTCAGGCAGAGAGGAGGCCAAAAGTTGATTTTGTGAAAGTAAACATAGTTTCAAAGATTTTCTTCAAAAACGTCCATCAGGTCAGTTGATTTCACAGTCTGATGTCATTTTCATGAATTTATGTAGCTTTCAGCACTTTATTGCCTAGAGATGCATTTTCACTTTGTATGCTCTTAAAAGACGTTTCAGGCAGAGAGGAGGCCAAAAGTTGATTTTGTGAAAGTAAACATAGTTTCAAAGATTTTCTTCAAAACATACGTCAGGACAGTTGATTTCACAGTCTGATGTCATGTTCATGAATATCTGCAGCTTTCAGCACTTTCCTGCCTAGAGATGCATTTTCACTTTTTATGCTCTTAAAAGACGTTTCAGGCAGAGAGGAGGCCAAAAGTTGATTTTGTGAAAGTAAACATAGTTTCAAAGATTTTCTTCAAAAAACTACGTCAGGAGTTGATTTCACAGTCTGATGTAATTTTCATGAATTGATGTAGCTTTCAGCACTTTATTGCCTAGAGATGCATTTTCACTTTTTATGCTCTTAAAAGACGTTTCAGGCAGAGAGGAGGCCAAAAGTTGATTTTGTGAAAGTAAACATAGTTTCAAAGATTTTCTTCAAAACATACGTCAGGACAGTTGATTTCACAGTCTGATGTCATGTTCATGAATATCTGCAGCTTTCAGCACTTTCCTGCCTAGAGATGCATTTTCACTTTTTATGCTCTTAAAAGACGTTTCAGGCAGAGAGGAGGCCAAAAGTTGATTTTGTGAAAGTAAACATAGTTTCAAAGATTTTCTTCAAAAAACTTCCTCAAGACAGTTGATTTCACAGTCTGATGTCATGTTCATGAATATCTGCAGCTTTCAGCACTTTCCTGCCTAGAGATGCATTTTCACTTTTTATGCTCTTAAAAGACGTTTCAGGCAGAGAGGAGGCCAAAAGTTGATTTTGTGAAAGTAAACATAGTTTCAAAGATTTTCTTCAAAAAACTACGTCAGGACAGTTGATTTCACAGTCTGATGTCATTTTCATGAATTGATGTAGCTTTCAGCACTTTACTGCCTAGAGATGCGTTTTCACTTTTTATGCTCTTAAAAGACGTTTCAGGCAGAGAGGAGGCCAAAAGTTGATTTTGTGAAAGTAAACATAGTTTCAAAGATTTTCTTCAAAAACGTCCATCAGGTCAGTTGATTTCACAGTCTGATGTCATTTTCATGAATTTATGTAGCTTTCAGCACTTTATTGCCTAGAGATGCATTTTCACTTTGTATGCTCTTAAAAGACGTTTCAGGCAGAGAGGAGGCCAAAAGTTGATTTTGTGAAAGTAAACATAGTTTCAAAGATTTTCTTCAAAACATACGTCAGGACAGTTGATTTCACAGTCTGATGTCATGTTCATGAATATCTGCAGCTTTCAGCACTTTCCTGCCTAGAGATGCATTTTCACTTTTTATGCTCTTAAAAGACGTTTCAGGCAGAGAGGAGGCCAAAAGTTGATTTTGTGAAAGTAAACATAGTTTCAAAGATTTTCTTCAAAAAACTACGTCAGGAGTTGATTTCACAGTCTGATGTAATTTTCATGAATTGATGTAGCTTTCAGCACTTTATTGCCTAGAGATGCATTTTCACTTTTTATGCTCTTAAAAGACGTTTCAGGCAGAGAGGAGGCCAAAAGTTGATTTTGTGAAAGTAAACATAGTTTCAAAGATTTTCTTCAAAAAACTACGTCAGGAGTTGATTTCACAGTCTGATGTAATTTTCATGAATTGATGTAGCTTTCAGCACTTTATTGCCTAGAGATGCATTTTCACTTTTTATGCTCTTAAAAGACGTTTCAGGCAGAGAGGAGGCCAAAAGTTGATTTTGTGAAAGTAAACATAGTTTCAAAGATTTTCTTCAAAAAACTACGTCAGGACAGTTGATTTCACAGTCTGATGTCATTTTCATGAATTGATGTAGCTTTCAGCACTTTACTGCCTAGAGATGCGTTTTCACTTTTTATGCTCTTAAAAGACGTTTCAGGCAGAGAGGAGGCCAAAAGTTGATTTTGTGAAAGTAAACATAGTTTCAAAGATTTTCTTCAAAAACGTCCATCAGGTCAGTTGATTTCACAGTCTGATGTCATTTTCATGAATTTATGTAGCTTTCAGCACTTTATTGCCTAGAGATGCATTTTCACTTTTTATGCTCTTAAAAGACGTTTCAGGCAGAGAGGAGGCCAAAAGTTGATTTTGTGAAAGTAAACATAGTTTCAAAGATTTTCTTCAAAACATACGTCAGGACAGTTGATTTCACAGTCTGATGTCATGTTCATGAATATCTGCAGCTTTCAGCACTTTCCTGCCTAGAGATGCATTTTCACTTTTTATGCTCTTAAAAGACGTTTCAGGCAGAGAGGAGGCCAAAAGTTGATTTTGTGAAAGTAAACATAGTTTCAAAGATTTTCTTCAAAAAACTACGTCAGGAGTTGATTTCACAGTCTGATGTAATTTTCATGAATTGATGTAGCTTTCAGCACTTTACTGCCTAGAGATGCGTTTTCACTTTTTATGCTCTTAAAAGACGTTTCAGGCAGAGAGGAGGCCAAAAGTTGATTTTGTGAAAGTAAACATAGTTTCAAAGATTTTCTTCAAAAAACTACGTCAGGAGTTGATTTCACAGTCTGATGTCATGTTCATGAATTGATGTAGCTTTCAGCACTTTCCTGCCTAGAGATGCATTTTCACTTGTTATGCTCTTAAAAGACGTTTCAGGCAGAGAGGAGGCCAAAAGTTGATTTTGTGAAAGTAAACATAGTTTCAAAGATTTTCTTCAAAAAACTACGTCAGGACAGTTGATTTCACAGTCTGATGTCATGTTCATGAATATCTGCAGCTTTCAGCACTTTCCTGCCTAGAGATGCATTTTCACTTTTTATGCTCTTAAAAGACGTTTCAGGCAGAGAGGAGGCCAAAAGTTGATTTTGTGAAAGTAAACATAGTTTCAAAGATTTTCTTCAAAAAACTACGTCAGGACAGTTGATTTCACAGTCTGATGTCATTTTCATGAATTGATGTAGCTTTCAGCACTTTACTGCCTAGAGATGCGTTTTCACTTTTTATGCTCTTAAAAGACGTTTCAGGCAGAGAGGAGGCCAAAAGTTGATTTTGTGAAAGTAAACATAGTTTCAAAGATTTTCTTCAAAAACGTCCATCAGGTCAGTTGATTTCACAGTCTGATGTCATTTTCATGAATTTATGTAGCTTTCAGCACTTTATTGCCTAGAGATGCATTTTCACTTTTTATGCTCTTAAAAGACGTTTCAGGCAGAGAGGAGGCCAAATGATGTCATTTTCATGAATTTATGTAGCTTTCAGCACTTTATTGCCTAGAGATGCATTTTCACTTTTTATGCTCTTAAAAGACGTTTCAGGCAGAGAGGAGGCCAAAAGTTGATTTTGTGAAAGTAAACATAGTTTCAAAGATTTTCTTCAAAACATACGTCAGGACAGTTGATTTCACAGTCTGATGTCATGTTCATGAATATCTGCAGCTTTCAGCACTTTCCTGCCTAGAGATGCATTTTCACTTTTTATGCTCTTAAAAGACGTTTCAGGCAGAGAGGAGGCCAAAAGTTGATTTTGTGAAAGTAAACATAGTTTCAAAGATTTTCTTCAAAAAACTTCCTCAAGACAGTTGATTTCACAGTCTGATGTCATGTTCATGAATATCTGCAGCTTTCAGCACTTTCCTGCCTAGAGATGCATTTTCACTTTTTATGCTCTTAAAAGACGTTTCAGGCAGAGAGGAGGCCAAAAGTTGATTTTGTGAAAGTAAACATAGTTTCAAAGATTTTCTTCAAAAAACTACGTCAGGAGTTGATTTCACAGTCTGATGTAATTTTCATGAATTGATGTAGCTTTCAGCACTTTATTGCCTAGAGATGCATTTTCACTTTTTATGCTCTTAAAAGACGTTTCAGGCAGAGAGGAGGCCAAAAGTTGATTTTGTGAAAGTAAACATAGTTTCAAAGATTTCCTTCAAAAAACTACGTCAGGACAGTTGATTTCACAGTCTGATGTCATTTTCATGAATTGATGTAGCTTTCAGCACTTTACTGCCTAGAGATGCGTTTTCACTTTTTATGCTCTTAAAAGACGTTTCAGGCAGAGAGGAGGCCAAAAGTTGATTTTGTGAAAGTAAACATAGTTTCAAAGATTTTCTTCAAAAACGTCCATCAGGTCAGTTGATTTCACAGTCTGATGTCATTTTCATGAATTTATGTAGCTTTCAGCACTTTATTGCCTAGAGATGCATTTTCACTTTTTATGCTCTTAAAAGACGTTTCAGGCAGAGAGGAGGCCAAAAGTTGATTTTGTGAAAGTAAACATAGTTTCAAAGATTTTCTTCAAAACATACGTCAGGACAGTTGATTTCACAGTCTGATGTCATGTTCATGAATATCTGCAGCTTTCAGCACTTTCCTGCCTAGAGATGCATTTTCACTTTTTATGCTCTTAAAAGACGTTTCAGGCAGAGAGGAGGCCAAAAGTTGATTTTGTGAAAGTAAACATAGTTTCAAAGATTTTCTTCAAAAAACTACGTCAGGAGTTGATTTCACAGTCTGATGTAATTTTCATGAATTGATGTAGCTTTCAGCACTTCATTGCCTAGAGATGCATTTTCACTTTTTATGCTCTTAAAAGACGTTTCAGGCAGAGAGGAGGCCAAAAGTTGATTTTGTGAAAGTAAACTTAGTTTCAAAGATTTTCTTCAAAACATACGTCAGGACAGTTGATTTCACAGTCTGATGTCATTTTCATGAATTGATGTAGCTTTCAGCACTTTACTGCCTAGAGATGCGTTTTCACTTTTTATGCTCTTAAAAGACGTTTCAGGCAGAGAGGAGGCCAAAAGTTGATTTTGTGAAAGTAAACATAGTTTCAAAGATTTTCTTCAAAAAACTACGTCAGGAGTTGATTTCACAGTCTGATGTAATTTTCATGAATTGATGTAGCTTTCAGCACTTTACTGCCTAGAGATGCGTTTTCACTTTTTATGCTCTTAAAAGACGTTTCAGGCAGAGAGGAGGCCAAAAGTTGATTTTGTGAAAGTAAACATAGTTTCAAAGATTTTCTTCAAAAAACTACGTCAGGAGTTGATTTCACAGTCTGATGTCATGTTCATGAATTGATGTAGCTTTCAGCACTTTCCTGCCTAGAGATGCATTTTCACTTGTTATGCTCTTAAAAGACGTTTCAGGCAGAGAGGAGGCCAAAAGTTGATTTTGTGAAAGTAAACATAGTTTCAAAGATTTTCTTCAAAAAACTACGTCAGGACAGTTGATTTCACAGTCTGATGTCATGTTCATGAATATCTGCAGCTTTCAGCACTTTCCTGCCTAGAGATGCATTTTCACTTTTTATGCTCTTAAAAGACGTTTCAGGCAGAGAGGAGGCCAAAAGTTGATTTTGTGAAAGTAAACATAGTTTCAAAGATTTTCTTCAAAAACGTCCATCAGGTCAGTTGATTTCACAGTCTGATGTCATTTTCATGAATTTATGTAGCTTTCAGCACTTTATTGCCTAGAGATGCATTTTCACTTTTTATGCTCTTAAAAGACGTTTCAGGCAGAGAGGAGGCCAAAAGTTGATTTTGTGAAAGTAAACATAGTTTCAAAGATTTTCTTCAAAACATACGTCAGGACAGTTGATTTCACAGTCTGATGTCATGTTCATGAATATCTGCAGCTTTCAGCACTTTCCTGCCTAGAGATGCATTTTCACTTTTTATGCTCTTAAAAGACGTTTCAGGCAGAGAGGAGGCCAAAAGTTGATTTTGTGAAAGTAAACATAGTTTCAAAGATTTTCTTCAAAAAACTACGTCAGGAGTTGATTTCACAGTCTGATGTAATTTTCATGAATTGATGTAGCTTTCAGCACTTCATTGCCTAGAGATGCATTTTCACTTTTTATGCTCTTAAAAGACGTTTCAGGCAGAGAGGAGGCCAAAAGTTGATTTTGTGAAAGTAAACTTAGTTTCAAAGATTTTCTTCAAAACATACGTCAGGACAGTTGATTTCACAGTCTGATGTCATTTTCATGAATTGATGTAGCTTTCAGCACTTTACTGCCTAGAGATGCGTTTTCACTTTTTATGCTCTTAAAAGACGTTTCAGGCAGAGAGGAGGCCAAAAGTTGATTTTGTGAAAGTAAACATAGTTTCAAAGATTTTCTTCAAAAAACTACGTCAGGAGTTGATTTCACAGTCTGATGTAATTTTCATGAATTGATGTAGCTTTCAGCACTTTACTGCCTAGAGATGCGTTTTCACTTTTTATGCTCTTAAAAGACGTTTCAGGCAGAGAGGAGGCCAAAAGTTGATTTTGTGAAAGTAAACATAGTTTCAAAGATTTTCTTCAAAAAACTACGTCAGGAGTTGATTTCACAGTCTGATGTCATGTTCATGAATTGATGTAGCTTTCAGCACTTTCCTGCCTAGAGATGCATTTTCACTTGTTATGCTCTTAAAAGACGTTTCAGGCAGAGAGGAGGCCAAAAGTTGATTTTGTGAAAGTAAACATAGTTTCAAAGATTTTCTTCAAAAAACTACGTCAGGACAGTTGATTTCACAGTCTGATGTCATGTTCATGAATATCTGCAGCTTTCAGCACTTTCCTGCCTAGAGATGCATTTTCACTTTTTATGCTCTTAAAAGACGTTTCAGGCAGAGAGGAGGCCAAAAGTTGATTTTGTGAAAGTAAACATAGTTTCAAAGATTTTCTTCAAAAACGTCCATCAGGTCAGTTGATTTCACAGTCTGATGTCATTTTCATGAATTTATGTAGCTTTCAGCACTTTATTGCCTAGAGATGCATTTTCACTTTTTATGCTCTTAAAAGACGTTTCAGGCAGAGAGGAGGCCAAAAGTTGATTTTGTGAAAGTAAACATAGTTTCAAAGATTTTCTTCAAAACATACGTCAGGACAGTTGATTTCACAGTCTGATGTCATGTTCATGAATATCTGCAGCTTTCAGCACTTTCCTGCCTAGAGATGCATTTTCACTTTTTATGCTCTTAAAAGACGTTTCAGGCAGAGAGGAGGCCAAAAGTTGATTTTGTGAAAGTAAACATAGTTTCAAAGATTTTCTTCAAAAAACTACGTCAGGAGTTGATTTCACAGTCTGATGTAATTTTCATGAATTGATGTAGCTTTCAGCACTTCATTGCCTAGAGATGCATTTTCACTTTTTATGCTCTTAAAAGACGTTTCAGGCAGAGAGGAGGCCAAAAGTTGATTTTGTGAAAGTAAACTTAGTTTCAAAGATTTTCTTCAAAACATACGTCAGGACAGTTGATTTCACAGTCTGATGTCATTTTCATGAATTGATGTAGCTTTCAGCACTTTACTGCCTAGAGATGCGTTTTCACTTTTTATGCTCTTAAAAGACGTTTCAGGCAGAGAGGAGGCCAAAAGTTGATTTTGTGAAAGTAAACATAGTTTCAAAGATTTTCTTCAAAAAACTACGTCAGGAGTTGATTTCACAGTCTGATGTAATTTTCATGAATTGATGTAGCTTTCAGCACTTTACTGCCTAGAGATGCGTTTTCACTTTTTATGCTCTTAAAAGACGTTTCAGGCAGAGAGGAGGCCAAAAGTTGATTTTGTGAAAGTAAACATAGTTTCAAAGATTTTCTTCAAAAAACTACGTCAGGAGTTGATTTCACAGTCTGATGTCATGTTCATGAATTGATGTAGCTTTCAGCACTTTCCTGCCTAGAGATGCATTTTCACTTGTTATGCTCTTAAAAGACGTTTCAGGCAGAGAGGAGGCCAAAAGTTGATTTTGTGAAAGTAAACATAGTTTCAAAGATTTTCTTCAAAAAACTACGTCAGGACAGTTGATTTCACAGTCTGATGTCATGTTCATGAATATCTGCAGCTTTCAGCACTTTCCTGCCTAGAGATGCATTTTCACTTTTTATGCTCTTAAAAGACGTTTCAGGCAGAGAGGAGGCCAAAAGTTGATTTTGTGAAAGTAAACATAGTTTCAAAGATTTTCTTCAAAAACGTCCATCAGGTCAGTTGATTTCACAGTCTGATGTCATTTTCATGAATTTATGTAGCTTTCAGCACTTTATTGCCTAGAGATGCATTTTCACTTTTTATGCTCTTAAAAGACGTTTCAGGCAGAGAGGAGGCCAAAAGTTGATTTTGTGAAAGTAAACATAGTTTCAAAGATTTTCTTCAAAACATACGTCAGGACAGTTGATTTCACAGTCTGATGTCATGTTCATGAATATCTGCA
This sequence comes from Anarhichas minor, assembly GCF_050575085.1. Classification (NCBI taxonomy): domain Eukaryota; kingdom Metazoa; phylum Chordata; class Actinopteri; order Perciformes; family Anarhichadidae; genus Anarhichas; species Anarhichas minor. The sequence goes on from NW_027466501.1 coordinate 2,933,874, forward strand.
GCTTTCAGCACTTTCCTGCCTAGAGATGCATTTTCACTTTTTATGCTCTTAAAAGACGTTTCAGGCAGAGAGGAGGCCAAAAGTTGATTTTGTGAAAGTAAACATAGTTTCAAAGATTTTCTTCAAAAAACTACGTCAGGAGTTGATTTCACAGTCTGATGTAATTTTCATGAATTGATGTAGCTTTCAGCACTTCATTGCCTAGAGATGCATTTTCACTTTTTATGCTCTTAAAAGACGTTTCAGGCAGAGAGGAGGCCAAAAGTTGATTTTGTGAAAGTAAACTTAGTTTCAAAGATTTTCTTCAAAACATACGTCAGGACAGTTGATTTCACAGTCTGATGTCATTTTCATGAATTGATGTAGCTTTCAGCACTTTACTGCCTAGAGATGCGTTTTCACTTTTTATGCTCTTAAAAGACGTTTCAGGCAGAGAGGAGGCCAAAAGTTGATTTTGTGAAAGTAAACATAGTTTCAAAGATTTTCTTCAAAAAACTACGTCAGGAGTTGATTTCACAGTCTGATGTAATTTTCATGAATTGATGTAGCTTTCAGCACTTTACTGCCTAGAGATGCGTTTTCACTTTTTATGCTCTTAAAAGACGTTTCAGGCAGAGAGGAGGCCAAAAGTTGATTTTGTGAAAGTAAACATAGTTTCAAAGATTTTCTTCAAAAAACTACGTCAGGAGTTGATTTCACAGTCTGATGTCATGTTCATGAATTGATGTAGCTTTCAGCACTTTCCTGCCTAGAGATGCATTTTCACTTGTTATGCTCTTAAAAGACGTTTCAGGCAGAGAGGAGGCCAAAAGTTGATTTTGTGAAAGTAAACATAGTTTCAAAGATTTTCTTCAAAAAACTACGTCAGGACAGTTGATTTCACAGTCTGATGTCATGTTCATGAATATCTGCAGCTTTCAGCACTTTCCTGCCTAGAGATGCATTTTCACTTTTTATGCTCTTAAAAGACGTTTCAGGCAGAGAGGAGGCCAAAAGTTGATTTTGTGAAAGTAAACATAGTTTCAAAGATTTTCTTCAAAAACGTCCATCAGGTCAGTTGATTTCACAGTCTGATGTCATTTTCATGAATTTATGTAGCTTTCAGCACTTTATTGCCTAGAGATGCATTTTCACTTTTTATGCTCTTAAAAGACGTTTCAGGCAGAGAGGAGGCCAAAAGTTGATTTTGTGAAAGTAAACATAGTTTCAAAGATTTTCTTCAAAAAACTACGTCAGGAGTTGATTTCACAGTCTGATGTAATTTTCATGAATTGATGTAGCTTTCAGCACTTTCCTGCCTAGAGATGCATTTTCACTTGTTATGCTCTTAAAAGACGTTTCAGGCAGAGAGGAGGCCAAAAGTTGATTTTGTGAAAGTAAACATAGTTTCAAAGATTTTCTTCAAAAAACTACGTCAGGACAGTTGATTTCACAGTCTGATGTCATTTTCATGAATTGATGTAGCTTTCAGCACTTTACTGCCTAGAGATGCGTTTTCACTTTTTATGCTCTTAAAAGACGTTTCAGGCAGAGAGGAGGCCAAAAGTTGATTTTGTGAAAGTAAACATAGTTTCAAAGATTTTCTTCAAAAACGTCCATCAGGTCAGTTGATTTCACAGTCTGATGTCATTTTCATGAATTTATGTAGCTTTCAGCACTTTATTGCCTAGAGATGCATTTTCACTTTTTATGCTCTTAAAAGACGTTTCAGGCAGAGAGGAGGCCAAAAGTTGATTTTGTGAAAGTAAACATAGTTTCAAAGATTTTCTTCAAAACATACGTCAGGACAGTTGATTTCACAGTCTGATGTCATGTTCATGAATATCTGCAGCTTTCAGCACTTTCCTGCCTAGAGATGCATTTTCACTTTTTATGCTCTTAAAAGACGTTTCAGGCAGAGAGGAGGCCAAAAGTTGATTTTGTGAAAGTAAACATAGTTTCAAAGATTTTCTTCAAAAAACTTCCTCAAGACAGTTGATTTCACAGTCTGATGTCATGTTCATGAATATCTGCAGCTTTCAGCGCTTTCCTGCCTAGAGATGCATTTTCACTTTTTATGCTCTTAAAAGACGTTTCAGGCAGAGAGGAGGCCAAAAGTTGATTTTGTGAAAGTAAACATAGTTTCAAAGATTTTCTTCAAAAAACTACGTCAGGACAGTTGATTTCACAGTCTGATGTCATTTTCATGAATTGATGTAGCTTTCAGCACTTTACTGCCTAGAGATGCGTTTTCACTTTTTATGCTCTTAAAAGACGTTTCAGGCAGAGAGGAGGCCAAAAGTTGATTTTGTGAAAGTAAACATAGTTTCAAAGATTTTCTTCAAAAACGTCCATCAGGTCAGTTGATTTCACAGTCTGATGTCATTTTCATGAATTTATGTAGCTTTCAGCACTTTATTGCCTAGAGATGCATTTTCACTTTTTATGCTCTTAAAAGACGTTTCAGGCAGAGAGGAGGCCAAAAGTTGATTTTGTGAAAGTAAACATAGTTTCAAAGATTTTCTTCAAAACATACGTCAGGACAGTTGATTTCACAGTCTGATGTCATGTTCATGAATATCTGCAGCTTTCAGCACTTTCCTGCCTAGAGATGCATTTTCACTTTTTATGCTCTTAAAAGACGTTTCAGGCAGAGAGGAGGCCAAAAGTTGATTTTGTGAAAGTAAACATAGTTTCAAAGATTTTCTTCAAAAAACTTCCTCAAGACAGTTGATTTCACAGTCTGATGTCATGTTCATGAATATCTGCAGCTTTCAGCACTTTCCTGCCTAGAGATGCATTTTCACTTTTTATGCTCTTAAAAGACGTTTCAGGCAGAGAGGAGGCCAAAAGTTGATTTTGTGAAAGTAAACATAGTTTCAAAGATTTTCTTCAAAAAACTACGGCAGGACAGTTGATTTCACAGTCTGATGTCATTTTCATGAATTGATGTAGCTTTCAGCACTTTACTGCCTAGAGATGCGTTTTCACTTTTTATGCTCTTAAAAGACGTTTCAGGCAGAGAGGAGGCCAAAAGTTGATTTTGTGAAAGTAAACATAGTTTCAAAGATTTTCTTCAAAAACGTCCATCAGGTCAGTTGATTTCACAGTCTGATGTCATTTTCATGAATTCATGGAGCTTTCAGCACTTTATTGCCTAGAGATGCATTTTCACTTTGTATGCTCTTAAAAGACGTTTCAGGCAGAGAGGAGGCCAAAAGTTGATTTTGTGAAAGTAAACATAGTTTCAAAGATTTTCTTCAAAACATACGTCAGGACAGTTGATTTCACAGTCTGATGTCATGTTCATGAATATCTGCAGCTTTCAGCACTTTCCTGCCTAGAGATGCATTTTCACTTTTTATGCTCTTAAAAGACGTTTCAGGCAGAGAGGAGGCCAAAAGTTGATTTTGTGAAAGTAAACATAGTTTCAAAGATTTTCTTCAAAAAACTACGTCAGGAGTTGATTTCACAGTCTGATGTAATTTTCATGAATTGATGTAGCTTTCAGCACTTTATTGCCTAGAGATGCATTTTCACTTTTTATGCTCTTAAAAGACGTTTCAGGCAGAGAGGAGGCCAAAAGTTGATTTTGTGAAAGTAAACATAGTTTCAAAGATTTTCTTCAAAACATACGTCAGGACAGTTGATTTCACAGTCTGATGTCATGTTCATGAATATCTGCAGCTTTCAGCACTTTCCTGCCTAGAGATGCATTTTCACTTTTTATGCTCTTAAAAGACGTTTCAGGCAGAGAGGAGGCCAAAAGTTGATTTTGTGAAAGTAAACATAGTTTCAAAGATTTTCTTCAAAAAACTACGTCAGGAGTTGATTTCACAGTCTGATGTAATTTTCATGAATTGATGTAGCTTTCAGCACTTTATTGCCTAGAGATGCATTTTCACTTTTTATGCTCTTAAAAGACGTTTCAGGCAGAGAGGAGGCCAAAAGTTGATTTTGTGAAAGTAAACATAGTTTCAAAGATTTTCTTCAAAAAACTACGTCAGGACAGTTGATTTCACAGTCTGATGTCATTTTCATGAATTGATGTAGCTTTCAGCACTTTACTGCCTAGAGATGCGTTTTCACTTTTTATGCTCTTAAAAGACGTTTCAGGCAGAGAGGAGGCCAAATGATGTCATTTTCATGAATTTATGTAGCTTTCAGCACTTTATTGCCTAGAGATGCATTTTCACTTTTTATGCTCTTAAAAGACGTTTCAGGCAGAGAGGAGGCCAAAAGTTGATTTTGTGAAAGTAAACATAGTTTCAAAGATTTTCTTCAAAACATACGTCAGGACAGTTGATTTCACAGTCTGATGTCATGTTCATGAATATCTGCAGCTTTCAGCACTTTCCTGCCTAGAGATGCATTTTCACTTTTTATGCTCTTAAAAGACGTTTCAGGCAGAGAGGAGGCCAAAAGTTGATTTTGTGAAAGTAAACATAGTTTCAAAGATTTTCTTCAAAAAACTTCCTCAAGACAGTTGATTTCACAGTCTGATGTCATGTTCATGAATATCTGCAGCTTTCAGCACTTTCCTGCCTAGAGATGCATTTTCACTTTTTATGCTCTTAAAAGACGTTTCAGGCAGAGAGGAGGCCAAAAGTTGATTTTGTGAAAGTAAACATAGTTTCAAAGATTTTCTTCAAAAAACTACGTCAGGACAGTTGATTTCACAGTCTGATGTCATTTTCATGAATTGATGTAGCTTTCAGCACTTTACTGCCTAGAGATGCGTTTTCACTTTTTATGCTCTTAAAAGACGTTTCAGGCAGAGAGGAGGCCAAAAGTTGATTTTGTGAAAGTAAACATAGTTTCAAAGATTTTCTTCAAAACATACGTCAGGACAGTTGATTTCACAGTCTGATGTAATTTTCATGAATTGATGTAGCTTTCAGCACTTTATTGCCTAGAGATGCATTTTCACTTTTTATGCTCTTAAAAGACGTTTCAGGCAGAGAGGAGGCCAAAAGTTGATTTTGTGAAAGTAAACATAGTTTCAAAGATTTTCTTCAAAACATACGTCAGGACAGTTGATTTCACAGTCTGATGTCATGTTCATGAATATCTGCAGCTTTCAGCACTTTCCTGCCTAGAGATGCATTTTCACTTTTTATGCTCTTAAAAGACGTTTCAGGCAGAGAGGAGGCCAAAAGTTGATTTTGTGAAAGTAAACATAGTTTCAAAGATTTTCTTCAAAAAACTACGTCAGGAGTTGATTTCACAGTCTGATGTAATTTTCATGAATTGATGTAGCTTTCAGCACTTTATTGCCTAGAGATGCATTTTCACTTTTTATGCTCTTAAAAGACGTTTCAGGCAGAGAGGAGGCCAAAAGTTGATTTTGTGAAAGTAAACATAGTTTCAAAGATTTTCTTCAAAAAACTACGTCAGGACAGTTGATTTCACAGTCTGATGTCATTTTCATGAATTGATGTAGCTTTCAGCACTTTACTGCCTAGAGATGCGTTTTCACTTTTTATGCTCTTAAAAGACGTTTCAGGCAGAGAGGAGGCCAAAAGTTGATTTTGTGAAAGTAAACATAGTTTCAAAGATTTTCTTCAAAACATACGTCAGGACAGTTGATTTCACAGTCTGATGTCATGTTCATGAATATCTGCAGCTTTCAGCACTTTCCTGCCTAGAGATGCATTTTCACTTTTTATGCTCTTAAAAGACGTTTCAGGCAGAGAGGAGGCCAAAAGTTGATTTTGTGAAAGTAAACATAGTTTCAAAGATTTTCTTCAAAAAACTACGTCAGGAGTTGATTTCACAGTCTGATGTAATTTTCATGAATTGATGTAGCTTTCAGCACTTCATTGCCTAGAGATGCATTTTCACTTTTTATGCTCTTAAAAGACGTTTCAGGCAGAGAGGAGGCCAAAAGTTGATTTTGTGAAAGTAAACTTAGTTTCAAAGATTTTCTTCAAAACATACGTCAGGACAGTTGATTTCACAGTCTGATGTCATTTTCATGAATTGATGTAGCTTTCAGCACTTTACTGCCTAGAGATGCGTTTTCACTTTTTATGCTCTTAAAAGACGTTTCAGGCAGAGAGGAGGCCAAAAGTTGATTTTGTGAAAGTAAACATAGTTTCAAAGATTTTCTTCAAAAAACTACGTCAGGAGTTGATTTCACAGTCTGATGTAATTTTCATGAATTGATGTAGCTTTCAGCACTTTACTGCCTAGAGATGCGTTTTCACTTTTTATGCTCTTAAAAGACGTTTCAGGCAGAGAGGAGGCCAAAAGTTGATTTTGTGAAAGTAAACATAGTTTCAAAGATTTTCTTCAAAAAACTACGTCAGGAGTTGATTTCACAGTCTGATGTCATGTTCATGAATTGATGTAGCTTTCAGCACTTTCCTGCCTAGAGATGCATTTTCACTTGTTATGCTCTTAAAAGACGTTTCAGGCAGAGAGGAGGCCAAAAGTTGATTTTGTGAAAGTAAACATAGTTTCAAAGATTTTCTTCAAAAAACTACGTCAGGACAGTTGATTTCACAGTCTGATGTCATGTTCATGAATATCTGCAGCTTTCAGCACTTTCCTGCCTAGAGATGCATTTTCACTTTTTATGCTCTTAAAAGACGTTTCAGGCAGAGAGGAGGCCAAAAGTTGATTTTGTGAAAGTAAACATAGTTTCAAAGATTTTCTTCAAAAAACTACATCAGGACAGTTGATTTCACAGTCTGATGTCATTTTCATGAATTGATGTAGCTTTCAAGCACTTTACTGCCTAGAGATGCGTTTTCACTTTGTATGCTCTTAAAAAACGTTTCAGGCAGAGAGGAGGCCAAAAGTTGATTTTGTGAAAGTAAACATAGTTTCAAAGATTTTCTTCAAAGAACTACGTCAGGACAGTTGATTTCACAGTCTGATGTCATGTTCATGAATATCTGCAGCTTTCAGCACTTTCCTGCCTAGAGATGCATTTTCACTTTTTATGCTCTTAAAAGACGTTTCAGGCAGAGAGGAGGCCAAAAGTTGATTTTGTGAAAGTAACCTAAATCAGTGATTCTCAAAGTGGGGTCCGCTAAATAATTTACTAATAATTATAAAATTGTGGTGAAGAGTTAAAAAGGTGCATATCTATAGATGGGAACCAAAGCCATATGCCAGCCAGGCTTAAGCAAAATATAATTACAAAGCACCCCTGATTCAATACGAGATTGTGTTATGTTTATCACTATGAAACGGATCTGAAGCATTTAGATTGAAAAGCATTAGAATACAAATAGTTCCAATGGCATCTAAGAGTACAAATGCTAGTAAGCATAAGCTTAACCGGTGTTACCATAATGAGGGGGTCTTTCGCTATTTTTCTCCCCTGCAAGGGGTCTCTAGCCCCAAAAAATCTGATAACTGCTGAAGTTGAATGTGTGTTTCTTCTGTTTATTTTAGAACCACATATATACACACCCAAGCGAAGATAAATTTCCTTCTGGAATGAACTTTCTGTGCTCCGTTCGAAGTACCTATCCTTTAAAGAGCTTTTAAGCTAGCATCCTAAAGATACTATATCTATAACACAAAGATAAATGCAAGGAGAGCTGTAAGGCCGGATCACCTGAAACTAATGACTCGATATGGGATTCAAACTTACCTCTGTATGAATTCAAGTGTGCAGGCAGCCTGATCCTGATATTGGAGGTTGAAGTTGTAGTAGCATGTGAAGACAACAGCAAGCCCCAACACAAACGATGCTCCTTCGCACACCACGTGGCCCTCAATGCTAACCATCCAACGTTGATCAGGAATCATTGGACCTTAAACAAAATGCAAACAGAGTTAGGCTGAATGTCAAATTGACCATTTGACGTATTATAAAGTGGCAACTTACTGCTATATTGTTTTTGTATTGTACTGACATTTCCAACTGATATTTGAAAAGATTTTAAAACAATGTAAGCTTTTGATAGATATCAGGATGGTTAATGCTGTGTGGCCTTTTGATGCATCCAGGTTTTAGCAGTGTCGTCAACTCTTTATTGCACGTAGTCTTGCATAAAACGTAGTGACTGTCTCTTAATAGAGACACCTTTAGCCAAATAATCACAAAATCACTACAGGACATACACTTTGAAAATCTACAAAGGGACGGAGAAGATCAGACGAACTATTTACATTTTTACAAGCTATAAGGACACCTTAATCAGTGGAGAAAAATAGAGAGAGAAATAAACTACTGACATACCAGAGAAAATATTATTCTATAACCTACTGAGTCTGTATTGTAGAGACTCAACTGTTTAATAACTATCTAAAACTATGTATTCATGTATCCATTTATTCATGCTAAGCTATTTATTAATTAGTATCCATTTACAAAAATGTAAAGGTGTGTGTATTATATACAGTATATAAGAAAAAAACTCACTACAACTGAACTCACTATAGCTGCGGGGCTCAGTGCTTACCTAGGATGATCAACCGAGGGCTTTCAGGAAGGGCAAGGGATGTCTTCACAGTTGCCGCTGTGTCTGACACCTGTATAGGAGACAAAAATATCATTACAGTTCTAAGTTAATGTCAATACAATTCAACAATGTTTTAACTATGGTTGCCAATTTCACTTAGTGAAAATTATTTAAAAAGATAGACTATGGTCCACTCATTATATTTAAATACTTTTAAAGGCTTATCTGAAATAAAGTTATCAGTTATACTCACATCTGCCTGCAAGATGAGGGTATCTCTCTGCTCTTTGAAGTGTGCCATCAGTAGATCCAGAATATAGGGGAATGTTGTACCGTTTTCGTGGGAGAGGACCTTCTTCACTTCATCGTTGCTGGGATTTGCCTTGAAGTATTCCGAGATGATTTTGCCCTGGTCTTCAGGAAATGCCTCCATTATTCTCAGGATGTGAATGTCTGTGAGCAGTTCAAAGTGTGCACACATGCTCCTCGGCAGAAACAAGTAGGGCCACTGACTTTTAATGTCCTCCAGAGGGGCGGCTGGTGTTGCATTGATCGATTTGCGTTGCAGAGAATATGTTTTCTCCATCAAATTGTGTATTTCTTCCCTTCCTGCACCCGCCAAACCTTCATGTATAAAGATATCTGTCATCTTTTGTCTCAAACCTTCAAGGCTATCTTCAGTTTCCTCAGGTGGTAGCTCTGGCTGCCATCTTGTGCACCCATAGCTGTCTGCCGGTCCTCGAGCTGGGACAGCCCCTGTGGCATCCTTTGATGCTCTATGTTGAGCAAGGGTGTTGTTCCTGTTCAAGTGCTCTACGCAGACTTTAACCTGGCTCAGAAGTGATTCATAGCCTCCACCAATCATTGTCTTGCCATCGTCCATGGTATCAGCAAAGGATTTTGGGTATTGTCTTATCACGTTTCTGGTGATGATGAGGCATTGTGCTCTTGTGGGGTTAGCTTCGTACTTTCTCATTTCATCAACTAACACTCTCACAAACTGCCGTCTGTCAGATGGCGAGGGCCTCTTACCACTCATAACTGTAGAAAGCAAATCCGAGGGCATTTTGTTCCAGTTCACCTGAAAGGCTTCAGGCCAGTTTTTCTTTATATGTGGGCGTGGAGATGGTTGAGGAGAGGACATGGGGCTGCTTGACCATGAAGGGCTATCAACAGGTGAGGTGCTTGAGGACAGCTGCCGAGGTGGGGTCACAGCACTACTTCTTTGATCTGAAAAAAGAAGAACACAAAAGAACACAAAGTCTTACTCTCACCAATTTTTTCTTTTTCATTGTTGAGCGAAATAATACGTACATTACCGGCATCAACTGAATTACACAAGTTAATTACCTTGTAATTTCCAGCAATCAAGGAGTTTCCTACACTGGATGGGCCTGATAAAGTCCACCATGTCCTCTTCTCGTACATATTTCAGGTCTTGTCTGCTTTCTACTCCCTGCAGTAACAGCTTTTCGACCAATAACTTCATCTTTTCTTCAGGAAGACTTGGAAGTGTGGCCTGGATGATCTCCCGGACCCTTTCATGGGTGTCGTCAGACATTACGCTAGGGATAGGACAGAATGGTGCAATGCAATTACAGACAAGCCCAGCATACTGTATTCTGGCAAAGGGTAATAGTCTTTTAGCTCTTCCTGTGCAATACAAAAGTATTTACAAAGTAAATATCATGGCCCAAGCAAGGTGGTAAACCAAGGTTACAAACATGAAAAAAACACAAGTTCATTAAACTTGGAATCAGATTTAATACTAACAGATTAGTGTAGATCATTTGCAATTATCTGCTGCACATTATTTTTAATAGGACTCAACTGTTCTTAGAGAGGACCTGGCCAGTGGTGTAGAAATAAATGTTGTACAGTCTATGTCACAAAATCTGAATGAACTTGGTGTCTGACTGAGTCACACTGAAGAAGTGACTGACAAGTTTCTTTAACAGGTACATACTGAACAAAGCATTCCTTTCCAGATTAATTCTGCCCAAGATACGAAGGCACTGGTTCAACATATCTGAATTCCTTTAAAAAAAACGTTTTTCTTCTTTTATCCGTTTTTAGAGTACCAGTGTTGCAAGCCGAAATAGATCATCTGATTTCAAGGCATCTAATACATTCGTAATGTCACCATCAGGAATCCCTAAAGTTGCCAACTTTTCACTCAGTTTATGAAACAGATGAGACTGACTTATGTCATGCACTGCCTGGAAATCTTCAATAATGCTCTGTATAACTGTAGATGGGAGCAACAACTTAGCTTGAAGTTTAAGGTAAAACAAAGCCAAGTTCTTTAGGAAAAGTGGCTCATCTGTGCTTTCTGGAAACACTTGTGCCTGGTCTCCCTCTATGTCATCATGAACATTGGAAGCCTCTGCTTCTTCATGAGAGCACCCTGCTTGCTCAACAGTATTCTCTCCATTACCTCTCTACCTGACATTGTCGGGCTGAAAAGATTATCAACTGCACAACTGTTATGTGTTCTTGACAAGTGTGATGAAAACGTGGATATCACAGTAAAAACTTTACCACCGTTTTGGAATGGACATAAGACTGGTCTTCCCTCTTTAATGTGTCTTCAAATGTGAAAATAAACGTGACAAACACACTAGACGGTACAGAAATCGAAGTGGCATGACAGTAAAACGTCTAACGTTAACGTTATGCCAGTACATACTTCCCTCAAGCTTGACTCCCTCTGACCTGGGTGATCTCTATATACATGACATTTTAAAGCAAAAACTTTGCCAAATTATCAGTTACACACATGAAAAGCACATTTAAATTTGATGTGGGGGTATTTTGGAAGGCATATTTAGTAACACATGCATGGCCGCAAAATTGACAACTGAACATTATGAAAAAATAAGCTAGACTGCTGCCTTGTCTCCCTTGATATTTTTTAGTTACCTGTAACTAATAGTATTCAGTATTTCAATCTTAACTAAGCTAAGAGTGGCTAACGGCTTAGCTAGCTACATACATGCCTGCCGCATGGAGAAACATGTGCTACATGTTAGCAAATGTGTTCGAAAACTTAGCTTAAGTTGAAACTGGACTTACCATGGGGTACAGCTAGTAGTTGTCCTACTTGCGCTTTTCGTCTGGTCTGAAGATCAAAAATTAAAAAGAATAAATCCACTTGACTTGCCTAAACTGGCGGGGTAGAAATTAAAAAAATACCCAAGCTCCAGGTGTTGTTTCTCCGAGACTTGCACTGGAAAGGTCCACGTTAATGAGGCTGGTGCTGCCGCGACTCAGGTGCACTAACTGTAACGCTACTGTTTTCTTCCAGTTTGAGTATAAAAAAAGAAACTAAATAAATTCGCTGGACGGTCCAAAACTGGCGGTGGTGAAAATAAAAATGATATATATCCTAACAATGTTGGGTGCTCGTCTCCTCCACTTGCACTGGAACAGGAAGTGTTTACTGCTGCCGCGACGAGAGTGAACCGATACACCGACCTCGCGCGCAATGGTGAAAAATAATAGCGCGACATTAAAATGTTTTATCATAATCTGGTAAAACTAAAGTGACCTACGTATTAACACAGAAGACATTATAATTAAAATAAAAAATGACGAGATGGACAGAGGAATTGCAAAACTCAGCTCTGGCAACTCATTCTTTATGATCATTTCAAAATTAATAAACGTTACTTTCCCGAGATTCTCAGCGGTACGCAGTAGATTACTGTGAAAAGAAACACTTGGCCGTTAGCGAGCGTTGTGACTCCCAGAATGCATTGCTTTTACAGCATTATACAGTATTAGCACAATACAGTAGGTAACTGTTAGAATTTCCCTGTAAATTTACATCAAAGTGTTACAGTGTAGAGATGCGTTTTCACTTTTTAGACGTTTCAGGCAGAGAGGAGGCCAAAAGTTGATTTTGTGAAAGTAAACATAGTTTCAAAGATTTTCTTCAAAAAACTACGTCAGGAGTTGATTTCACAGTCTGATGTAATTTTCATGAATTGATGTAGCTTTCAGCACTTTACTGCCTAGAGATGCGTTTTCACTTTTTATGCTCTTAAAAGACGTTTCAGGCAGAGAGGAGGCCAAAAGTTGATTTTGTGAAAGTAAACATAGTTTCAAAGATTTTCTTCAAAAACTACGTCAGGACAGTTGATTTCACAGTCTGATGTCATTTTCATGAATTTATGTAGCTTTCAGCACTTTATTGCCTAGAGATGCATTTTCACTTTTTATGCTCTTAAAAGACGTTTCAGGCAGAGAGGAGGCCAAAAGTTGATTTTGTGAAAGTAAACATAGTTTCAAAGATTTTCTTCAAAAACTACGTCAGGACAGTTGATTTCACAGTCTGATGTCATTTTCATGAATTTATGTAGCTTTCAGCACTTTATTGCCTAGAGATGCATTTTCACTTTTTATGCTCTTAAAAGACGTTTCAGGCAGAGAGGAGGCCAAAAGTTGATTTTGTGAAAGTAAACATAGTTTCAAAGATTTTCTTCAAAAACGTCCATCAGGTCAGTTGATTTCACAGTCTGATGTCATTTTCATGAATTTATGTAGCTTTCAGCACTTTCCTGCCTAGAGATGCATTTTCACTTTTTATACTCTTAAAAGACGTTTCAGGCGTTTCAGAGGAGGCCAAAAGTTGATTTTGTGAAAGTAAACATAGTTTCAAAGATTTTCTTCAAAAAACTACGTCAGGAGTTGATTTCACAGTCTGATGTCATGTTCATGAATATCTGCAGCTTTCAGCACTTTCCTGCCTAGAGATGCATTTTCACTTTTTATGCTCTTAAAAGACGTTTCAGGCAGAGAGGAGGCCAAAAGTTGATTTTGTGAAAGTAAACATAGTTTCAAAGATTTTCTTCAAAACATACGTCAGGACAGTTGATTTCACAGTCCGATGTCATGTTCATGAATATCTGCAGCTTTCAGCACTTTCCTGCCTAGAGATGCATTTTCACTTTTTATGCTCTTAAAAGACGTTTCAGGCAGAGAGGAGGCCAAAAGTTGATTTTGTGAAAGTAAACATAGTTTCAAAGATTTTCTTCAAAAACGTCCATCAGGTCAGTTGATTTCACAGTCTGATGTCATTTTCATGAATTTATGTAGCTTTCAGCACTTTATTGCCTAGAGATGCATTTTCACTTGTTATGCTCTTAAAAGACGTTTCAGGCAGAGAGGAGGCCAAAAGTTGATTTTGTGAAAGTAAACATAGTTTCAAAGATTTTCTTCAAAACATACGTCAGGACAGTTGATTTCACAGTCTGATGTCATGTTCATGAATATCTGCAGCTTTCAGCACTTTCCTGCCTAGAGATGCATTTTCACTTTTTATGCTCTTAAAAGACGTTTCAGGCAGAGAGGAGGCCAAAAGTTGATTTTGTGAAAGTAAACATAGTTTCAAAGATTTTCTTCAAAAAACTACGTCAGGAGTTGATTTCACAGTCTGATGTAATTTTCATGAATTGATGTAGCTTTCAGCACTTTATTGCCTAGAGATGCATTTTCACTTTTTATGCTCTTAAAAGACGTTTCAGGCAGAGAGGAGGCCAAAAGTTGATTTTGTGAAAGTAAACATAGTTTCAAAGATTTTCTTCAAAAAACTACGTCAGGACAGTTGATTTCACAGTCTGATGTCATTTTCATGAATTGATGTAGCTTTCAGCACTTTACTGCCTAGAGATGCATTTTCACTTTTTATGCTCTTAAAAGACGTTTCAGGCAGAGAGGAGGCCAAAAGTTGATTTTGTGAAAGTAAACATAGTTTCAAAGATTTTCTTCAAAAACGTCCATCAGGTCAGTTGATTTCACAGTCTGATGTCATTTTCATGAATTTATGTAGCTTTCAGCACTTTATTGCCTAGAGATGCATTTTCACTTTTTATGCTCTTAAAAGACGTTTCAGGCAGAGAGGAGGCCAAAAGTTGATTTTGTGAAAGTAAACATAGTTTCAAAGATTTTCTTCAAAACATACGTCAGGACAGTTGATTTCACAGTCTGATGTCATGTTCATGAATATCTGCAGCTTTCAGCACTTTCCTGCCTAGAGATGCATTTTCACTTTTTATGCTCTTAAAAGACGTTTCAGGCAGAGAGGAGGCCAAAAGTTGATTTTGTGAAAGTAAACATAGTTTCAAAGATTTTCTTCAAAAAACTTCCTCAAGACAGTTGATTTCACAGTCTGATGTCATGTTCATGAATATCTGCAGCTTTCAGCACTTTCCTGCCTAGAGATGCATTTTCACTTTTTATGCTCTTAAAAGACGTTTCAGGCAGAGAGGAGGCCAAAAGTTGATTTTGTGAAAGTAAACATAGTTTCAAAGATTTTCTTCAAAAAACTACGTCAGGACAGTTGATTTCACAGTCTGATGTCATTTTCATGAATTGATGTAGCTTTCAGCACTTTACTGCCTAGAGATGCGTTTTCACTTTTTATGCTCTTAAAAGACGTTTCAGGCAGAGAGGAGGCCAAAAGTTGATTTTGTGAAAGTAAACATAGTTTCAAAGATTTTCTTCAAAAAACTACGTCAGGACAGTTGATTTCACAGTCTGATGTCATTTTCATGAATTGATGTAGCTTTCAGCACTTTACTGCCTAGAGATGCATTTTCACTTTTTATGCTCTTAAAAGACGTTTCAGGCAGAGAGGAGGCCAAAAGTTGATTTTGTGAAAGTAAACATAGTTTCAAAGATTTTCTTCAAAAAACTTCCTCAAGACAGTTGATTTCACAGTCTGATGTCATGTTCATGAATATCTGCAGCTTTCAGCACTTTCCTGCCTTGAGATGCATTTTCACTTTTTATGCTCTTAAAAGACGTTTCAGGCAGAGAGGAGGCCAAAAGTTGATTTTGTGAAAGTAAACATAGTTTCAAAGATTTTCTTCAAAAACGTCCATCAGGTCAGTTGATTTCACAGTCTGATGTCATTTTCATGAATTTATGTAGCTTTCAGCACTTTATTGCCTAGAGATGCATTTTCACTTTTTATGCTCTTAAAAGACGTTTCAGGCAGAGAGGAGGCCAAAAGTTGATTTTGTGAAAGTAAACATAGTTTCAAAGATTTTCTTCAAAACATACGTCAGGACAGTTGATTTCACAGTCTGATGTCATGTTCATGAATATCTGCAGCTTTCAGCACTTTCCTGCCTAGAGATGCATTTTCACTTTTTATGCTCTTAAAAGACGTTTCAGGCAGAGAGGAGGCCAAAAGTTGATTTTGTGAAAGTAAACATAGTTTCAAAGATTTTCTTCAAAAAACTACGTCAGGACAGTTGATTTCACAGTCTGATGTCATTTTCATGAATTGATGTAGCTTTCAGCACTTTACTGCCTAGAGATGCGTTTTCACTTTTTATGCTCTTAAAAGACGTTTCAGGCAGAGAGGAGGCCAAAAGTTGATTTTGTGAAAGTAAACATAGTTTCAAAGATTTTCTTCAAAAACGTCCATCAGGTCAGTTGATTTCACAGTCTGATGTCATTTTCATGAATTTATGTAGCTTTCAGCACTTTATTGCCTAGAGATGCATTTTCACTTTGTATGCTCTTAAAAGACGTTTCAGGCAGAGAGGAGGCCAAAAGTTGATTTTGTGAAAGTAAACATAGTTTCAAAGATTTTCTTCAAAACATACGTCAGGACAGTTGATTTCACAGTCTGATGTCATGTTCATGAATATCTGCAGCTTTCAGCACTTTCCTGCCTAGAGATGCATTTTCACTTTTTATGCTCTTAAAAGACGTTTCAGGCAGAGAGGAGGCCAAAAGTTGATTTTGTGAAAGTAAACATAGTTTCAAAGATTTTCTTCAAAAAACTAGGTCAGGAGTTGATTTCACAGTCTGATGTAATTTTCATGAATTGATGTAGCTTTCAGCACTTTATTGCCTAGAGATGCATTTTCACTTTTTATGCTCTTAAAAGACGTTTCAGGCAGAGAGGAGGCCAAAAGTTGATTTTGTGAAAGTAAACATAGTTTCAAAGATTTTCTTCAAAAAACTACGTCAGGACAGTTGATTTCACAGTCTGATGTCATTTTCATGAATTGATGTAGCTTTCAGCACTTTACTGCCTAGAGATGCGTTTTCACTTTTTATGCTCTTAAAAGACGTTTCAGGCAGAGAGGAGGCCAAAAGTTGATTTTGTGAAAGTAAACATAGTTTCAAAGATTTTCTTCAAAAAACTACGTCAGGACAGTTGATTTCACAGTCTGATGTCATTTTCATGAATTGATGTAGCTTTCAGCACTTTACTGCCTAGAGATGCATTTTCACTTTTTATGCTCTTAAAAGACGTTTCAGGCAGAGAGGAGGCCAAAAGTTGATTTTGTGAAAGTAAACATAGTTTCAAAGATTTTCTTCAAAAAACTTCCTCAAGACAGTTGATTTCACAGTCTGATGTCATGTTCATGAATATCTGCAGCTTTCAGCACTTTCCTGCCTTGAGATGCATTTTCACTTTTTA
This sequence comes from Anarhichas minor, assembly GCF_050575085.1. Lineage (NCBI taxonomy): Eukaryota > Metazoa > Chordata > Actinopteri > Perciformes > Anarhichadidae > Anarhichas > Anarhichas minor. The sequence goes on from NW_027466501.1 coordinate 2,950,722, forward strand.
TGCTCTTAAAAGACGTTTCAGGCAGAGAGGAGGCCAAAAGTTGATTTTGTGAAAGTAAACATAGTTTCAAAGATTTTCTTCAAAAACGTCCATCAGGTCAGTTGATTTCACAGTCTGATGTCATTTTCATGAATTTATGTAGCTTTCAGCACTTTATTGCCTAGAGATGCATTTTCACTTTTTATGCTCTTAAAAGACGTTTCAGGCAGAGAGGAGGCCAAAAGTTGATTTTGTGAAAGTAAACATAGTTTCAAAGATTTTCTTCAAAACATACGTCAGGACAGTTGATTTCACAGTCTGATGTCATGTTCATGAATATCTGCAGCTTTCAGCACTTTCCTGCCTAGAGATGCATTTTCACTTTTTATGCTCTTAAAAGACGTTTCAGGCAGAGAGGAGGCCAAAAGTTGATTTTGTGAAAGTAAACATAGTTTCAAAGATTTTCTTCAAAAAACTACGTCAGGACAGTTGATTTCACAGTCTGATGTCATTTTCATGAATTGATGTAGCTTTCAGCACTTTACTGCCTAGAGATGCGTTTTCACTTTTTATGCTCTTAAAAGACGTTTCAGGCAGAGAGGAGGCCAAAAGTTGATTTTGTGAAAGTAAACATAGTTTCAAAGATTTTCTTCAAAAACGTCCATCAGGTCAGTTGATTTCACAGTCTGATGTCATTTTCATGAATTTATGTAGCTTTCAGCACTTTATTGCCTAGAGATGCATTTTCACTTTGTATGCTCTTAAAAGACGTTTCAGGCAGAGAGGAGGCCAAAAGTTGATTTTGTGAAAGTAAACATAGTTTCAAAGATTTTCTTCAAAACATACGTCAGGACAGTTGATTTCACAGTCTGATGTCATGTTCATGAATATCTGCAGCTTTCAGCACTTTCCTGCCTAGAGATGCATTTTCACTTTTTATGCTCTTAAAAGACGTTTCAGGCAGAGAGGAGGCCAAAAGTTGATTTTGTGAAAGTAAACATAGTTTCAAAGATTTTCTTCAAAAAACTAGGTCAGGAGTTGATTTCACAGTCTGATGTAATTTTCATGAATTGATGTAGCTTTCAGCACTTTATTGCCTAGAGATGCATTTTCACTTTTTATGCTCTTAAAAGACGTTTCAGGCAGAGAGGAGGCCAAAAGTTGATTTTGTGAAAGTAAACATAGTTTCAAAGATTTTCTTCAAAACATACGTCAGGACAGTTGATTTCACAGTCTGATGTCATGTTCATGAATATCTGCAGCTTTCAGCACTTTCCTGCCTAGAGATGCATTTTCACTTTTTATGCTCTTAAAAGACGTTTCAGGCAGAGAGGAGGCCAAAAGTTGATTTTGTGAAAGTAAACATAGTTTCAAAGATTTTCTTCAAAAAACTACGTCAGGAGTTGATTTCACAGTCTGATGTAATTTTCATGAATTGATGTAGCTTTCAGCACTTTATTGCCTAGAGATGCATTTTCACTTTTTATGCTCTTAAAAGACGTTTCAGGCAGAGAGGAGGCCAAAAGTTGATTTTGTGAAAGTAAACATAGTTTCAAAGATTTTCTTCAAAACATACGTCAGGACAGTTGATTTCACAGTCTGATGTCATGTTCATGAATATCTGCAGCTTTCAGCACTTTCCTGCCTAGAGATGCATTTTCACTTTTTATGCTCTTAAAAGACGTTTCAGGCAGAGAGGAGGCCAAAAGTTGATTTTGTGAAAGTAAACATAGTTTCAAAGATTTTCTTCAAAAAACTACGTCAGGAGTTGATTTCACAGTCTGATGTAATTTTCATGAATTGATGTAGCTTTCAGCACTTTATTGCCTAGAGATGCATTTTCACTTTTTATGCTCTTAAAAGACGTTTCAGGCAGAGAGGAGGCCAAAAGTTGATTTTGTGAAAGTAAACATAGTTTCAAAGATTTTCTTCAAAAAACTACGTCAGGACAGTTGATTTCACAGTCTGATGTCATTTTCATGAATTGATGTAGCTTTCAGCACTTTACTGCCTAGAGATGCGTTTTCACTTTTTATGCTCTTAAAAGACGTTTCAGGCAGAGAGGAGGCCAAAAGTTGATTTTGTGAAAGTAAACATAGTTTCAAAGATTTTCTTCAAAAACGTCCATCAGGTCAGTTGATTTCACAGTCTGATGTCATTTTCATGAATTTATGTAGCTTTCAGCACTTTATTGCCTAGAGATGCATTTTCACTTTGTATGCTCTTAAAAGACGTTTCAGGCAGAGAGGAGGCCAAAAGTTGATTTTGTGAAAGTAAACATAGTTTCAAAGATTTTCTTCAAAACATACGTCAGGACAGTTGATTTCACAGTCTGATGTCATGTTCATGAATATCTGCAGCTTTCAGCACTTTCCTGCCTAGAGATGCATTTTCACTTTTTATGCTCTTAAAAGACGTTTCAGGCAGAGAGGAGGCCAAAAGTTGATTTTGTGAAAGTAAACATAGTTTCAAAGATTTTCTTCAAAAAACTACGTCAGGAGTTGATTTCACAGTCTGATGTAATTTTCATGAATTGATGTAGCTTTCAGCACTTCATTGCCTAGAGATGCATTTTCACTTTTTATGCTCTTAAAAGACGTTTCAGGCAGAGAGGAGGCCAAAAGTTGATTTTGTGAAAGTAAACTTAGTTTCAAAGATTTTCTTCAAAACATACGTCAGGACAGTTGATTTCACAGTCTGATGTCATTTTCATGAATTGATGTAGCTTTCAGCACTTTACTGCCTAGAGATGCGTTTTCACTTTTTATGCTCTTAAAAGACGTTTCAGGCAGAGAGGAGGCCAAAAGTTGATTTTGTGAAAGTAAACATAGTTTCAAAGATTTTCTTCAAAAAACTACGTCAGGAGTTGATTTCACAGTCTGATGTCATGTTCATGAATTGATGTAGCTTTCAGCACTTTCCTGCCTAGAGATGCATTTTCACTTGTTATGCTCTTAAAAGACGTTTCAGGCAGAGAGGAGGCCAAAAGTTGATTTTGTGAAAGTAAACATAGTTTCAAAGATTTTCTTCAAAAAACTACGTCAGGACAGTTGATTTCACAGTCTGATGTCATGTTCATGAATATCTGCAGCTTTCAGCACTTTCCTGCCTAGAGATGCATTTTCACTTTTTATGCTCTTAAAAGACGTTTCAGGCAGAGAGGAGGCCAAAAGTTGATTTTGTGAAAGTAAACATAGTTTCAAAGATTTTCTTCAAAAAACTACGTCAGGAGTTGATTTCACAGTCTGATGTAATTTTCATGAATTGATGTAGCTTTCAGCACTTTATTGCCTAGAGATGCATTTTCTCTTTTAATGCTCTTAAAAGACGTTTCAGGCAGAGAGGAGGCCAAAAGTTGATTTTGTGAAAGTAAACATAGTTTCAAAGATTTTCTTCAAAAAACTACGTCAGGAGTTGATTTCACAGTCTGATGTCATGTTCATGAATTGATGTAGCTTTCAGCACTTTCCTGCCTAGAGATGCATTTTCACTTGTTATGCTCTTAAAAGACGTTTCAGGCAGAGAGGAGGCCAAAAGTTGATTTTGTGAAAGTAAACATAGTTTCAAAGATTTTCTTCAAAAAACTACATCAGGACAGTTGATTTCACAGTCTGATGTCATTTTCATGAATTGATGTAGCTTTCAAGCACTTTACTGCCTAGAGATGCGTTTTCACTTTTTATGCTCTTAAAAGACGTTTCAGGCAGAGAGGAGGCCAAAAGTTGATTTTGTGAAAGTAAACATAGTTTCAAAGATTTTCTTCAAAAAACTACATCAGGACAGTTGATTTCACAGTCTGATGTCATTTTCATGAATTGATGTAGCTTTCAAGCACTTTACTGCCTAGAGATGCGTTTTCACTTTGTATGCTCTTAAAAGACGTTTCAGGCAGAGAGGAGGCCAAAAGTTGATTTTGTGAAAGTAAACATAGTTTCAAAGATTTTCTTCAAAGAACTACGTCAGGACAGTTGATTTCACAGTCTGATGTCATGTTCATGAATATCTGCAGCTTTCAGCACTTTCCTGCCTAGAGATGCATTTTCACTTTTTATGCTCTTAAAAGACGTTTCAGGCAGAGAGGAGGCCAAAAGTTGATTTTGTGAAAGTAAACATAGTTTCAAAGATTTTCTTCAAAAAACTTCCTCAAGACAGTTGATTTCACAGTCTGATGTCATGTTTATGAATATCTGCAGCTTTCAGCACTTTCCTGCCTAGAGATGCATTTTCACTTTTTATGCTCTTAAAAGACGTTTCAGGCAGAGAGGAGGCCAAAAGTTGATTTTGTGAAAGTAAACATAGTTTCAAAGATTTTCTTCAAAAAACTACGTCAGGACAGTTGATTTCACAGTCTGATGTCATTTTCATGAATTGATGTAGCTTTCAGCACTTTACTGCCTAGAGATGCGTTTTCACTTTTTATGCTCTTAAAAGACGTTTCAGGCAGAGAGGAGGCCAAAAGTTGATTTTGTGAAAGTAAACATAGTTTCAAAGATTTTCTTCAAAAACGTCCATCAGGTCAGTTGATTTCACAGTCTGATGTCATTTTCATGAATTTATGTAGCTTTCAGCACTTTATTGCCTAGAGATGCATTTTCACTTTTTATGCTCTTAAAAGACGTTTCAGGCAGAGAGGAGGCCAAAAGTTGATTTTGTGAAAGTAAACATAGTTTCAAAGATTTTCTTCAAAAACGTCCATCAGGTCAGTTGATTTCACAGTCTGATGTCATTTTCATGAATTTATGTAGCTTTCAGCACTTTATTGCCTAGAGATGCATTTTCACTTTTTATGCTCTTAAAAGACGTTTCAGGCAGAGAGGAGGCCAAAAGTTGATTTTGTGAAAGTAAACATAGTTTCAAAGATTTTCTTCAAAAAACTACGTCAGGAGTTGATTTCACAGTCTGATGTAATTTTCATGAATTGATGTAGCTTTCAGCACTTTACTGCCTAGAGATGCGTTTTCACTTTTTATGCTCTTAAAAGACGTTTCAGGCAGAGAGGAGGCCAAAAGTTGATTTTGTGAAAGTAAACATAGTTTCAAAGATTTTCTTCAAAAAACTACATCAGGACAGTTGATTTCACAGTCTGATGTCATTTTCATGAATTGATGTAGCTTTCAAGCACTTTACTGCCTAGAGATGCGTTTTCACTTTGTATGCTCTTAAAAGACGTTTCAGGCAGAGAGGAGGCCAAAAGTTGATTTTGTGAAAGTAAACATAGTTTCAAAGATTTTCTTCAAAGAACTACGTCAGGACAGTTGATTTCACAGTCTGATGTCATGTTCATGAATATCTGCAGCTTTCAGCACTTTCCTGCCTAGAGATGCATTTTCACTTTTTATGCTCTTAAAAGACGTTTCAGGCAGAGAGGAGGCCAAAAGTTGATTTTGTGAAAGTAAACATAGTTTCAAAGATTTTCTTCAAAAAACTTCCTCAAGACAGTTGATTTCACAGTCTGATGTCATGTTCATGAATATCTGCAGCTTTCAGCACTTTCCTGCCTAGAGATGCATTTTCACTTTTTATGCTCTTAAAAGACGTTTCAGGCAGAGAGGAGGCCAAAAGTTGATTTTGTGAAAGTAAACATAGTTTCAAAGATTTTCTTCAAAAAACTACGTCAGGACAGTTGATTTCACAGTCTGATGTCATTTTCATGAATTGATGTAGCTTTCAGCACTTTACTGCCTAGAGATGCGTTTTCACTTTTTATGCTCTTAAAAGACGTTTCAGGCAGAGAGGAGGCCAAAAGTTGATTTTGTGAAAGTAAACATAGTTTCAAAGATTTTCTTCAAAAACGTCCATCAGGTCAGTTGATTTCACAGTCTGATGTCATGTTCATGAATATCTGCAGCTTTCAGCACTTTCCTGCCTAGAGATGCATTTTCACTTTTTATGCTCTTAAAAGACGTTTCAGGCAGAGAGGAGGCCAAAAGTTGATTTTGTGAAAGTAAACATAGTTTCAAAGATTTTCTTCAAAAAACTACGTCAGGACAGTTGATTTCACAGTCTGATGTCATTTTCATGAATTGATGTAGCTTTCAGCACTTTACTGCCTAGAGATGCGTTTTCACTTTTTATGCTCTTAAAAGACGTTTCAGGCAGAGAGGAGGCCAAAAGTTGATTTTGTGAAAGTAAACATAGTTTCAAAGATTTTCTTCAAAAACGTCCATCAGGTCAGTTGATTTCACAGTCTGATGTCATGTTCATGAATATCTGCAGCTTTCAGCACTTTCCTGCCTAGAGATGCATTTTCACTTTTTATGCTCTTAAAAGACGTTTCAGGCAGAGAGGAGGCCAAAAGTTGATTTTGTGAAAGTAAACATAGTTTCAAAGATTTTCTTCAAAAAACTACGTCAGGAGTTGATTTCACAGTCTGATGTAATTTTCATGAATTGATGTAGCTTTCAGCACTTTACTGCCTAGAGATGCGTTTTCACTTTTTATGCTCTTAAAAGACGTTTCAGGCAGAGAGGAGGCCAAAAGTTGATTTTGTGAAAGTAAACATAGTTTCAAAGATTTTCTTCAAAAAACTACGTCAGGAGTTGATTTCACAGTCTGATGTAATTTTCATGAATTGATGTAGCTTTCAGCACTTTACTGCCTAGAGATGCGTTTTCACTTTTTATGCTCTTAAAAGACGTTTCAGGCAGAGAGGAGGCCAAAAGTTGATTTTGTGAAAGTAAACATAGTTTCAAAGATTTTCTTCAAAAAACTACGTCAGGAGTTGATTTCACAGTCTGATGTCATGTTCATGAATTGATGTAGCTTTCAGCACTTTCCTGCCTAGAGATGCATTTTCACTTGTTATGCTCTTAAAAGACGTTTCAGGCAGAGAGGAGGCCAAAAGTTGATTTTGTGAAAGTAAACATAGTTTCAAAGATTTTCTTCAAAAAACTACGTCAGGACAGTTGATTTCACAGTCTGATGTCATGTTCATGAATATCTGCAGCTTTCAGCACTTTCCTGCCTAGAGATGCATTTTCACTTTTTATGCTCTTAAAAGACGTTTCAGGCAGAGAGGAGGCCAAAAGTTGATTTTGTGAAAGTAAACATAGTTTCAAAGATTTTCTTCAAAAAACTACATCAGGACAGTTGATTTCACAGTCTGATGTCATTTTCATGAATTGATGTAGCTTTCAGCACTTTCCTGCCTAGAGATGCATTTTCACTTTTTATGCTCTTAAAAGACGTTTCAGGCAGAGAGGAGGCCAAAAGTTGATTTTGTGAAAGTAAACATAGTTTCAAAGATTTTCTTCAAAACATAAGTCAGGACAGTTGATTTCACAGTCTGATGTCATTTTCATGAATTGATGTAGCTTTCAGCACTTTACTGCCTAGAGATGCGTTTTCACTTTTTATGCTCTTAAAAGACGTTTCAGGCAGAGAGGAGGCCAAAAGTTGATTTTGTGAAAGTAAACATAGTTTCAAAGATTTTCTTCAAAAAACTACGTCAGGACAGTTGATTTCACAGTCTGATGTCATGTTCATGAATTGATGTAGCTTTCAGCACTTTACTGCCTAGAGATGCGTTTTCACTTTTTATGCTCTTAAAAGACGTTTCAGGCAGAAATGAGGCCAAAAGTTGATTTTGTGAAAGTAAACATAGTTTCAAAGATTTTCTTCAAAAAACTACATCAGGACAGTTGATTTCACAGTCTGATGTCATTTTCATGAATTGATGTAGCTTTCAAGCACTTTACTGCCTAGAGATGCGTTTTCACTTTTTATGCTCTTAAAAGACGTTTCAGGCAGAGAGGAGGCCAAAAGTTGATTTTGTGAAAGTAAACATAGTTTCAAAGATTTTCTTCAAAACATACGTCAGGACAGTTGATTTCACAGTCTGATGTCATGTTCATGAATATCTGCAGCTTTCAGCACTTTCCTGCCTAGAGATGCATTTTCACTTTTTATGCTCTTAAAAGACGTTTCAGGCAGAGAGGAGGCCAAAAGTTGATTTTGTGAAAGTAAACATAGTTTCAAAGATTTTCTTCAAAAAACTACGTCAGGAGTTGATTTCACAGTCTGATGTCATGTTCATGAATATCTGCAGCTTTCAGCACTTTCCTGCCTAGAGATGCATTTTCACTTTTTATGCTCTTAAAAGACGTTTCAGGCAGAGAGGAGGCCAAAAGTTGATTTTGTGAAAGTAAACATAGTTTCAAAGATTTTCTTCAAAAAACTACGTCAGGAGTTGATTTCACAGTCTGATGTAATTTTCATGAATTGATGTAGCTTTCAGCACTTTATTGCCTAGAGATGCATTTTCACTTTTTATGCTCTTAAAAGACGTTTCAGGCAGAGAGGAGGCCAAAAGTTGATTTTGTGAAAGTAAACATAGTTTCAAAGATTTTCTTCAAAAAACTACGTCAGGACAGTTGATTTCACAGTCTGATGTCATGTTCATGAATATCTGCAGCTTTCAGCACTTTCCTGCCTAGAGATGCATTTTCACTTTTTATGCTCTTAAAAGACGTTTCAGGCAGAGAGGAGGCCAAAAGTTGATTTTGTGAAAGTAAACATAGTTTCAAAGATTTTCTTCAAAAAACTACGTCAGGACAGTTGATTTCACAGTCTGATGTCATGTTCATGAATATCTGCAGCTTTCAGCACTTTCCTGCCTAGAGATGCATTTTCACTTTTTATGCTCTTAAAAGACGTTTCAGGCAGAGAGGAGGCCAAAAGTTGATTTTGTGAAAGTAAACATAGTTTCAAAGATTTTCTTCAAAAAACTACATCAGGACAGTTGATTTCACAGTCTGATGTCATTTTCATGAATTGATGTAGCTTTCAAGCACTTTACTGCCTAGAGATGCGTTTTCACTTTTTATGCTCTTAAAAGACGTTTCAGGCAGAGAGGAGGCCAAAAGTTGATTTTGTGAAAGTAAACATAGTTTCAAAGATTTTCTTCAAAGAACTACGTCAAGGACAGTTGATTTCACAGTCTGATGTCATGTTCATGAATATCTGCAGCTTTCAGCACTTTCCTGCCTAGAGATGCATTTTCACTTTTTATGCTCTTAAAAGACGTTTCAGGCAGAGAGGAGGCCAAAAGTTGATTTTGTGAAAGTAAACATAGTTTCAAAGATTTTCTTCAAAGAACTACGTCAGGTCAGTTGATTTCACTATTTCATGATGTTTTCATTACAACCTGCTTACGCACCTTTACTGGTTTACGGTACATTCTCAGCCTTTTATGTTCTTAAAATACGTTTCAGGCTTGAAAGAGGCCAAAAGCTGATTTTGTGAAAGTCAACATAGTTTCAGAAAACTGGCTCAGGTCAGTTGATTTCACTGTTTCATGATGTTTTCATTACAACCTGCTTACGCACCTTTACTGGTTTACGGTACATTCTCAGCCTTTTATGTTCTTAAAATACGTTTCAGGCTTGAAAGAGGCCAAAAGTGGATTTTGTGAAAGTAAACATAGTTTCAAAAAAACTGACTTGATTTCAAAACTGGTTGATTTCAATGTTTCATGATGTTTTCGATTGAAACTGATTCTTACACACCTTTATTGGTTTACGGTACATTCTCAGCCTTTTATGCTCTTAAATTACGTTTCAGGCTTGGAAGAGGCCAAAAGTGGATTTTGTGAAAGTAAACATAGTTTCAGAAAACTGGCTCAGGTCAGTTGATTTCACTGTTTCATGATGTTTTCATTACAACCTGCTTACCCACCTTTACTGTTTTACGGTACATTCTCAGCCTTTTATGCTCTTAAAATACATTTCAGGCTTGGAAGAGGCCAAAAGTGGATTTTGTGAAAGTCAACATAGTTTCAAAGATTTTCTTCAGAAAACTGGCTCAGGGCAGTTGATTTCACTGTTTCATGATGTTTTCATTACAACCTGCTTACCCACCTTTACTGGTTTATGGTACATTCTCAGCCTTTTATGCTCTTAAAATACGTTTCAGGCTTGGAAGAGGCCAAAAGTGGATTTTGTGAAAGTCAACATAGTTTCAAAGATTTTCTTCAAAAAAACTGGCTCAGGGCAGTTGATTTCACTGTTTCATGATTTTTTCGATAGGAACTGATTCTTACACACCTTTATTGGTTTACGGTACTTTTATTACGGCCTTTTATGCTCTTAAAATACGTTTCAGGTTTGGAAGAGGCCAAAAGTGGATTTTGTGAAAGTAAACAGTTTCAAAGATTTTCTTCAACAAACTGGCTCAGGGCAGTTGATTTCAGTTTCATGATGTTTTCATTACAACCTGCTTACCCACCTTTACTGGTTTACGGTACATTCTCAGCCTTTTATGCTCTTAAAATACATTTCAGGCTTGGAAGAGGCCAAAAGTGGATTTTGTGAAAGTCAACATAGTTTCAAAGATTTTCTTCAGAAAACTGGCTCAGGGCAGTTGATTTCACTGTTTCATGATGTTTTCATTACAACCTGCTTACCCACGTTTACTGGTTTATGGTACATTCTCAGCCTTTTATGCTCTTAAAATACGTTTCAGGCTTGGAAGAGGCCAAAAGTGGATTTTGTGAAAGTAAACATAGTTTCAGAAAACTGGCTCAGGGCAGTTGATTTCACTGTTTCATTATGTTTTCATTACAACCTGCTTACCCACCTTTACTGGTTTACGGTACATTCTCAGCCTTTTATGCTCTTAAAATATGTTTCAGGCTTGAAAGAGGCCAAAAGTGGATTTTGTGAAAGTAAACATAGTTTCCAAAAACTGGCTCAGGGCAGTTGATTTCACTGTTTCATGATGTTTTCATTACAACCTGCTTACCCACCTTTACTGGTTTATGGTACATTCTCAGCCTTTTATGCTCTTAAAATACGTTTCAGGCTTGGAAGAGGCCAAAAGTGGATTTTGTGAAAGTCAACATAGTTTCAAAGATTTTCTTCAAAAAAACTGGCTCAGGGCAGTTGATTTCACTCTTTCATGATGTTTTAATTACAACCTGCTTACCCACCTTTACTGGTTTACGGTACATTCTCAGCCTTTTATGCTCTTAAAATACGTTTCAGGCTTGGAAGAGGCCAAAAGTGGATTTTGTGAAAGTAAACATAGTTTCAGAAAACTGGCTCAGGGCAGTTGATTTCACTGTTTCATTATGTTTTCATTACAACCTGCTTACCCACCTTTACTGGTTTACGGTACATTCTCAGCCTTTTATGTTCTTAAAATACGTTTCAGGCTTGAAAGAGGCCAAAAGTGGATTTTGTGAAAGTAAACATAGTTTCAGAAAACTGGCTCAGGTCAGTTGATTTCACTGTTTCATGATGTTTTCATTACAACCTGCTTACCCACCTTTACTGGTTTACAGTACATTCTCAGCCTTTTATGCTCTTAAAATATGTTTCAGGCTTGGAAGAGGCCAAAAGTGGATTTTGTGAAAGTCAACATAGTTTCAAAAACTGGCTTAGGGCAGTTGATTTCACTGTTTCATGATTTTTTCGATAGGAACTGATTCTTACACACCTTTATTGGTTTACGGTACTTTTATTACGGCCTTTTATGCTCTTAAAATACGTTTCAGGTTTGGAAGAGGCCAAAAGTGGATTTTGTGAAAGTAAACAGTTTCAAAGATTTTCTTCAACAAACTGGCTCAGGGCAGTTGATTTCAGTTTCATGATGTTTTCATTACAACCTGCTTACCCACCTTTACTGGTTTACGGTACATTCTCAGCCTTTTATGCTCTTAAAATACATTTCAGGCTTGGAAGAGGCCAAAAGTGGATTTTGTGAAAGTCAACATAGTTTCAAAGATTTTCTTCAGAAAACTGGCTCAGGGCAGTTGATTTCACTGTTTCATGATGTTTTCATTACAACCTGCTTACCCACCTTTACTGGTTTATGGTACATTCTCAGCCTTTTATGCTCTTAAAATACGTTTCAGGCTTGGAAGAGGCCAAAAGTGGATTTTGTGAAAGTCAACATAGTTTCAAAGATTTTCTTCAAAAAAACTGGCTCAGGGCAGTTGATTTCACTCTTTCATGATGTTTTAATTACAACCTGCTTACCCACCTTTACTGGTTTACGGTACATTCTCAGCCTTTTATGCTCTTAAAATACGTTTCAGGCTTGAAAGAGGCCAAAAGTGGATTTTGTGAAAGTAAACATAGTTTCAGAAAACTGGCTCAGGGCAGTTGATTTCACTCTTTCATGATGTTTTAATTACAACCTGCTTACCCACCTTTACTGGTTTACGGTACATTCTCAGCCTTTTATGCTCTTAAAATACGTTTCAGGCTTGAAAGAGGCCAAAAGTGGATTTTGTGAAAGTAAACATAGTTTCAGAAAACTGGCTCAGGTCAGTTGATTTCACTGTTTCATGATGTTTTCATTACAACCTGCTTACCCACCTTTACTGGTTTACGGTACATTCTCAGCCTTTTATGCTCTTAAAATATGTTTCAGGCTTGGAAGAGGCCAAAAGTGGATTTTGTGAAAGTAAACAGTTTCAAAGATTTTCTTCAAAAAAGTGGATTTTGTGAAAGTCAACATAGTTTCAAAAACTGGCTCAGGGCAGTTGATTTCACTGTTTCATGATGTTTTCATTACAACCTGCTTACCCACCTTTACTGGTTTATGGTACATTCTCAGCCTTTTATGCTCTTAAAATACGTTTCAGGCTTGGAAGAGGCCAAAAGTGGATTTTGTGAAAGTCAACATAGTTTCAAAGATTTTCTTCAAAAAAACTGGCTCAGGGCAGTTGATTTCACTCTTTCATGATGTTTTCATTACAACCTGCTTACCCACCTTTACTGGTTTACGGTACATTCTCAGCCTTTTATGCTCTTAAAATACGTTTCAGGCTTGGAAGAGGCCAAAAGTGGATTTTGTGAAAGTAAACATAGTTTCAGAAAACTGGCTCAGGGCAGTTGATTTCACTGTTTCATTATGTTTTCATTACAACCTGCTTACCCACCTTTACTGGTTTAATGTAGCCTTTTATGTTCTTAAAATACGTTTCAGGCTTGAAAGAGGCCAAAAGTGGATTTTGTGAAAGTAAACATAGTTTCCAAAAACTGTCTCAGGGCAGTTGATTTCACTGTTTCATGATGTTTTCATTACAACCTGCTTACCCACCTTTACTGGTTTACGGTACATTCTCAGCCTTTTATGCTCTTAAAATATGTTTCAGGCTTGGAAGAGGCCAAAAGCTGATTTTGTGAAAGTCAACATAGTTTCCAAAAACTGTCTCAGGGCAGTTGATTTCACTGTTTCATGATGTTTTCATTACAACCTGCTTACCCACCTTTACTGGTTTACGGTACATTCTCAGCCTTTTATGCTCTTAAAATATGTTTCAGGCTTGGAAGAGGCCAAAAGCTGATTTTGTGAAAGTCAACATAGTTTCCAAAAACTGGCTCAGGGCAGTTGATTTCACTGTTTCATGATGTTTTCATTACAACCTGCTTACCCACCTTTACTGGTTTACGGTACATTCTCAGCCTTTTATGCTCTTAAAATATGTTTCAGGCTTGGAAGAGGCCAAAAGCTGATTTTGTGAAAGTCAACATAGTTTCCAAAAACTGTCTCAGGGCAGTTGATTTCACTGTTTCATGATGTTTTCATTACAACCTGCTTACCCACCTTTACTGGTTTACGGTACATTCTCAGCCTTTTATGCTCTTAAAATACGTTTCAGGCTTGGAAGAAAAGAAAAAAAGTGGATTTTGTGAAAGTAAACATAGTTTCAGAAAACTGGCTCAGGGCAGTTGATTTCACTGTTTCATGATGTTTTCATTACAACCTGCTTACCCACCTTTACTGTTTTACGGTACATTCTCAGCCTTTTATGCTCTTAAAATACATTTCAGGCTTGGAAGAGGCCAAAAGTGGATTTTGTGAAAGTAAACATAGTTTCCAAAAACTGGCTCAGGTCAGTTGATTTCACTGTTTCATGATGTTTTCATTACAACCTGCTTACCCACCTTTACTGTTTTACGGTACATTCTCAGCCTTTTATGCTCTTAAAATACATTTCAGGCTTGGAAGAGGCCAAAAGTGGATTTTGTGAAAGTCAACATAGTTTCAAAGATTTTCTTCAGAAAACTGGCTCAGGGCAGTTGATTTCACTCTTTCATGATGTTTTAATTACAACCTGCTTACCCACCTTTACTGGTTTACGGTACATTCTCAGCCTTTTATGCTCTTAAAATACGTTTCAGGCTTGGAAGAGGCCAAAAGCTGATTTTGTGAAAGTCAACATAGTTTCCAAAAACTGTCTCAGGGCAGTTGATTTCACTGTTTCATGATGTTTTCATTACAACCTGCTTACCCACCTTTACTGGTTTATGGTACATTCTCAGCCTTTTATGCTCTTAAAATAAGTTTCAGGCTTGGAAGAGGCCAAAAGTGGATTTTGTGAAAGTAAACATAGTTTCAGAAAACTGGCTCAGGGCAGTTGATTTCACTGTTTCATTATGTTTTCATTACAACCTGCTTACCCACCTTTACTGGTTTAATGTAGCCTTTTATGTTCTTAAAATACGTTTCAGGCTTGAAAGAGGCCAAAAGTGGATTTTGTGAAAGTAAACATAGTTTCAGAAAACTGGCTCAGGGCAGTTGATTTCACTCTTTCATGATGTTTTAATTACAACCTGCTTACCCACCTTTACTGGTTTACGGTACATTCTCAGCCTTTTATGCTCTTAAAATACGTTTCAGGCTTGAAAGAGGCCAAAAGTGGATTTTGTGAAAGTAAACATAGTTTCAGAAAACTGGCTCAGGTCAGTTGATTTCACTGTTTCATGATGTTTTCATTACAACCTGCTTACCCACCTTTACTGGTTTACGGTACATTCTCAGCCTTTTATGCTCTTAAAATATGTTTCAGGCTTGGAAGAGGCCAAAAGTGGATTTTGTGAAAGTAAACAGTTTCAAAGATTTTCTTCAAAAAAGTGGATTTTGTGAAAGTCAACATAGTTTCAAAAACTGGCTCAGGGCAGTTGATTTCACTGTTTCATGATGTTTTCATTACAACCTGCTTACCCACCTTTACTGGTTTATGGTACATTCTCAGCCTTTTATGCTCTTAAAATACGTTTCAGGCTTGGAAGAGGCCAAAAGTGGATTTTGTGAAAGTCAACATAGTTTCAAAGATTTTCTTCAAAAAAACTGGCTCAGGGCAGTTGATTTCACTCTTTCATGATGTTTTCATTACAACCTGCTTACCCACCTTTACTGGTTTACGGTACATTCTCAGCCTTTTATGCTCTTAAAATACGTTTCAGGCTTGGAAGAGGCCAAAAGTGGATTTTGTGAAAGTAAACATAGTTTCAGAAAACTGGCTCAGGGCAGTTGATTTCACTGTTTCATTATGTTTTCATTACAACCTGCTTACCCACCTTTACTGGTTTAATGTAGCCTTTTATGTTCTTAAAATACGTTTCAGGCTTGAAAGAGGCCAAAAGTGGATTTTGTGAAAGTAAACATAGTTTCCAAAAACTGTCTCAGGGCAGTTGATTTCACTGTTTCATGATGTTTTCATTACAACCTGCTTACCCACCTTTACTGGTTTACGGTACATTCTCAGCCTTTTATGCTCTTAAAATATGTTTCAGGCTTGGAAGAGGCCAAAAGCTGATTTTGTGAAAGTCAACATAGTTTCCAAAAACTGTCTCAGGGCAGTTGATTTCACTGTTTCATGATGTTTTCATTACAACCTGCTTACCCACCTTTACTGGTTTACGGTACATTCTCAGCCTTTTATGCTCTTAAAATATGTTTCAGGCTTGGAAGAGGCCAAAAGCTGATTTTGTGAAAGTCAACATAGTTTCCAAAAACTGGCTCAGGGCAGTTGATTTCACTGTTTCATGATGTTTTCATTACAACCTGCTTACCCACCTTTACTGGTTTACGGTACATTCTCAGCCTTTTATGCTCTTAAAATATGTTTCAGGCTTGGAAGAGGCCAAAAGCTGATTTTGTGAAAGTCAACATAGTTTCCAAAAACTGTCTCAGGGCAGTTGATTTCACTGTTTCATGATGTTTTCATTACAACCTGCTTACCCACCTTTACTGGTTTACGGTACATTCTCAGCCTTTTATGCTCTTAAAATACGTTTCAGGCTTGGAAGAAAAGAAAAAAAGTGGATTTTGTGAAAGTAAACATAGTTTCAGAAAACTGGCTCAGGGCAGTTGATTTCACTGTTTCATGATGTTTTCATTACAACCTGCTTACCCACCTTTACTGTTTTACGGTACATTCTCAGCCTTTTATGCTCTTAAAATACATTTCAGGCTTGGAAGAGGCCAAAAGTGGATTTTGTGAAAGTAAACATAGTTTCCAAAAACTGGCTCAGGTCAGTTGATTTCACTGTTTCATGATGTTTTCATTACAACCTGCTTACCCACCTTTACTGTTTTACGGTACATTCTCAGCCTTTTATGCTCTTAAAATACATTTCAGGCTTGGAAGAGGCCAAAAGTGGATTTTGTGAAAGTCAACATAGTTTCAAAGATTTTCTTCAGAAAACTGGCTCAGGGCAGTTGATTTCACTCTTTCATGATGTTTTAATTACAACCTGCTTACCCACCTTTACTGGTTTACGGTACATTCTCAGCCTTTTATGCTCTTAAAATACGTTTCAGGCTTGGAAGAGGCCAAAAGCTGATTTTGTGAAAGTCAACATAGTTTCCAAAAACTGTCTCAGGGCAGTTGATTTCACTGTTTCATGATGTTTTCATTACAACCTGCTTACCCACCTTTACTGGTTTATGGTACATTCTCAGCCTTTTATGCTCTTAAAATAAGTTTCAGGCTTGGAAGAGGCCAAAAGTGGATTTTGTGAAAGTAAACATAGTTTCAGAAAACTGGCTCAGGGCAGTTGATTTCACTGTTTCATTATGTTTTCATTACAACCTGCTTACCCACCTTTACTGGTTTAATGTAGCCTTTTATGTTCTTAAAATACGTTTCAGGCTTGAAAGAGGCCAAAAGTGGATTTTGTGAAAGTAAACATAGTTTCCAAAAACTGGCTCAGGTCAGTTGATTTCACTGTTTCATGATGTTTTCATTACAACCTGCTTACCCACCTTTACTGTTTTACGGTACATTCTCAGCCTTTTATGCTCTTAAAATACATTTCAGGCTTGGAAGAGGCCAAAAGCTGATTTTGTGAAAGTCAACATAGTTTCCAAAAACTGTCTCAGGGCAGTTGATTTCACTGTTTCATGATGTTTTCATTACAACCTGCTTACCCACCTTTACTGGTTTATGGTACATTCTCAGCCTTTTATGCTCTTAAAATAAGTTTCAGGCTTGGAAGAGGCCAAAAGTGGATTTTGTGAAAGTAAACATAGTTTCAGAAAACTGGCTCAGGTCAGTTGATTTCACTGTTTCATGATGTTTTCATTACAACCTGCTTACCCACCTTTACTGGTTTACGGTACATTCTCAGCCTTTTATGCTCTTCAAATAAGTTTCAGGCTTGGAAGAGGCCAAAAGTGGATTTTGTGAAAGTAAACATAGTTTCAGAAAACTGGCTCAGGTCAGTTGATTTCACTGTTTCATGATGTTTTCATTACAACCTGCTTACCCACCTTTACTGTTTTACGGTACATTCTCAGCCTTTTATGCTCTTAAAATACATTTCAGGCTTGGAAGAGGCCAAAAGTGGATTTTGTGAAAGTCAACATAGTTTCAAAGATTTTCTTCAGAAAACTGTCTCAGGGCAGTTGATTTCACTGTTTCATGATGTTTTCATTACAACCTGCTTACCCACCTTTACTGGTTAATGGTACATTCTCAGCCTTTTATGCTCTTAAAATACGTTTCAGGCTTGGAAGAGGCCAAAAGTGGATTTTGTGAAAGTCAACATAGTTTCAAAGATTTTCTTCAAAAAAACTGGCTCAGGGCAGTTGATTTCACTCTTTCATGATGTTTTCATTACAACCTGCTTACCCACCTTTACTGGTTTACGGTACATTCTCAGCCTTTTATGCTCTTAAAATACGTTTCAGGCTTGGAAGAGGCCAAAAGCTGATTTTGTGAAAGTCAACATAGTTTCCAAAAACTGTCTCAGGGCAGTTGATTTCACTGTTTCATGATGTTTTCATTACAACCTGCTTACCCACCTTTACTGGTTTACGGTTCATTCTCAGCCTTTTATGCTCTTAAAATACGTTTCAGGCTTGGAAGAAAAGAAAAAAAGTGGATTTTGTGAAAGTAAACATAGTTTCAGAAAACTGGCTCAGGGCAGTTGATTTCACTGTTTCATTATGTTTTCATTACAACCTGCTTACCCACCTTTACTGGTTTATGGTACATTCTCAGCCTTTTATGCTCTTAAAATAAGTTTCAGGCTTGGAAGAGGCCAAAAGCTGATTTTGTGAAAGTCAACATAGTTTCAGAAAACTGGCTCAGGTCAGTTGATTTCACTGTTTCATGATGTTTTCATTACAACCTGCTTACGCACCTTTACTGGTTTACGGTACATTCTCAGCCTTTTATGTTCTTAAAATACGTTTCAGGCTTGAAAGAGGCCAAAAGTGGATTTTGTGAAAGTAAACATAGTTTCAAAAAAACTGACTTGATTTCAAAACTGGTTGATTTCAATGTTTCATGATGTTTTCGATTGAAACTGATTCTTACACACCTTTATTGGTTTACGGTACATTCTCAGCCTTTTATGCTCTTAAATTACGTTTCAGGCTTGGAAGAGGCCAAAAGTGGATTTTGTGAAAGTAAACATAGTTTCAGAAAACTGGCTCAGGTCAGTTGATTTCACTGTTTCATGATGTTTTCATTACAACCTGCTTACCCACCTTTACTGTTTTACGGTACATTCTCAGCCTTTTATGCTCTTAAAATACATTTCAGGCTTGGAAGAGGCCAAAAGTGGATTTTGTGAAAGTCAACATAGTTTCAAAGATTTTCTTCAGAAAACTGGCTCAGGGCAGTTGATTTCACTGTTTCATGATGTTTTCATTACAACCTGCTTACCCACCTTTACTGGTTTATGGTACATTCTCAGCCTTTTATGCTCTTAAAATACGTTTCAGGCTTGGAAGAGGCCAAAAGTGGATTTTGTGAAAGTCAACATAGTTTCAAAGATTTTCTTCAAAAAAACTGGCTCAGGGCAGTTGATTTCACTCTTTCATGATGTTTTAATTACAACCTGCTTACCCACCTTTACTGGTTTACGGTACATTCTCAGCCTTTTATGCTCTTAAAATACGTTTCAGGCTTGGAAGAGGCCAAAAGTGGATTTTGTGAAAGTAAACATAGTTTCAGAAAACTGGCTCAGGGCAGTTGATTTCACTGTTTCATTATGTTTTCATTACAACCTGCTTACCCACCTTTACTGGTTTAATGTAGCCTTTTATGTTCTTAAAATACGTTTCAGGCTTGAAAGAGGCCAAAAGTGGATTTTGTGAAAGTAAACATAGTTTCCAAAAACTGGCTCAGGGCAGTTGATTTCACTGTTTCATGATGTTTTCATTACAACCTGCTTACCCACCTTTACTGGTTTACGGTACATTCTCAGCCTTTTATGCTCTTAAAATACGTTTCAGGCTTGGAAGAAAAGAAAAAAAGTGGATTTTGTGAAAGTAAACATAGTTTCAGAAAACTGGCTCAGGGCAGTTGATTTCACTGTTTCATTATGTTTTCATTACAACCTGCTTACCCACCTTTACTGGTTTAATGTAGCCTTTTATGTTCTTAAAATACGTTTCAGGCTTGAAAGAGGCCAAAAGTGGATTTTGTGAAAGTAAACATAGTTTCCAAAAACTGGCTCAGGTCAGTTGATTTCACTGTTTCATGATGTTTTCATTACAACCTGCTTACACACGTTTACTGTTTTATGGTACATTCTCAGCCTTTTATGCTCTTAAAATACATTTCAGGCTTGGAAGAGGCCAAAAGCTGATTTTGTGAAAGTCAACATAGTTTCCAAAAACTGTCTCAGGGCAGTTGATTTCACTGTTTCAGGATGTTTTCATTACAACCTGCTTACCCACCTTTACTGGTTTACGGTACATTCTCAGCCTTTTATGCTCTTAAAATACGTTTCAGGCTTGGAAGAAAAGAAAAAAAGTGGATTTTGTGAAAGTAAACATAGTTTCAGAAAACTGGCTCAGGGCAGTTGATTTCACTGTTTCATTATGTTTTCATTACAACCTGCTTACCCACCTTTACTGGTTTAATGTAGCCTTTTATGTTCTTAAAATACGTTTCAGGCTTGAAAGAGGCCAAAAGTGGATTTTGTGAAAGTAAACATAGTTTCCAAAAACTGGCTCAGGTCAGTTGATTTCACTGTTTCATGATGTTTTCATTACAACCTGCTTACCCACCTTTACTGGTTTATGGTACATTCTCAGCCTTTTATGCTCTTAAAATAAGTTTCAGGCTTGGAAGAGGCCAAAAGTGGATTTTGTGAAAGTAAACATAGTTTCAGAAAACTGGCTCAGGTCAGTTGATTTCACTGTTTCATGATGTTTTCATTACAACCTGCTTACCCACCTTTACTGTTTTACCGTACATTCTCAGCCTTTTATGCTCTTAAAATACATTTCAGGCTTGGAAGAGGCCAAAAGTGGATTTTGTGAAAGTCAACATAGTTTCAAAGATTTTCTTCAAAAAAACTGGCTCAGGGCAGTTGATTTCACTCTTTCATGATGTTTTCATTACAACCTGCTTACCCACCTTTACTGTTTTACGGTACATTCTCAGCCTTTTATGCTCTTAAAATACATTTCAGGCTTGGAAAAGAGGCCAAAAGTGGATTTTGTGAAAGTCAACATAGTTTCAAAGATTTTCTTCAGAAAACTGGCTCAGGGCAGTTGATTTCACTGTTTCATGATGTTTTCATTACAACCTGCTTACGCACCTTTACTGGTTTACGGTACATTCTCAGCCTTTTATGTTCTTAAAATACGTTTCAGGCTTGAAAGAGGCCAAAAGTGGATTTTGTGAAAGTAAACATAGTTTCAAAAAAACTGACTTGATTTCAAAACTGGTTGATTTCAATGTTTCATGATGTTTTCGATTGAAACTGATTCTTACACACCTTTATTGGTTTACGGTACATTCTCAGCCTTTTATGCTCTTAAATTACGTTTCAGGCTTGGAAGAGGCCAAAAGTGGATTTTGTGAAAGTAAACATAGTTTCAGAAAACTGGCTCAGGTCAGTTGATTTCACTGTTTCATGATGTTTTCATTACAACCTGCTTACCCACCTTTACTGTTTTACGGTACATTCTCAGCCTTTTATGCTCTTAAAATACATTTCAGGCTTGGAAGAGGCCAAAAGTGGATTTTGTGAAAGTCAACATAGTTTCAAAGATTTTCTTCAGAAAACTGGCTCAGGGCAGTTGATTTCACTGTTTCATGATGTTTTCATTACAACCTGCTTACCCACCTTTACTGGTTTACGGTACATTCTCAGCCTTTTATGCTCTTAAAATACGTTTCAGGCTTGGAAGAGGCCAAAAGTGGATTTTGTGAAAGTCAACATAGTTTCAAAGATTTTCTTCAAAAAAACTGGCTCAGGGCAGTTGATTTCACTCTTTCATGATGTTTTAATTACAACCTGCTTACCCACCTTTACTGGTTTACGGTACATTCTCAGCCTTTTATGCTCTTAAAATATGTTTCAGGCTTGGAAGAGGCCAAAAGCTGATTTTGTGAAAGTCAACATAGTTTCCAAAAACTGTCTCAGGGCAGTTGATTTCACTGTTTCATGATGTTTTCATTACAACCTGCTTACCCACCTTTACTGGTTTACGGTACATTCTCAGCCTTTTATGCTCTTAAAATACGTTTCAGGCTTGAAAGAGGCCAAAAGTGGATTTTGTGAAAGTAAACATAGTTTCAAAAAAACTGACTTGATTTCAAAACTGGTTGATTTCAATGTTTCATGATGTTTTCGATTGAAACTGATTCTTACACACCTTTATTGGTTTACGGTACATTCTCAGCCTTTTATGCTCTTAAATTACGTTTCAGGCTTGGAAGAGGCCAAAAGCTGATTTTGTGAAAGTCAACATAGTTTCAGAAAACTGGCTCAGGTCAGTTGATTTCACTGTTTCATGATGTTTTCATTACAACCTGCTTACGCACCTTTACTGGTTTACGGTACATTCTCAGCCTTTTATGTTCTTAAAATACGTTTCAGGCTTGAAAGAGGCCAAAAGTGGATTTTGTGAAAGTAAACATAGTTTCAAAAAAACTGACTTGATTTCAAAACTGGTTGATTTCAATGTTTCATGATGTTTTCGATTGAAACTGATTCTTACACACCTTTATTGGTTTACGGTACATTCTCAGCCTTTTATGTTCTTAAATTACGTTTCAGGCTTGGAAGAGGCCAAAAGCTGATTTTGTGAAAGTCAACATAGTTTCAGAAAACTGGCTCAGGTCAGTTGATTTCACTGTTTCATGATGTTTTCATTACAACCTGCTTACCCACCTTTACTGTTTTACGGTACATTCTCAGCCTTTTATGCTCTTAAAATACATTTCAGGCTTGGAAGAGGCCAAAAGTGGATTTTGTGAAAGTCAACATAGTTTCAAAGATTTTCTTCAGAAAACTGGCTCAGGGCAGTTGATTTCACTGTTTCATGATGTTTTCATTACAACCTGCTTACCCACCTTTACTGGTTTATGGTACATTCTCAGCCTTTTATGCTCTTAAAATACGTTTCAGGCTTGGAAGAGGCCAAAAGTGGATTTTGTGAAAGTCAACATAGTTTCAAAGATTTTCTTCAAAAAAACTGGCTCAGGGCAGTTGATTTCACTGTTTCATGATGTTTTCATTACAACCTGCTTACCCACCTTTACTGGTTTACGGTACATTCTCAGCCTTTTATGCTCTTAAAATATGTTTCAGGCTTGGAAGAGGCCAAAAGTGGATTTTGTGAAAGTAAACATAGTTTCAGAAAACTGGCTCAGGGCAGTTGATTTCACTGTTTCATGATGTTTTCATTACAACCTGCTTACCCACCTTTACTGGTTTACGGTACATTCTCAGCCTTTTATGCTCTTAAAATACGTTTCAGGCTTGGAAGAGGCCAAAAGTGGATTTTGTGAAAGTCAACATAGTTTCAAAGATTTTCTTCAAAAAAACTGGCTCAGGGCAGTTGATTTCACTCTTTCATGATGTTTTCATTACAACCTGCTTACCCACCTTTACTGTTTTACGGTACATTCTCAGCCTTTTATGCTCTTAAAATACATTTCAGGCTTGGAAGAGGCCAAAAGTGGATTTTGTGAAAGTCAACATAGTTTCAAAGATTTTCTTCAGAAAACTGGCTCAGGGCAGTTGATTTCACTGTTTCATGATGTTTTCATTACAACCTGCTTACCCACCTTTACTGGTTTATGGTACATTCTCAGCCTTTTATGCTCTTAAAATAAGTTTCAGGCTTGGAAGAGGCCAAAAGTGGATTTTGTGAAAGTCAACATAGTTTCCAAAAACTGGCTCAGGTCAGTTGATTTCACTGTTTCATGATGTTTTCATTACAACCTGCTTACGCACCTTTACTGGTTTACGGTACATTCTCAGCCTTTTATGTTCTTAAAATACGTTTCAGGCTTGAAAGAGGCCAAAAGTGGATTTTGTGAAAGTAAACATAGTTTCAAAAAAACTGACTTGATTTCAAAACTGGTTGATTTCAATGTTTCATGATGTTTTCGATTGAAACTGATTCTTACACACCTTTATTGGTTTACGGTACATTCTCAGCCTTTTATGCTCTTAAATTACGTTTCAGGCTTGGAAGAGGCCAAAAGTGGATTTTGTGAAAGTAAACAGTTTCAAAGATTTTCTTCAACAAACTGGCTCAGGGCAGTTGATTTCAGTTTCATGATGTTTTCATTACAAACTGCTTACCCACCTTTACTGGTTTATGGTACATTCTCAGCCTTTTATGCTCTTAAAATACGTTTCAGGCTTGGAAGAGGCCAAAAGTGGATTTTGTGAAAGTAAACATAGTTTCAGAAAACTGGCTCAGGGCAGTTGATTTCACTGTTTCATGATGTTTTCATTACAACCTGCTTACCCACCTTTACTGGTTTACGGTACATTCTCAGCCTTTTATGTTCTTAAAATACGTTTCAGGCTTGAAAGAGGCCAAAAGTGGATTTTGTGAAAGTAAACATAGTTTCAAAGATTTTCTTCAAAAAAACTGGCTCAGGGCAGTTGATTTCACTCTTTCATGATGTTTTAATTACAACCTGCTTACCCACCTTTACTGGTTTACGGTACATTCTCAGCCTTTTATGCTCTTAAAATACGTTTCAGGCTTGGAAGAGGCCAAAAGTGGATTTTGTGAAAGTAAACATAGTTTCCAAAAACTGGCTCAGTTCAGTTGATTTCACTGTTTCATGATGTTTTCATTACAACCTGCTTACCCACCTTTACTGGTTTATGGTACATTCTCAGCCTTTTATGCTCTTAAAATAAGTTTCAGGCTTGGAAGAGGCCAAAAGCTGATTTTGTGAAAGTCAACATAGTTTCAGAAAACTGGCTCAGGTCAGTTGATTTCACTGTTTCATGATGTTTTCATTACAACCTGCTTACGTACCTTTACTGGTTTACGGTACATTCTCAGCCTTTTATGTTCTTAAAATACGTTTCAGGCTTGGAAGAGGCCAAAAGTGGATTTTGTGAAAGTAAACATAGTTTCCAAAAACTGTCTCAGGGCAGTTGATTTCACTGTTTCATGATGTTTTCATTACAACCTGCTTACCCACCTTTACTGGTTTAATGTAGCCTTTTATGTTCTTAAAATACGTTTCAGGCTTGAAAGAGGCCAAAAGTGGATTTTGTGAAAGTAAACATAGTTTCCAAAAACTGGCTCAGGGCAGTTGATTTCACTGTTTCATGATGTTTTCATTACAACCTGCTTACCCACCTTTACTGGTTTACGGTACATTCTCAGCCTTTTATGCTCTTAAAATATGTTTCAGGCTTGGAAGAGGCCAAAAGCTGATTTTGTGAAAGTCAACATAGTTTCCAAAAACTGTCTCAGGGCAGTTGATTTCAGTTTCATGATGTTTTCATTACAACCTGCTTACCCACCTTTACTGGTTTACGGTACATTCTCAGCCTTTTATGCTCTTAAAATACATTTCAGGCTTGGAAGAGGCCAAAAGTGGATTTTGTGAAAGTCAACATAGTTTCAAAGATTTTCTTCAGAAAACTGGCTCAGGGCAGTTGATTTCACTGGTTCATGATGTTTTCATTACAACCTGCTTACCCACCTTTACTGGTTTATGGTACATTCTCAGCCTTTTATGCTCTTAAAATACGTTTCAGGCTTGGAAGAGGCCAAAAGTGGATTTTGTGAAAGTCAACATAGTTTCAAAGATTTTCTTCAAAAAAACTGGCTCAGGGCAGTTGATTTCACTCTTTCATGATGTTTTCATTACAACCTGCTTACCCACCTTTACTGGTTTACGGTACATTCTCAGCCTTTTATGCTCTTAAAATATGTTTCAGGCTTGGAAGAGGCCAAAAGCTGATTTTGTGAAAGTCAACATAGTTTCCAAAAACTGTCTCAGGGCAGTTGATTTCACTGTTTCATGATGTTTTCATTACAACCTGCTTACCCACCTTTACTGGTTTAATGTAGCCTTTTATGCTCTTAAAAGACGTTTCAGGCAGAGAGGAGGCCAAAAGTTGATTTTGTGAAAGTAAACATAGTTTCAAAGATTTTCTTCAAAAAACTACATCAGGAGTTGATTTCACAGTCTGATGTCATGTTCATGAATTGATGTAGCTTTCAGCACTTTACTGCCTAGAGATGCGTTTTCACTTTTTATGCTCTTAAAAGACGTTGCAGGCAGAGAGGAGGCCAAAAGTTGATTTTGTGAAAGTAAACATAGTTTCAAAGATTTTCTTCAAAAAACTACGTCAGGAGTTGATTTCACAGTCTGATGTCATGTTCATGAATTGATGTAGCTTTCAGCACTTTACTGCCTAGAGATGCGTTTTCACTTTTTATGCTCTTAAAAGACGTTTCAGGCAGAGAGGAGGCCAAAAGTTGATTTTGTGAAAGTAAACATAGTTTCAAAGATTTTCTTCAAAAAACTACGTCAGGAGTTGATTTCACAGTCTGATGTCATGTTCATGAATTGATGTAGCTTTCAGCACTTTACTGCCTAGAGATGCGTTTTCACTTTTTATGCTCTTAAAAGACGTTGCAGGCAGAGAGGAGGCCAAAAGTTGATTTTGTGAAAGTAAACATAGTTTCAAAGATTTTCTTGAAAAAACTACGTCAGGACAGTTGATTTCACAGTCTGATGTCATTTTCATGAATTGATGTAGCTTTCAGCACTTTACTGCCTAGAGATGCGTTTTCACTTTTTATGCTCTTAAAAGACGTTTCAGGCAGAGAGGAGGCCAAAAGTTGATTTTGTGAAAGTAAACATAGTTTCAAAGATTTTCTTCAAAAAACTACGTCAGGAGTTGATTTCACAGTCTGATGTCATGTTCATGAATTGATGTAGCTTTCAGCACTTTCCTGCCTAGAGATGCATTTTCACTTTTTATGCTCTTAAAAGACGTTTCAGGCAGAGAGGAGGCCAAAAGTTGATTTTGTGAAAGTAAACATAGTTTCAAAGATTTTCTTCAAAAAACTACGTCAGGACAGTTGATTTCACAGTCTGATGTCATGTTCATGAATATCTGCAGCTTTCAGCACTTTCCTGCCTAGAGATGCATTTTCACTTTTTATGCTCTTAAAAGACGTTTCAGGCAGAGAGGAGGCCAAAAGTTGATTTTGTGAAAGTAAACATAGTTTCAAAGATTTTCTTCAAAAAACTACATCAGGACAGTTGATTTCACAGTCTGATGTCATTTTCATGAATTGATGTAGCTTTCAAGCACTTTATTGCCTAGAGATGCGTTTTCACTTTTTATGCTCTTAAAAGACGTTTCAGGCAGAGAGGAGGCCAAAAGTTGATTTTGTGAAAGTAAACATAGTTTCAAAGATTTTCTTCAAAGAACTACGTCAGGACAGTTGATTTCACAGTCTGATGTCATGTTCATGAATATCTGCAGCTTTCAGCACTTTCCTGCCTAGAGATGCATTTTCACTTTTTATGCTCTTAAAAGACGTTTCAGGCAGAGAGGAGGCCAAAAGTTGATTTTGTGAAAGTAAACATAGTTTCAAAGATTTTCTTCAAAAAACTACGTCAGGACAGTTGATTTCACAGTCTGATGTCATTTTCATGAATTGATGTAGCTTTCAGCACTTTACTGCCTTGAGATGCGTTTTCACTTTTTATGCTCTTAAAAGATGTTTCAGGCAGAGAGGAGGCCAAAAGTTGATTTTGTGAAAGTAAACATAGTTTCAAAGATTTTCTTCAAAAAACTACGTCAGGACAGTTGATTTCACAGTCTGATGTCATGTTCATGAATATCTGCAGCTTTCAGCACTTTACTGCCTAGAGATGCGTTTTCACTTTTTATGCTCTTAAAAGACGTTTCAGGCAGAGAGGAGGCCAAAAGTTGATTTTGTGAAAGTAAACATAGTTTCAAAGATTTTCTTCAAAAAACTACGTCAGGAGTTGATTTCACAGTCTGATGTCATGTTCATGAATTGATGTAGCTTTCAGCACTTTACTGCCTAGAGATGCGTTTTCACTTTTTATGCTCTTAAAAGACGTTGCAGGCAGAGAGGAGGCCAAAAGTTGATTTTGTGAAAGTAAACATAGTTTCAAAGATTTTCTTGAAAAAACTACGTCAGGACAGTTGATTTCACAGTCTGATGTCATTTTCATGAATTGATGTAGCTTTCAGCACTTTACTGCCTAGAGATGCGTTTTCACTTTTTATGCTCTTAAAAGACGTTTCAGGCAGAGAGGAGGCCAAAAGTTGATTTTGTGAAAGTAAACATAGTTTCAAAGATTTTCTTCAAAAAACTACGTCAGGAGTTGATTTCACAGTCTGATGTCATGTTCATGAATTGATGTAGCTTTCAGCACTTTCCTGCCTAGAGATGCATTTTCACTTTTTATGCTCTTAAAAGACGTTTCAGGCAGAGAGGAGGCCAAAAGTTGATTTTGTGAAAGTAAACATAGTTTCAAAGATTTTCTTCAAAAAACTACGTCAGGAGTTGATTTCACAGTCTGATGTCATGTTCATGAATTGATGTAGCTTTCAGCACTTTCCTGCCTAGAGATGCATTTTCACTTTTTATGCTCTTAAAAGACGTTTCAGGCAGAGAGGAGGCCAAAAGTTGATTTTGTGAAAGTAAACATAGTTTCAAAGATTTTCTTCAAAAAACTACGTCAGGACAGTTGATTTCACAGTCTGATGTCATGTTCATGAATATCTGCAGCTTTCAGCACTTTCCTGCCTAGAGATGCATTTTCACTTTTTATGCTCTTAAAAGACGTTTCAGGCAGAGAGGAGGCCAAAAGTTGATTTTGTGAAAGTAAACATAGTTTCAAAGATTTTCTTCAAAAAACTACATCAGGACAGTTGATTTCACAGTCTGATGTCATTTTCATGAATTGATGTAGCTTTCAAGCACTTTATTGCCTAGAGATGCGTTTTCACTTTTTATGCTCTTAAAAGACGTTTCAGGCAGAGAGGAGGCCAAAAGTTGATTTTGTGAAAGTAAACATAGTTTCAAAGATTTTCTTCAAAGAACTACGTCAGGACAGTTGATTTCACAGTCTGATGTCATGTTCATGAATATCTGCAGCTTTCAGCACTTTCCTGCCTAGAGATGCATTTTCACTTTTTATGCTCTTAAAAGACGTTTCAGGCAGAGAGGAGGCCAAAAGTTGATTTTGTGAAAGTAAACATAGTTTCAAAGATTTTCTTCAAAAAACTTCCTCAAGACAGTTGATTTCACAGTCTGATGTCATGTTCATGAATATCTGCAGCTTTCAGCACTTTCCTGCCTAGAGATGCATTTTCACTTTTTATGCTCTTAAAAGACGTTTCAGGCAGAGAGGAGGCCAAAAGTTGATTTTGTGAAAGTAAACATAGTTTCAAAGATTTTCTTCAAAAAACTACGTCAGGACAGTTGATTTCACAGTCTGATGTCATTTTCATGAATTGATGTAGCTTTCAGCACTTTACTGCCTTGAGATGCGTTTTCACTTTTTATGCTCTTAAAAGATGTTTCAGGCAGAGAGGAGGCCAAAAGTTGATTTTGTGAAAGTAAACATAGTTTCAAAGATTTTCTTCAAAAACGTCCATCAGGTCAGTTGATTTCACAGTCTGATGTCATTTTCATGAATTTATGTAGCTTTCAGCACTTTATTGCCTAGAGATGCATTTTCACTTTTTATGCTCTTAAAAGACGTTTCAGGCAGAGAGGAGGCCAAAAGTTGATTTTGTGAAAGTAAACATAGTTTCAAAGATTTTCTTCAAAAACGTCCATCAGGTCAGTTGATTTCACAGTCTGATGTCATTTTCATGAATTTATGTAGCTTTCAGCACTTTATTGCCTAGAGATGCATTTTCACTTTTTATGCTCTTAAAAGACGTTTCAGGCAGAGAGGAGGCCAAAAGTTGATTTTGTGAAAGTAAACATAGTTTCAAAGATTTTCTTCAAAAACGTCCATCAGGTCAGTTGATTTCACAGTCTGATGTCATTTTCATGAATTGATGTAGTTTTCAGCACTTTACTGCCTAGAGATGCGTTTTCACTTTTTATGCTCTTAAAAGACGTTTCAGGCAGAGAGGAGGCCAAAAGTTGATTTTGTGAAAGTAAACATAGTTTCAAAGATTTTCTTCAAAAAACTACGTCAGGAGTTGATTTCACAGTCTGATGTCATGTTCATGAATTGATGTAGCTTTCAGCACTTTCCTGCCTAGAGATGCATTTTCACTTTTTATGCTCTTAAAAGACGTTTCAGGCAGAGAGGAGGCCAAAAGTTGATTTTGTGAAAGTAAACATAGTTTCAAAGATTTTCTTCAAAAAACTACGTCAGGAGTTGATTTCACAGTCTGATGTCATGTTCATGAATATCTGCAGCTTTCAGCACTTTCCTGCCTAGAGATGCATTTTCACTTTTTATGCTCTTAAAAGACGTTTCAGGCAGAGAGGAGGCCAAAAGTTGATTTTGTGAAAGTAAACATAGTTTCAAAGATTTTCTTCAAAAAACTACGTCAGGACAGTTGATTTCACAGTCTGATGTCATGTTCATGAATATCTGCAGCTTTCAGCACTTTCCTGCCTAGAGATGCATTTTCACTTTTTATGCTCTTAAAAGACGTTGCAGGCAGAGAGGAGGCCAAAAGTTGATTTTGTGAAAGTAAACATAGTTTCAAAGATTTTCTTGAAAAAACTACGTCAGGACAGTTGATTTCACAGTCTGATGTCATTTTCATGAATTGATGTAGTTTTCAGCACTTTACTGCCTAGAGATGCGTTTTCACTTTTTATGCTCTTAAAAGACGTTTCAGGCAGAGAGGAGGCCAAAAGTTGATTTTGTGAAAGTAAACATAGTTTCAAAGATTTTCTTCAAAAAACTACGTCAGGAGTTGATTTCACAGTCTGATGTCATGTTCATGAATTGATGTAGCTTTCAGCACTTTCCTGCCTAGAGATGCATTTTCACTTTTTATGCTCTTAAAAGACGTTTCAGGCAGAGAGGAGGCCAAAAGTTGATTTTGTGAAAGTAAACATAGTTTCAAAGATTTTCTTCAAAAAACTACGTCAGGACAGTTGATTTCACAGTCTGATGTCATGTTCATGAATATCTGCAGCTTTCAGCACTTTCCTGCCTAGAGATGCATTTTCACTTTTTATGCTCTTAAAAGACGTTTCAGGCAGAGAGGAGGCCAAAAGTTGATTTTGTGAAAGTAAACATAGTTTCAAAGATTTTCTTCAAAAACGTCCATCAGGTCAGTTGATTTCACAGTCTGATGTCATTTTCATGAATTGATGTAGCTTTCAAGCACTTTACTGCCTAGAGATGCGTTTTCACTTTTTATGCTCTTAAAAGACGTTTCAGGCAGAGAGGAGGCCAAAAGTTGATTTTGTGAAAGTAAACATAGTTTCAAAGATTTTCTTCAAAAACGTCCATCAGGTCAGTTGATTTCACAGTCTGATGTCATTTTCATGAATTGATGTAGCTTTCAAGCACTTTACTGCCTAGAGATGCGTTTTCACTTTTTATGCTCTTAAAAGACGTTTCAGGCAGAGAGGAGGCCAAAAGTTGATTTTGTGAAAGTAAACATAGTTTCAAAGATTTTCTTCAAAGAACTACGTCAAGGACAGTTGATTTCACAGTCTGATGTCATGTTCATGAATATCTGCAGCTTTCAGCACTTTCCTGCCTAGAGATGCATTTTCACTTTGTATGCTCTTAAAAGACGTTTCAGGCAGAGAGGAGGCCAAAAGTTGATTTTGTGAAAGTAAACATAGTTTCAAAGATTTTCTTCAAAAAACTACGTCAGGACAGTTGATTTCACAGTCTGATGTCATGTTCATGAATTGATGTAGCTTTCAAGCACTTTACTGCCTAGAGATGCATTTTCACTTTTTATGCTCTTAAAAGACGTTTCAGGCAGAGAGGAGCCCAAAAGTTGATTTTGTGAAAGTAAACATAGTTTCAAAGATTTTCTTCAAAAAACTACGTCAGGACAGTTGATTTCACAGTCTGATGTCATTTTCATGAATTGATGTAGCTTTCAGCACTTTACTGCCTAGAGATGCGTTTTCACTTTTTATGCTCTTAAAAGACGTTTCAGGCAGAGAGGAGGCCAAAAGTTGATTTTGTGAAAGTAAACATAGTTTCAAAGATTTTCTTCAAAGAACTACGTCAGGACAGTTGATTTCACAGTCTGATGTCATGTTCATGAATTGATGTAGCTTTCAAGCACTTTACTGCCTAGAGATGCATTTTCACTTTTTATGCTCTTAAAAGACGTTTCAGGCAGAGAGGAGCCCAAAAGTTGATTTTGTGAAAGTAAACATAGTTTCAAAGATTTTCTTCAAAAACGTCCATCAGGTCAGTTGATTTCACAGTCTGATGTCATTTTCATGAATTGATGTAGCTTTCAAGCACTTTACTGCCTAGAGATGCGTTTTCACTTTTTATGCTCTTAAAAGACGTTTCAGGCAGAGAGGAGCCCAAAAGTTGATTTTGTGAAAGTAAACATAGTTTCAAAGATTTTCTTCAAAAAACTACGTCAGGACAGTTGATTTCACAGTCTGATGTCATTTTCATGAATTGATGTAGCTTTCAGCACTTTACTGCCTAGAGATGCGTTTTCACTTTTTATGCTCTTAAAAGACGTTTCAGGCAGAGAGGAGGCCAAAAGTTGATTTTGTGAAAGTAAACATAGTTTCAAAGATTTTCTTCAAAAAACTACGTCAGGTGAGTTGATTTCACTATTTCATGATGTTTTCATTACAACCTGCTTACCCACCTTTACTGGTTTATGGTACATTCTCAGCCTTTTATGCTCTTAAAATACGTTTCAGGCTTGAAAGAGGCCAAAAGTGGATTTTGTGAAAGTCAACATAGTTTCAGAAAACTGGCTCAGGTCAGTTGATTTCACTGTTTCATGATGTTTTCATTACAACCTGCTTACACACCTTTATTGGTTTACGGTACATTCTTAGCCTTTAATGCTCTTAAAATACGTTTCAGGCTTGGAAGAAAAGAAAAAAAGTGGATTTTGTGAAAGTAAACATAGTTTCAGAAAACTGGCTCAGGGCAGTTGATTTTACTGTTTCATTATGTTTTCATTACAACCTGCTTACCCACCTTTACTGGTTTATGGTACATTCTCAGCCTTTTATGCTCTTAAAATAAGTTTCAGGCTTGGAAGAGGCCAAAAGCTGATTTTGTGAAAGTCAACATAGTTTCAGAAAACTGGCTCAGGTCAGTTGATTTCACTGTTTCATGATGTTTTCATTACAACCTGCTTACGCACCTTTACTGGTTTACGGTACATTCTCAGCCTTTTATGCTCTTAAAATACGTTTCAGGTTTGGAAGAGGCCAAAAGTGGATTTTGTGAAAGTAAACATAGTTTCAAAAAAACTGACTTGATTTCAAAACTGGTTGATTTCACTGTTTCATGATGTTTTCATTACAACCTGCTTACACACCTTTATTGGTTTACGGTACATTCTCAGCCTTTTATGCTCTTAAAATACGTTTCAGGTTTGGAAGAGGCCAAAAGTGGATTTTGTGAAAGTAAACAGTTTCAAAGATTTTCTTCAACAAACTGGCTCAGGGCAGTTGATTTCAGTTTCATGATGTTTTCATTACAACCTGCTTACCCACCTTTACTGGTTTACGGTACATTCTCAGCCTTTTATGCTCTTAAAATACGTTTCAGGCTTGGAAGAGGCCAAAAGTGGATTTTGTGAAAGTAAACATAGTTTCAGAAAACTGGCTCAGGGCAGTTGATTTCACTGTTTCATGATGTTTTCATTACAACCTGCTTACCCACCTTTACTGGTTTACGGTACATTCTCAGCCTTTTATGTTCTTAAAATACGTTTCAGGCTTGAAAGAGGCCAAAAGTGGATTTTGTGAAAGTAAACATAGTTTCAAAGATTTTCTTCAAAAAAACTGGCTCAGGGCAGTTGATTTCACTCTTTCATGATGTTTTAATTACAACCTGCTTACCCACCTTTACTGGTTTACGGTACATTCTCAGCCTTTTATGCTCTTAAAATACGTTTCAGGCTTGGAAGAGGCCAAAAGTTGATTTTGTGAAAGTAAACATAGTTTCAAAGATTTTCTTCAAAAAACTACGTCAGGACAGTTGATTTCACAGTCTGATGTCATTTTCATGAATTGATGTAGCTTTCAGCACTTTACTGCCTAGAGATGCGTTTTCACTTTTTATGCTCTTAAAAGACGTTTCAGGCAGAGAGGAGGCCAAAAGTTGATTTTGTGAAAGTAAACATAGTTTCAAAGATTTTCTTCAAAGAACTACGTCAGGACAGTTGATTTCACAGTCTGATGTCATGTTCATGAATTGATGTAGCTTTCAAGCACTTTACTGCCTAGAGATGCATTTTCACTTTTTATGCTCTTAAAAGACGTTTCAGGCAGAGAGGAGCCCAAAAGTTGATTTTGTGAAAGTAAACATAGTTTCAAAGATTTTCTTCAAAAAACTACGTCAGGACAGTTGATTTCACAGTCTGATGTCATTTTCATGAATTGATGTAGCTTTCAGCACTTTACTGCCTAGAGATGCGTTTTCACTTTTTATGCTCTTAAAAGACGTTTCAGGCAGAGAGGAGGCCAAAAGTTGATTTTGTGAAAGTAAACATAGTTTCAAAGATTTTCTTCAAAAAACTACGTCAGGTGAGTTGATTTCACTATTTCATGATGTTTTCATTACAACCTGCTTACCCACCTTTACTGGTTTATGGTACATTCTCAGCCTTTTATGCTCTTAAAATACGTTTCAGGCTTGAAAGAGGCCAAAAGTGGATTTTGTGAAAGTCAACATAGTTTCAGAAAACTGGCTCAGGTCAGTTGATTTCACTGTTTCATGATGTTTTCATTACAACCTGCTTACACACCTTTATTGGTTTACGGTACATTCTTAGCCTTTAATGCTCTTAAAATACGTTTCAGGCTTGGAAGAAAAGAAAAAAAGTGGATTTTGTGAAAGTAAACATAGTTTCAGAAAACTGGCTCAGGGCAGTTGATTTTACTGTTTCATTATGTTTTCATTACAACCTGCTTACCCACCTTTACTGGTTTATGGTACATTCTCAGCCTTTTATGCTCTTAAAATAAGTTTCAGGCTTGGAAGAGGCCAAAAGCTGATTTTGTGAAAGTCAACATAGTTTCAGAAAACTGGCTCAGGTCAGTTGATTTCACTGTTTCATGATGTTTTCATTACAACCTGCTTACGCACCTTTACTGGTTTACGGTACATTCTCAGCCTTTTATGTTCTTAAAATATGTTTCAGGATTGAAAGAGGCCAAAAGTGGATTTTGTGAAAGTAAACATAGTTTCAAAAAAACTGACTTGATTTCAAAACTGGTTGATTTCACTGTTTCATGATGTTTTCATTACAACCTGCTTACACACCTTTATTGGTTTACGGTACATTCTCAGCCTTTTATGCTCTTAAAATACGTTTCAGGTTTGGAAGAGGCCAAAAGTGGATTTTGTGAAAGTAAACAGTTTCAAAGATTTTCTTCAACAAACTGGCTCAGGGCAGTTGATTTCAGTTTCATGATGTTTTCATTACAACCTGCTTACCCACCTTTACTGGTTTACGGTACATTCTCAGCCTTTTATGCTCTTAAAATACGTTTCAGGCTTGGAAGAGGCCAAAAGTGGATTTTGTGAAAGTAAACATAGTTTCAGAAAACTGGCTCAGGGCAGTTGATTTCACTGTTTCATGATGTTTTCATTACAACCTGCTTACCCACCTTTACTGGTTTACGGTACATTCTCAGCCTTTTATATTCTTAAAATACGTTTCAGGCTTGAAAGAGGCCAAAAGTGGATTTTGTGAAAGTAAACATAGTTTCAAAGATTTTCTTCAAAAAAACTGGCTCAGGGCAGTTGATTTCACTCTTTCATGATGTTTTAATTACAACCTGCTTACCCACCTTTACTGGTTTACGGTACATTCTCAGCCTTTTATGCTCTTAAAATAAGTTTCAGGCTTGGAAGAGGCCAAAAGCTGATTTTGTGAAAGTCAACATAGTTTCAGAAAACTGGCTCAGGTCAGTTGATTTCACTGTTTCATGATGTTTTCATTACAACCTGCTTACGTACCTTTACTGGTTTACGGTACATTCTCAGCCTTTTATGTTCTTAAAATACGTTTCAGGCTTGAAAGAGGCCAAAAGTGGATTTTGTGAAAGTAAACATAGTTTCAGAAAACTGGCTCAGGTCAGTTGATTTCACTGTTTCATGATGTTTTCATTACAACCTGCTTACCCACCTTTACTGGTTTACGGTACATTCTCAGCCTTTTATGCTCTTAAAATATGTTTCAGGCTTGGAAGAGGCCAAAAGTGGATTTTGTGAAAGTAAACAGTTTCAAAGATTTTCTTCAAAAAAGTGGATTTTGTGAAAGTCAACATAGTTTCAAAAACTGGCTTAGGGCACTTGATTTCACTGTTTCATGATGTTTTCGATAGGAACTGATTCTTACACACCTTTATTGGTTTACGGTACTTTTATTACGGCCTTTTATGCTCTTAAAATACGTTTCAGGTTTGGAAGAGGCCAAAAGTGGATTTTGTGAAAGTAAACAGTTTCAAAGATTTTCTTCAACAAACTGGCTCAGGGCAGTTGATTTCAGTTTCATGATGTTTTCATTACAACCTGCTTACCCACCTTTACTGGTTTACGGTACATTCTCAGCCTTTTATGCTCTTAAAATACGTTTCAGGCTTGGAAGAGGCCAAAAGTGGATTTTGTGAAAGTAAACATAGTTTCAGAAAACTGGCTCAGGGCAGTTGATTTCACTGTTTCATGATGTTTTCATTACAACCTGCTTACCCACCTTTACTGGTTTACGGTACATTCTCAGCCTTTTATGCTCTTAAAATACATTTCAGGCTTGGAAGAGGCCAAAAGTGGATTTTGTGAAAGTCAACATAGTTTCAAAGATTTTCTTCAAAAAAACTGGCTCAGGGCAGTTGATTTCACTCTTTCATGATGTTTTAATTACAACCTGCTTACCCACCTTTACTGGTTTACGGTACATTCTCAGCCTTTTATGCTCTTAAAATACGTTTCAGGCTTGGAAGAGGCCAAAAGTGGATTTTGTGAAAGTCAACATAGTTTCAAAGATTTTCTTCAAAAAAACTGGCTCAGGTCAGTTGATTTCACTGTTTCATGATGTTTTCATTACAACCTGCTTACCCACCTTTACTGGTTTATGGTACATTCTCAGCCTTTTATGCTCTTAAAATAAGTTTCAGGCTTGGAAGAGGCCAAAAGCTGATTTTGTGAAAGTCAACATAGTTTCAGAAAACTGGCTCAGGTCAGTTGATTTCACTGTTTCATGATGTTTTCATTACAACCTGCTTACGTACCTTTACTGGTTTACGGTACATTCTCAGCCTTTTATGTTCTTAAAATACGTTTCAGGCTTGAAAGAGGCCAAAAGTGGATTTTGTGAAAGTAAACATAGTTTCAGAAAACTGGCTCAGGTCAGTTGATTTCACTGTTTCATGATGTTTTCATTACAACCTGCTTACCCACCTTTACTGGTTTACGGTACATTCTCAGCCTTTTATGCTCTTAAAATATGTTTCAGGCTTGGAAGAGGCCAAAAGTGGATTTTGTGAAAGTAAACAGTTTCAAAGATTTTCTTCAAAAAAGTGGATTTTGTGAAAGTCAACATAGTTTCAAAAACTGGCTTAGGGCAGTTGATTTCACTGTTTCATGATGTTTTCGATAGGAACTGATTCTTACACACCTTTATTGGTTTACGGTACTTTTATTACGGCCTTTTATGCTCTTAAAATACGTTTCAGGTTTGGAAGAGGCCAAAAGTGGATTTTGTGAAAGTAAACAGTTTCAAAGATTTTCTTCAACAAACTGGCTCAGGGCAGTTGATTTCAGTTTCATGATGTTTTCATTACAACCTGCTTACCCACCTTTACTGGTTTACGGTACATTCTCAGCCTTTTATGCTCTTAAAATACGTTTCAGGCTTGGAAGAGGCCAAAAGTGGATTTTGTGAAAGTAAACATAGTTTCAGAAAACTGGCTCAGGGCAGTTGATTTCACTGTTTCATGATGTTTTCATTACAACCTGCTTACCCACCTTTACTGGTTTACGGTACATTCTCAGCCTTTTATGCTCTTAAAATACATTTCAGGCTTGGAAGAGGCCAAAAGTGGATTTTGTGAAAGTCAACATAGTTTCAAAGATTTTCTTCAAAAAAACTGGCTCAGGGCAGTTGATTTCACTCTTTCATGATGTTTTAATTACAACCTGCTTACCCACCTTTACTGGTTTACGGTACATTCTCAGCCTTTTATGCTTTTAAAATACGTTTCAGGCTTGGAAGAGGCCAAAAGTGGATTTTGTGAAAGTAAACATAGTTTCCAAAAACTGTCTCAGGGCAGTTGATTTCACTGTTTCATGATGTTTTCATTACAACCTGCTTACCCACCTTTACTGGTTTAATGTAGCCTTTTATGTTCTTAAAATACGTTTCAGGCTTGAAAGAGGCCAAAAGTGGATTTTGTGAAAGTAAACATAGTTTCAGAAAACTGGCTCAGGGCAGTTGATTTCACTGTTTCATTATGTTTTCATTACAACCTGCTTACCCACCTTTACTGGTTTACGGTACATTCTCAGCCTTTTATGCTCTTAAAATACGTTTCAGGCTTGGAAGAGGCCAAAAGTGGATTTTGTGAAAGTAAACATAGTTTCAGAAAACTGGCTCAGGTCAGTTGATTTCACTGTTTCATGATGTTTTCATTACAACCTGCTTACCCACCTTTACTGGTTTACGGTACATTCTCAGCCTTTTATGCTCTTAAAATATGTTTCAGGCTTGGAAGAGGCCAAAAGTGGATTTTGTGAAAGTAAACAGTTTCAAAGATTTTCTTCAAAAAAGTGGATTTTGTGAAAGTCAACATAGTTTCAAAAACTGGCTTAGGGCAGTTGATTTCACTGTTTCATGATGTTTTCGATAGGAACTGATTCTTACACACCTTTATTGGTTTACGGTACTTTTATTACGGCCTTTTATGCTCTTAAAATACGTTTCAGGTTTGGAAGAGGCCAAAAGTGGATTTTGTGAAAGTAAACATAGTTTCAGAAAACTGGCTCAGGGCAGTTGATTTCACTGTTTCATGATGTTTTCATTACAACCTGCTTACCCACCTTTACTGGTTTACGGTACATTCTCAGCCTTTTATGTTCTTAAAATACGTTTCAGGCTTGAAAGAGGCCAAAAGTGGATTTTGTGAAAGTAAACATAGTTTCAGAAAACTGGCTCAGGTCAGTTGATTTCACTGTTTCATGATGTTTTCATTACAACCTGCTTACCCACCTTTACTGGTTTACGGTACATTCTCAGCCTTTTATGCTCTTAAAATATGTTTCAGGCTTGGAAGAGGCCAAAAGTGGATTTTGTGAAAGTAAACAGTTTCAAAGATTTTCTTCCAAAAAGTGGATTTTGTGAAAGTCAACATAGTTTCAAAAACTGGCTTAGGGCAGTTGATTTCACTGTTTCATGATGTTTTCGATAGGAACTGATTCTTACACACCTTTATTGGTTTACGGTACTTTTATTACGGCCTTTTATGCTCTTAAAATACGTTTCAGGTTTGGAAGAGGCCAAAAGTGGATTTTGTGAAAGTAAACAGTTTCAAAGATTTTCTTCAACAAACTGGCTCAGGGCAGTTGATTTCAGTTTCATGATGTTTTCATTACAACCTGCTTACCCACCTTTACTGGTTTACGGTACATTCTCAGCCTTTTACGCTCTTAAAATACATTTCAGGCTTGGAAGAGGCCAAAAGTGGATTTTGTGAAAGTCAACATAGTTTCAAAGATTTTCTTCAAAAAAACTGGCTCAGGGCAGTTGATTTCACTCTTTCATGATGTTTTAATTACAACCTGCTTACCCACCTTTACTGGTTTACGGTACATTCTCAGCCTTTTATGCTTTTAAAATACGTTTCAGGCTTGGAAGAGGCCAAAAGTGGATTTTGTGAAAGTAAACATAGTTTCCAAAAACTGTCTCAGGGCAGTTGATTTCACTGTTTCATGATGTTTTCATTACAACCTGCTTACCCACCTTTACTGGTTTAATGTAGCCTTTTATGTTCTTAAAATACGTTTCAGGCTTGAAAGAGGCCAAAAGTGGATTTTGTGAAAGTAAACATAGTTTCCAAAAACTGGCTCAGAGCAGTTGATTTCACTGTTTCATGATGTTTTCATTACAACCTGCTTACCCACCTTTACTGGTTTACGGTACATTCTCAGCCTTTTATGCTCTTAAAATATGTTTCAGGCTTGGAAGAGGCCAAAAGCTGATTTTGTGAAAGTCAACATAGTTTCCAAAAACTGTCTCAGGGCAGTTGATTTCAGTTTCATGATGTTTTCATTACAACCTGCTTACCCACCTTTACTGGTTTACGGTACATTCTCAGCCTTTTATGCTCTTAAAATACATTTCAGGCTTGGAAGAGGCCAAAAGTGGATTTTGTGAAAGTCAACATAGTTTCAAAGATTTTCTTCAAAAAAACTGGCTCAGGGCAGTTGATTTCACTCTTTCATGATGTTTTAATTACAACCTGCTTACCCACCTTTACTGGTTTACGGTACATTCTCAGCCTTTTATGCTTTTAAAA
Organism: Anarhichas minor; assembly: GCF_050575085.1. Lineage (NCBI taxonomy): Eukaryota > Metazoa > Chordata > Actinopteri > Perciformes > Anarhichadidae > Anarhichas > Anarhichas minor. Next base: position 2,990,904 of record NW_027466501.1, read on the forward strand.
TACGTTTCAGGCTTGGAAGAGGCCAAAAGTGGATTTTGTGAAAGTAAACATAGTTTCCAAAAACTGTCTCAGGGCAGTTGATTTCACTGTTTCATGATGTTTTCATTACAACCTGCTTACCCACCTTTACTGGTTTAATGTAGCCTTTTATGTTCTTAAAATACGTTTCAGGCTTGAAAGAGGCCAAAAGTGGATTTTGTGAAAGTAAACATAGTTTCAGAAAACTGGCTCAGGGCAGTTGATTTCACTCTTTCATGATGTTTTAATTACAACCTGCTTACCCACCTTTACTGGTTTACGGTACATTCTCAGCCTTTTATGCTTTTAAAATACGTTTCAGGCTTGGAAGAGGCCAAAAGTGGATTTTGTGAAAGTAAACATAGTTTCCAAAAACTGTCTCAGGGCAGTTGATTTCACTGTTTCATGATGTTTTCATTACAACCTGCTTACCCACCTTTACTGGTTTAATGTAGCCTTTTATGTTCTTAAAATACGTTTCAGGCTTGAAAGAGGCCAAAAGTGGATTTTGTGAAAGTAAACATAGTTTCCAAAAACTGGCTCAGGGCAGTTGATTTCACTGTTTCATGATGTTTTCATTACAACCTGCTTACCCACCTTTACTGGTTTACGGTACATTCTCAGCCTTTTATGCTCTTAAAATATGTTTCAGGCTTGGAAGAGGCCAAAAGCTGATTTTGTGAAAGTCAACATAGTTTCCAAAAACTGTCTCAGGGCAGTTGATTTCAGTTTCATGATGTTTTCATTACAACCTGCTTACCCACCTTTACTGGTTTACGGTACATTCTCAGCCTTTTATGCTCTTAAAATACATTTCAGGCTTGGAAGAGGCCAAAAGTGGATTTTGTGAAAGTCAACATAGTTTCAAAGATTTTCTTCAAAAAAACTGGCTCAGGGCAGTTGATTTCACTCTTTCATGATGTTTTAATTACAACCTGCTTACCCACCTTTACTGGTTTATGGTACATTCTCAGCCTTTTATGCTCTTAAAATAAGTTTCAGGCTTGGAAGAGGCCAAAAGCTGATTTTGTGAAAGTCAACATAGTTTCAGAAAACTGGCTCAGGTCAGTTGATTTCACTGTTTCATGATGTTTTCATTACAACCTCCTTACGTACCTTTACTGGTTTACGGTACATTCTCAGCCTTTTATGTTCTTAAAATACGTTTCAGGCTTGAAAGAGGCCAAAAGTGGATTTTGTGAAAGTAAACATAGTTTCAGAAAACTGGCTCAGGTCAGTTGATTTCACTGTTTCATGATGTTTTCATTACAACCTGCTTACCCACCTTTACTGGTTTACGGTACATTCTCAGCCTTTTATGCTCTTAAAATATGTTTCAGGCTTGGAAGAGGCCAAAAGTGGATTTTGTGAAAGTAAACAGTTTCAAAGATTTTCTTCAAAAAAGTGGATTTTGTGAAAGTCAACATAGTTTCAAAAACTGGCTTAGGGCAGTTGATTTCACTGTTTCATGATGTTTTCGATAGGAACTGATTCTTACACACCTTTATTGGTTTACGGTACTTTTATTACGGCCTTTTATGCTCTTAAAATACGTTTCAGGTTTGGAAGAGGCCAAAAGTGGATTTTGTGAAAGTAAACAGTTTCAAAGATTTTCTTCAACAAACTGGCTCAGGGCAGTTGATTTCAGTTTCATGATGTTTTCATTACAAACTGCTTACCCACCTTTACTGGTTTATGGTACATTCTCAGCCTTTTATGCTCTTAAAATACGTTTCAGGCTTGGAAGAGGCCAAAAGTGGATTTTGTGAAAGTAAACATAGTTTCAGAAAACTGGCTCAGGGCAGTTGATTTCACTGTTTCATGATGTTTTCATTACAACCTGCTTACCCACCTTTACTGGTTTACGGTACATTCTCAGCCTTTTATGTTCTTAAAATACGTTTCAGGCTTGAAAGAGGCCAAAAGTGGATTTTGTGAAAGTAAACATAGTTTCAAAGATTTTCTTCAAAAAAACTGGCTCAGGGCAGTTGATTTCACTCTTTCATGATGTTTTAATTACAACCTGCTTACCCACCTTTACTGGTTTACGGTACATTCTCAGCCTTTTATGCTCTTAAAATACGTTTCAGGCTTGGAAGAGGCCAAAAGTGGATTTTGTGAAAGTAAACATAGTTTCCAAAAACTGGCTCAGTTCAGTTGATTTCACTGTTTCATGATGTTTTCATTACAACCTGCTTACCCACCTTTACTGGTTTATGGTACATTCTCAGCCTTTTATGCTCTTAAAATAAGTTTCAGGCTTGGAAGAGGCCAAAAGCTGATTTTGTGAAAGTCAACATAGTTTCAGAAAACTGGCTCAGGTCAGTTGATTTCACTGTTTCATGATGTTTTCATTACAACCTGCTTACGTACCTTTACTGGTTTACGGTACATTCTCAGCCTTTTATGTTCTTAAAATACGTTTCAGGCTTGGAAGAGGCCAAAAGTGGATTTTGTGAAAGTAAACATAGTTTCCAAAAACTGTCTCAGGGCAGTTGATTTCACTGTTTCATGATGTTTTCATTACAACCTGCTTACCCACCTTTACTGGTTTAATGTAGCCTTTTATGTTCTTAAAATACGTTTCAGGCTTGAAAGAGGCCAAAAGTGGATTTTGTGAAAGTAAACATAGTTTCCAAAAACTGGCTCAGGGCAGTTGATTTCACTGTTTCATGATGTTTTCATTACAACCTGCTTACCCACCTTTACTGGTTTACGGTACATTCTCAGCCTTTTATGCTCTTAAAATATGTTTCAGGCTTGGAAGAGGCCAAAAGCTGATTTTGTGAAAGTCAACATAGTTTCCAAAAACTGTCTCAGGGCAGTTGATTTCAGTTTCATGATGTTTTCATTACAACCTGCTTACCCACCTTTACTGGTTTACGGTACATTCTCAGCCTTTTATGCTCTTAAAATACATTTCAGGCTTGGAAGAGGCCAAAAGTGGATTTTGTGAAAGTCAACATAGTTTCAAAGATTTTCTTCAAAAAAACTGGCTCAGGGCAGTTGATTTCACTCTTTCATGATGTTTTAATTACAACCTGCTTACCCACCTTTACTGGTTTATGGTACATTCTCAGCCTTTTATGCTCTTAAAATAAGTTTCAGGCTTGGAAGAGGCCAAAAGCTGATTTTGTGAAAGTCAACATAGTTTCAGAAAACTGGCTCAGGTCAGTTGATTTCACTGTTTCATGATGTTTTCATTACAACCTCCTTACGTACCTTTACTGGTTTACGGTACATTCTCAGCCTTTTATGTTCTTAAAATACGTTTCAGGCTTGAAAGAGGCCAAAAGTGGATTTTGTGAAAGTAAACATAGTTTCAGAAAACTGGCTCAGGTCAGTTGATTTCACTGTTTCATGATGTTTTCATTACAACCTGCTTACCCACCTTTACTGGTTTACGGTACATTCTCAGCCTTTTATGCTCTTAAAATATGTTTCAGGCTTGGAAGAGGCCAAAAGTGGATTTTGTGAAAGTAAACAGTTTCAAAGATTTTCTTCAAAAAAGTGGATTTTGTGAAAGTCAACATAGTTTCAAAAACTGGCTTAGGGCAGTTGATTTCACTGTTTCATGATGTTTTCGATAGGAACTGATTCTTACACACCTTTATTGGTTTACGGTACTTTTATTACGGCCTTTTATGCTCTTAAAATACGTTTCAGGTTTGGAAGAGGCCAAAAGTGGATTTTGTGAAAGTAAACAGTTTCAAAGATTTTCTTCAACAAACTGGCTCAGGGCAGTTGATTTCAGTTTCATGATGTTTTCATTACAAACTGCTTACCCACCTTTACTGGTTTATGGTACATTCTCAGCCTTTTATGCTCTTAAAATACGTTTCAGGCTTGGAAGAGGCCAAAAGTGGATTTTGTGAAAGTAAACATAGTTTCAGAAAACTGGCTCAGGGCAGTTGATTTCACTGTTTCATGATGTTTTCATTACAACCTGCTTACCCACCTTTACTGGTTTACGGTACATTCTCAGCCTTTTATGTTCTTAAAATACGTTTCAGGCTTGAAAGAGGCCAAAAGTGGATTTTGTGAAAGTAAACATAGTTTCAAAGATTTTCTTCAAAAAAACTGGCTCAGGGCAGTTGATTTCACTCTTTCATGATGTTTTAATTACAACCTGCTTACCCACCTTTACTGGTTTACGGTACATTCTCAGCCTTTTATGCTCTTAAAATACGTTTCAGGCTTGGAAGAGGCCAAAAGTGGATTTTGTGAAAGTAAACATAGTTTCCAAAAACTGGCTCAGGTCAGTTGATTTCACTGTTTCATGATGTTTTCATTACAACCTGCTTACCCACCTTTACTGGTTTATGGTACATTCTCAGCCTTTTATGCTCTTAAAATAAGTTTCAGGCTTGGAAGAGGCCAAAAGCTGATTTTGTGAAAGTCAACATAGTTTCAGAAAACTGGCTCAGGTCAGTTGATTTCACTGTTTCATGATGTTTTCATTACAACCTGCTTACGTACCTTTACTGGTTTACGGTACATTCTCAGCCTTTTATGTTCTTAAAATACGTTTCAGGCTTGAAAGAGGCCAAAAGTGGATTTTGTGAAAGTAAACATAGTTTCAGAAAACTGGCTCAGGTCAGTTGATTTCACTGTTTCATGATGTTTTCATTACAACCTGCTTACCCACCTTTACTGGTTTACGGTACATTCTCAGCCTTTTATGCTCTTAAAATATGTTTCAGGCTTGGAAGAGGCCAAAAGTGGATTTTGTGAAAGTAAACAGTTTCAAAGATTTTCTTCAAAAAAGTGGATTTTGTGAAAGTCAACATAGTTTCAAAAACTGGCTTAGGGCAGTTGATTTCACTGTTTCATGATGTTTTCGATAGGAACTGATTCTTACACACCTTTATTGGTTTACGGTACTTTTATTACGGCCTTTTATGCTCTTAAAATACGTTTCAGGTTTGGAAGAGGCCAAAAGTGGATTTTGTGAAAGTAAACAGTTTCAAAGATTTTCTTCAACAAACTGGCTCAGGGCAGTTGATTTCAGTTTCATGATGTTTTCATTACAACCTGCTTACCCACCTTTACTGGTTTACGGTACATTCTCAGCCTTTTATGCTCTTAAAATACGTTTCAGGCTTGGAAGAGGCCAAAAGTGGATTTTGTGAAAGTAAACATAGTTTCAGAAAACTGGCTCAGGGCAGTTGATTTCACTGTTTCATGATGTTTTCATTACAACCTGCTTACCCACCTTTACTGGTTTACGGTACATTCTCAGCCTTTTATGCTCTTAAAATACATTTCAGGCTTGGAAGAGGCCAAAAGTGGATTTTGTGAAAGTCAACATAGTTTCAAAGATTTTCTTCAAAAAAACTGGCTCAGGGCAGTTGATTTCACTCTTTCATGATGTTTTAATTACAACCTGCTTACCCACCTTTACTGGTTTACGGTACATTCTCAGCCTTTTATGCTTTTAAAATACGTTTCAGGCTTGGAAGAGGCCAAAAGTGGATTTTGTGAAAGTAAACATAGTTTCCAAAAACTGTCTCAGGGCAGTTGATTTCACTGTTTCATGATGTTTTCATTACAACCTGCTTACCCACCTTTACTGGTTTAATGTAGCCTTTTATGTTCTTAAAATACGTTTCAGGCTTGAAAGAGGCCAAAAGTGGATTTTGTGAAAGTAAACATAGTTTCAGAAAACTGGCTCAGGGCAGTTGATTTCACTGTTTCATGATGTTTTCATTACAACCTGCTTACCCACCTTTACTGGTTTACGGTACATTCTCAGCCTTTTATGTTCTTAAAATACGTTTCAGGCTTGAAAGAGGCCAAAAGTGGATTTTGTGAAAGTAAACATAGTTTCAGAAAACTGGCTCAGGGCAGTTGATTTCACTGTTTCATGATGTTTTCATTACAACCTGCTTACCCACCTTTACTGGTTTACGGTACATTCTCAGCCTTTTATGCTCTTAAAATATGTTTCAGGCTTGGAAGAGGCCAAAAGTGGATTTTGTGAAAGTAAACAGTTTCAAAGATTTTCTTCCAAAAAGTGGATTTTGTGAAAGTCAACATAGTTTCAAAAACTGGCTTAGGGCAGTTGATTTCACTGTTTCATGATGTTTTCGATAGGAACTGATTCTTACACACCTTTATTGGTTTACGGTACTTTTATTACGGCCTTTTATGCTCTTAAAATACGTTTCAGGTTTGGAAGAGGCCAAAAGTGGATTTTGTGAAAGTAAACAGTTTCAAAGATTTTCTTCAACAAACTGGCTCAGGGCAGTTGATTTCAGTTTCATGATGTTTTCATTACAACCTGCTTACCCACCTTTACTGGTTTACGGTACATTCTCAGCCTTTTATGCTCTTAAAATACATTTCAGGCTTGGAAGAGGCCAAAAGTGGATTTTGTGAAAGTCAACATAGTTTCAAAGATTTTCTTCAAAAAAACTGGCTCAGGGCAGTTGATTTCACTCTTTCATGATGTTTTAATTACAACCTGCTTACCCACCTTTACTGGTTTAATGTAGCCTTTTATGTTCTTAAAATACGTTTCAGGCTTGAAAGAGGCCAAAAGTGGATTTTGTGAAAGTAAACATAGTTTCCAAAAACTGGCTCAGGGCAGTTGATTTCACTGTTTCATGATGTTTTCATTACAACCTGCTTACCCACCTTTACTGGTTTACGGTACATTCTCAGCCTTTTATGCTCTTAAAATATGTTTCAGGCTTGGAAGAGGCCAAAAGCTGATTTTGTGAAAGTCAACATAGTTTCCAAAAACTGTCTCAGGGCAGTTGATTTCACTGTTTCATGATGTTTTCATTACAACCTGCTTACCCACCTTTACTGGTTTATGGTACATTCTCAGCCTTTTATGCTCTTAAAATACGTTTCAGGCTTGGAAGAGGCCAAAAGTGGATTTTGTGAAAGTCAACATAGTTTCAAAGATTTTCTTCAAAAAAACTGGCTCAGGGCAGTTGATTTCACTCTTTCATGATGTTTTAATTACAACCTGCTTACCCACCTTTACTGGTTTACGGTACATTCTCAGCCTTTTATGCTCTTAAAATACGTTTCAGGCTTGGAAGAGGCCAAAAGTGGATTTTGTGAAAGTAAACATAGTTTCAGAAAACTGGCTCAGGGCAGTTGATTTCACTGTTTCATTATGTTTTCATTACAACCTGCTTACCCACCTTTACTGGTTTACGGTACATTCTCAGCCTTTTATGCTCTTAAAATATGTTTCAGGCTTGGAAGAGGCCAAAAGCTGATTTTGTGAAAGTCAACATAGTTTCAAAGATTTTCTTCAAAAAAACTGGCTCAGGGCAGTTGATTTCACTCTTTCATGATGTTTTAATTACAACCTGCTTACCCACCTTTACTGGTTTACGGTACATTCTCAGCCTTTTATGCTCTTAAAATACGTTTCAGGCTTGGAAGAGGCCAAAAGTGGATTTTGTGAAAGTAAACATAGTTTCAGAAAACTGGCTCAGGGCAGTTGATTTCACTGTTTCATTATGTTTTCATTACAACCTGCTTACCCACCTTTACTGGTTTACGGTACATTCTCAGCCTTTTATGCTCTTAAAATATGTTTCAGGCTTGGAAGAGGCCAAAAGCTGATTTTGTGAAAGTCAACATAGTTTCCAAAAACTGTCTCAGGGCAGTTGATTTCACTGTTTCATGATGTTTTCATTACAACCTGCTTACCCACCTTTACTGGTTTACGGTACATTCTCAGCCTTTTATGCTCTTAAAATACGTTTCAGGCTTGGAAGAAAAGAAAAAAAGTGGATTTTGTGAAAGTAAACATAGTTTCAGAAAACTGGCTCAGGGCAGTTGATTTCACTGTTTCATTATGTTTTCATTACAACCTGCTTACCCACCTTTACTGGTTTAATGTAGCCTTTTATGTTCTTAAAATACATTTCAGGCTTGAAAGAGGCCAAAAGTGGATTTTGTGAAAGTAAACATAGTTTCCAAAAACTGGCTCAGGTCAGTTGATTTCACTGTTTCATGATGTTTTCATTACAACCTGCTTACCCACCTTTACTGGTTTATGGTACATTCTCAGCCTTTTATGCTCTTAAAATAAGTTTCAGGCTTGGAAGAGGCCAAAAGCTGATTTTGTGAAAGTCAACATAGTTTCAGAAAACTGGCTCAGGTCAGTTGATTTCACTGTTTCATGATGTTTTCATTACAACCTGCTTACGCACCTTTACTGGTTTACGGTACATTCTCAGCCTTTTATGTTCTTAAAATACGTTTCAGGCTTGAAAGAGGCCAAAAGTGGATTTTGTGAAAGTAAACATAGTTTCAGAAAACTGGCTAAGGGCAGTTGATTTCACTGTTTCATTATGTTTTCATTACAACCTGCTTACCCACCTTTACTGGTTTAATGTAGCCTTTTATGTTCTTAAAATACGTTTCAGGCTTGAAAGAGGCCAAAAGTGGATTTTGTGAAAGTAAACATAGTTTCCAAAAACTGTCTCAGGGCAGTTGATTTCACTGTTTCATGATGTTTTCATTACAACCTGCTTACCCACCTTTACTGGTTTACGGTACATTCTCAGCCTTTTATGCTCTTAAAATATGTTTCAGGCTTGGAAGAGGCCAAAAGCTGATTTTGTGAAAGTCAACATAGTTTCCAAAAACTGTCTCAGGGCAGTTGATTTCATTGTTTCATGATGTTTTCATTACAACCTGCTTACCCACCTTTACTGGTTTACGGTACATTCTCAGCCTTTTATGCTCTTAAAATACGTTTCAGGCTTGGAAGAAAAGAAAAAAAGTGGATTTTGTGAAAGTAAACATAGTTTCAGAAAACTGGCTCAGGGCAGTTGATTTCACTGTTTCATTATGTTTTCATTACAACCTGCTTACCCACCTTTACTGGTTTAATGTAGCCTTTTATGTTCTTAAAATACGTTTCAGGCTTGAAAGAGGCCAAAAGTGGATTTTGTGAAAGTAAACATAGTTTCCAAAAACTGGCTCAGGTCAGTTGATTTCACTGTTTCATGATGTTTTCATTACAACCTGCTTACCCACCTTTACTGTTTTACGGTACATTCTCAGCCTTTTATGCTCTTAAAATACATTTCAGGCTTGGAAGAGGCCAAAAGTGGATTTTGTGAAAGTCAACATAGTTTCAAAGATTTTCTTCAGAAAACTGGCTCAGGGCAGTTGATTTCACTGTTTCATGATGTTTTCATTACAACCTGCTTACCCACCTTTACTGGTTTACGGTACATTCTCAGCCTTTTATGCTCTTAAAATACGTTTCAGGCTTGGAAGAGGCCAAAAGTGGATTTTGTGAAAGTAAACATAGTTTCAGAAAACTGGCTCAGGGCAGTTGATTTCACTGTTTCATTATGTTTTCATTACAACCTGCTTACCCACCTTTACTGGTTTACGGTACATTCTCAGCCTTTTATGCTCTTAAAATATGTTTCAGGCTTGGAAGAGGCCAAAAGCTGATTTTGTGAAAGTCAACATAGTTTCCAAAAACTGTCTCAGGGCAGTTGATTTCACTGTTTCATGATGTTTTCATTACAACCTGCTTACCCACCTTTACTGGTTTACGGTACATTCTCAGCCTTTTATGCTCTTAAAATACGTTTCAGGCTTGGAAGAAAAGAAAAAAAGTGGATTTTGTGAAAGTAAACATAGTTTCAGAAAACTGGCTCAGGGCAGTTGATTTCACTGTTTCATTATGTTTTCATTACAACCTGCTTACCCACCTTTACTGGTTTAATGTAGCCTTTTATGTTCTTAAAATACGTTTCAGGCTTGAAAGAGGCCAAAAGTGGATTTTGTGAAAGTAAACATAGTTTCCAAAAACTGGCTCAGGTCAGTTGATTTCACTGTTTCATGATGTTTTCATTACAACCTGCTTACCCACCTTTACTGGTTTATGGTACATTCTCAGCCTTTTATGCTCTTAAAATAAGTTTCAGGCTTGGAAGAGGCCAAAAGCTGATTTTGTGAAAGTCAACATAGTTTCAGAAAACTGGCTCAGGTCAGTTGATTTCACTGTTTCATGATGTTTTCATTACAACCTGCTTACGCACCTTTACTGGTTTACGGTACATTCTCAGCCTTTTATGTTCTTAAAATACGTTTCAGGCTTGAAAGAGGCCAAAAGTGGATTTTGTGAAAGTAAACATAGTTTCAAAAAAACTGACTTGATTTCAAAACTGGTTGATTTCAATGTTTCATGATGTTTTCGATTGAAACTGATTCTTACACACCTTTATTGGTTTACGGTACATTCTCAGCCTTTTATGCTCTTAAATTACGTTTCAGGCTTGGAAGAGGCCAAAAGTGGATTTTGTGAAAGTAAACATAGTTTCAGAAAACTGGCTCAGGGCAGTTGATTTCACTGTTTCATTATGTTTTCATTACAACCTGCTTACCCACCTTTACTGGTTTAATGTAGCCTTTTATGCTCTTAAAATATGTTTCAGGCTTGGAAGAGGCCAAAAGTGGATTTTGTGAAAGTAAACATAGTTTCCAAAAACTGTCTCAGGGCAGTTGATTTCACTGTTTCATGATGTTTTCATTACAACCTGCTTACCCACCTTTACTGGTTTACGGTACATTCTCAGCCTTTTATGCTCTTAAAATACGTTTCAGGCTTGGAAGAGGCCAAAAGTGGATTTTGTGAAAGTCAACATAGTTTCCAAAAACTGTCTCAAGGCAGTTGATTTCACTGTTTCATGATGTTTTCATTACAACCTGCTTACCCACCTTTACTGGTTTACGGTACATTCTCAGCCTTTTATGTTCTTAAAATACATTTCAGGCTTGAAAGAGGCCAAAAGTGGATTTTGTGAAAGTCAACATAGTTTCAGAAAACTGGCTCACGTCAGTTGATTTCACTATTTCATGATGTTTTCATTACAACCTGCTTACCCACCTTTACTGGTTTACGGTACATTCTCAGCCTTTTATGCTCTTAAAATACGTTTCAGGCTTGGAAGAGTCCAAAAGTGGATTTTGTGAAAGTAAACATAGTTTCAGAAAACTGGCTCAGGTCAGTTGATTTCACTGTTTCATGATGTTTTCATTACAACCTGCTTACCCACCTTTACTTGTTTACGGTACATTCTCAGCCTTTTATGCTCTTAAAATATGTTTCAGGCTTGGAAGAGGCCAAAAGCGGATTTTGTGAAAGTCAACATCGTTTCCAAAAACTGGCTCAGGGCAGTTGATTTCACTGTTTCATGATGTTTTCATTACAACCTGCTTACCCACCTTTAATGGTTTACGGTACATTCTCAGCCTTTTATGCTCTTAAAATATGTTTCAGGCTTGGAAGAGGCCAAAAGTGGATTTTGTGAAAGTAAACAGTTTCAAAGATTTTCTTCAAAAAAGTGGATTTTGTGAAAGTCAACATAGTTTCAAAAACTGGCTTAGGGCAGTTGATTTCACTGTTTCATGATGTTTTCGATAGAAACTGATTCTTACACACCTTTATTGGTTTACGGTACTTTTATTACGGCCTTTTATGCTCTTAAAATACGTTTCAGGTTTGGAAGAGGCCAATAGTGGATTTTGTGAAAGTAAACATAGTTTCAGAAAACTGGCTCAGGGCAGTTGATTTCACTGTTTCATTATGTTTTCATTACAACCTGCTTACCCACCTTTACTGGTTTAATGTAGCCTTTTATGTTCTTAAAATACGTTTCAGGCTTGAAAGAGGCCAAAAGTGGATTTTGTGAAAGTAAACATAGTTTCCAAAAACTGGCTCAGGGCAGTTGATTTCACTGTTTCATGATGTTTTCATTACAACCTGCTTACCCACCTTTACTGGTTTACGGTACATTCTCAGCCTTTTATGCTCTTAAAATATGTTTCAGGCTTGGAAGAGGCCAAAAGCTGATTTTGTGAAAGTCAACATAGTTTCCAAAAACTGTCTCAGGGCAGTTGATTTCACTGTTTCATGATGTTTTCATTACAACCTGCTTACCCACCTTTACTGGTTTACGGTACATTCTCAGCCTTTTATGCTCTTAAAATATGTTTCAGGCTTGGAAGAGGCCAAAAGCTGATTTTGTGAAAGTCAACATAGTTTCCAAAAACTGTCTCAGGGCAGTTGATTTCACTGTTTCATGATGTTTTCATTACAACCTGCTTACCCACCTTTACTGGTTTACGGTACATTCTCAGCCTTTTATGCTCTTAAAATACGTTTCAGGCTTGGAAGAAAAGAAAAAAAGTGGATTTTGTGAAAGTAAACATAGTTTCAGAAAACTGGCTCAGGGCAGTTGATTTCACTGTTTCATTATGTTTTCATTACAACCTGCTTACCCACCTTTACTGGTTTATGGTACATTCTCAGCCTTTTATGCTCTTAAAATAAGTTTCAGGCTTGGAAGAGGCCAAAAGCTGATTTTGTGAAAGTCAACATAGTTTCAGAAAACTGGCTCAGGTCAGTTGATTTCACTGTTTCATGATGTTTTCATTACAACCTGCTTACGCACCTTTACTGGTTTACGGTACATTCTCAGCCTTTTATGTTCTTAAAATACGTTTCAGGCTTGAAAGAGGCCAAAAGTGGATTTTGTGAAAGTAAACATAGTTTCAGAAAACTGGCTCAGGGCAGTTGATTTCACTGTTTCATTATGTTTTCATTACAACCTGCTTACCCACCTTTACTGGTTTAATGTAGCCTTTTATGTTCTTAAAATACGTTTCAGGCTTGAAAGAGGCCAAAAGTGGATTTTGTGAAAGTAAACATAGTTTCCAAAAACTGGCTCAGGTCAGTTGATTTCACTGTTTCATGATGTTTTCATTACAACCTGCTTACCCACCTTTACTGGTTTATGGTACATTCTCAGCCTTTTATGCTCTTAAAATACGTTTCAGGCTTGGAAGAGGCCAAAAGTGGATTTTGTGAAAGTCAACATAGTTTCAAAGATTTTCTTTAAAAAAACTGGCTCAGGGCAGTTGATTTCACTCTTTCATGATGTTTTAATTACAACCTGCTTACCCACCTTTACTGGTTTACGTTACATTCTCAGCCTTTTATGCTCTTAAAATACGTTTCAGGCTTGGAAGAGGCCAAAAGTGGATTTTGTGAAAGTAAACATAGTTTCAGAAAACTGGCTCAGGGCAGTTGATTTCACTGTTTCATTATGTTTTCATTACAACCTGCTTACCCACCTTTACTGGTTTACGGTACATTCTCAGCCTTTTATGCTCTTAAAATATGTTTCAGGCTTGGAAGAGGCCAAAAGCTGATTTTGTGAAAGTCAACATAGTTTCCAAAAACTGTCTCAGGGCAGTTGATTTCACTGTTTCATGATGTTTTCATTACAACCTGCTTACCCACCTTTACTGGTTTACGGTACATTCTCAGCCTTTTATGCTCTTAAAATACGTTTCAGGCTTGGAAGAAAAGAAAAAAAGTGGATTTTGTGAAAGTAAACATAGTTTCAGAAAACTGGCTCAGGGCAGTTGATTTCACTGTTTCATTATGTTTTCATTACAACCTGCTTACCCACCTTTACTGGTTTAATGTAGCCTTTTATGTTCTTAAAATACGTTTCAGGCTTGAAAGAGGCCAAAAGTGGATTTTGTGAAAGTAAACATAGTTTCCAAAAACTGGCTCAGGTCAGTTGATTTCACTGTTTCATGATGTTTTCATTACAACCTGCTTACCCACCTTTACTGGTTTATGGTACATTCTCAGCCTTTTATGCTCTTAAAATAAGTTTCAGGCTTGGAAGAGGCCAAAAGCTGATTTTGTGAAAGTCAACATAGTTTCAGAAAACTGGCTCAGGTCAGTTGATTTCACTGTTTCATGATGTTTTCATTACAACCTGCTTACGCACCTTTACTGGTTTACGGTACATTCTCAGCCTTTTATGTTCTTAAAATACGTTTCAGGCTTGAAAGAGGCCAAAAGTGGATTTTGTGAAAGTAAACATAGTTTCAGAAAACTGGCTCAGGGCAGTTGATTTCACTGTTTCATTATGTTTTCATTACAACCTGCTTACCCACCTTTACTGGTTTATGGTACATTCTCAGCCTTTTATGCTCTTAAAATAAGTTTCAGGCTTGGAAGAGGCCAAAAGCTGATTTTGTGAAAGTCAACATAGTTTCAGAAAACTGGCTCAGGTCAGTTGATTTCACTGTTTCATGATGTTTTCATTACAACCTGCTTACGCACCTTTACTGGTTTACGGTACATTCTCAGCCTTTTATGTTCTTAAAATACGTTTCAGGCTTGAAAGAGGCCAAAAGTGGATTTTGTGAAAGTAAACATAGTTTCAGAAAACTGGCTCAGGGCAGTTGATTTCACTGTTTCATTATGTTTTCATTACAACCTGCTTACCCACCTTTACTGGTTTAATGTAGCCTTTTATGTTCTTAAAATACGTTTCAGGCTTGAAAGAGGCCAAAAGTGGATTTTGTGAAAGTAAACATAGTTTCCAAAAACTGGCTCAGGTCAGTTGATTTCACTGTTTCATGATGTTTTCATTACAACCTGCTTACCCACCTTTACTGGTTTATGGTACATTCTCAGCCTTTTATGCTCTTAAAATACGTTTCAGGCTTGGAAGAGGCCAAAAGTGGATTTTGTGAAAGTCAACATAGTTTCAAAGATTTTCTTCAAAAAAACTGGCTCAGGGCAGTTGATTTCACTCTTTCATGATGTTTTAATTACAACCTGCTTACCCACCTTTACTGGTTTACGTTACATTCTCAGCCTTTTATGCTCTTAAAATACGTTTCAGGCTTGGAAGAGGCCAAAAGTGGATTTTGTGAAAGTAAACATAGTTTCAGAAAACTGGCTCAGGGCAGTTGATTTCACTGTTTCATTATGTTTTCATTACAACCTGCTTACCCACCTTTACTGGTTTACGGTACATTCTCAGCCTTTTATGCTCTTAAAATATGTTTCAGGCTTGGAAGAGGCCAAAAGCTGATTTTGTGAAAGTCAACATAGTTTCCAAAAACTGTCTCAGGGCAGTTGATTTCACTGTTTCATGATGTTTTCATTACAACCTGCTTACCCACCTTTACTGGTTTACGGTACATTCTCAGCCTTTTATGCTCTTAAAATACGTTTCAGGCTTGGAAGAAAAGAAAAAAAGTGGATTTTGTGAAAGTAAACATAGTTTCAGAAAACTGGCTCAGGGCAGTTGATTTCACTGTTTCATTATGTTTTCATTACAACCTGCTTACCCACCTTTACTGGTTTAATGTAGCCTTTTATGTTCTTAAAATACGTTTCAGGCTTGAAAGAGGCCAAAAGTGGATTTTGTGAAAGTAAACATAGTTTCCAAAAACTGGCTCAGGTCAGTTGATTTCACTGTTTCATGATGTTTTCATTACAACCTGCTTACCCACCTTTACTGGTTTATGGTACATTCTCAGCCTTTTATGCTCTTAAAATAAGTTTCAGGCTTGGAAGAGGCCAAAAGCTGATTTTGTGAAAGTCAACATAGTTTCAGAAAACTGGCTCAGGTCAGTTGATTTCACTGTTTCATGATGTTTTCATTACAACCTGCTTACGCACCTTTACTGGTTTACGGTACATTCTCAGCCTTTTATGTTCTTAAAATACGTTTCAGGCTTGAAAGAGGCCAAAAGTGGATTTTGTGAAAGTAAACATAGTTTCAAAAAAACTGACTTGATTTCAAAACTGGTTGATTTCAATGTTTCATGATGTTTTCGATTGAAACTGATTCTTACACACCTTTATTGGTTTACGGTACATTCTCAGCCTTTTATGCTCTTAAATTACGTTTCAGGCTTGGAAGAGGCCAAAAGTGGATTTTGTGAAAGTAAACATAGTTTCAGAAAACTGGCTCAGGGCAGTTGATTTCACTGTTTCATTATGTTTTCATTACAACCTGCTTACCCACCTTTACTGGTTTAATGTAGCCTTTTATGCTCTTAAAATATGTTTCAGGCTTGGAAGAGGCCAAAAGTGGATTTTGTGAAAGTAAACATAGTTTCCAAAAACTGTCTCAGGGCAGTTGATTTCACTGTTTCATGATGTTTTCATTACAACCTGCTTACCCACCTTTACTGGTTTACGGTACATTCTCAGCCTTTTATGCTCTTAAAATACGTTTCAGGCTTGGAAGAGGCCAAAAGTGGATTTTGTGAAAGTCAACATAGTTTCCAAAAACTGTCTCAGGGCAGTTGATTTCACTGTTTCATGATGTTTTCATTACAACCTGCTTACCCACCTTTACTGGTTTACGGTACATTCTCAGCCTTTTATGTTCTTAAAATACGTTTCAGGCTTGAAAGAGGCCAAAAGTGGATTTTGTGAAAGTCAACATAGTTTCAGAAAACTGGCTCACGTCAGTTGATTTCACTATTTCATGATGTTTTCATTACAACCTGCTTACCCACCTTTACTGGTTTACGGTACATTCTCAGCCTTTTATGCTCTTAAATTACGTTTCAGGCTTGGAAGAGGCCAAAAGTGGATTTTGTGAAAGTAAACATAGTTTCAGAAAACTGGCTCAGGGCAGTTGATTTCACTGTTTCATTATGTTTTCATTACAACCTGCTTACCCACCTTTACTGGTTTAATGTAGCCTTTTATGCTCTTAAAATATGTTTCAGGCTTGGAAGAGGCCAAAAGTGGATTTTGTGAAAGTAAACATAGTTTCCAAAAACTGTCTCAGGGCAGTTGATTTCACTGTTTCATGATGTTTTCATTACAACCTGCTTACCCACCTTTACTGGTTTACGGTACATTCTCAGCCTTTTATGCTCTTAAAATACATTTCAGGCTTGGAAGAGGCCAAAAGTGGATTTTGTGAAAGTCAACATAGTTTCCAAAAACTGTCTCAGGGCAGTTGATTTCACTGTTTCATGATGTTTTCATTACAACCTGCTTACCCACCTTTACTGGTTTACGGTACATTCTCAGCCTTTTATGTTCTTAAAATACGTTTCAGGCTTGAAAGAGGCCAAAAGTGGATTTTGTGAAAGTCAACATAGTTTCAGAAAACTGGCTCACGTCAGTTGATTTCACTATTTCATGATGTTTTCATTACAACCTGCTTACCCACCTTTACTGGTTTACGGTACATTCTCAGCCTTTTATGCTCTTAAAATACGTTTCAGGCTTGGAAGAGTCCAAAAGTGGATTTTGTGAAAGTAAACATAGTTTCAGAAAACTGGCTCAGGTCAGTTGATTTCACTGTTTCATGATGTTTTCATTACAACCTGCTTACCCACCTTTACTTGTTTACGGTACATTCTCAGCCTTTTATGCTCTTAAAATATGTTTCAGTCTTGGAAGAGGCCAAAAGCGGATTTTGTGAAAGTCAACATCGTTTCCAAAAACTGGCTCAGGGCAGTTGATTTCACTGTTTCATGATGTTTTCATTACAACCTGCTTACCCACCTTTAATGGTTTACGGTACATTCTCAGCCTTTTATGCTCTTAAAATACGTTTCAGGCTTGGAAGAGGCCAAAAGTGGATTTTGTGAAAGTAAACAGTTTCAAAGATTTTCTTCAAAAAAGTGGATTTTGTGAAAGTCAACATAGTTTCAAAAACTGGCTTAGGGCAGTTGATTTCACTGTTTCATGATGTTTTCGATAGAAACTGATTCTTACACACCTTTATTGGTTTACGGTACTTTTATTACGGCCTTTTATGCTCTTAAAATACGTTTCAGGTTTGGAAGAGGCCAATAGTGGATTTTGTGAAAGTAAACATAGTTTCAGAAAACTGGCTCAGGGCAGTTGATTTCACTGTTTCATTATGTTTTCATTACAACCTGCTTACCCACCTTTACTGGTTTAATGTAGCCTTTTATGTTCTTAAAATACGTTTCAGGCTTGAAAGAGGCCAAAAGTGGATTTTGTGAAAGTAAACATAGTTTCCAAAAACTGGCTCAGGGCAGTTGATTTCACTGTTTCATGATGTTTTCATTACAACCTGCTTACCCACCTTTACTGGTTTACGGTACATTCTCAGCCTTTTATGCTCTTAAAATATGTTTCAGGCTTGGAAGAGGCCAAAAGCTGATTTTGTGAAAGTCAACATAGTTTCCAAAAACTGTCTCAGGGCAGTTGATTTCACTGTTTCATGATGTTTTCATTACAACCTGCTTACCCACCTTTACTGGTTTACGGTACATTCTCAGCCTTTTATGCTCTTAAAATACGTTTCAGGCTTGGAAGAAAAGAAAAAAAGTGGATTTTGTGAAAGTAAACATAGTTTCAGAAAACTGGCTCAGGGCAGTTGATTTCACTGTTTCATTATGTTTTCATTACAACCTGCTTACCCACCTTTACTGGTTTAATGTAGCCTTTTATGTTCTTAAAATACGTTTCAGGCTTGAAAGAGGCCAAAAGTGGATTTTGTGAAAGTAAACATAGTTTCCAAAAACTGGCTCAGGTCAGTTGATTTCACTGTTTCATGATGTTTTCATTACAACCTGCTTACCCACCTTTACTGGTTTATGGTACATTCTCAGCCTTTTATGCTCTTAAAATAAGTTTCAGGCTTGGAAGAGGCCAAAAGCTGATTTTGTGAAAGTCAACATAGTTTCAGAAAACTGGCTCAGGTCAGTTGATTTCACTGTTTCATGATGTTTTCATTACAACCTGCTTACGCACCTTTACTGGTTTACGGTACATTCTCAGCCTTTTATGCTCTTAAAATACGTTTCAGGCTTGGAAGAGGCCAAAAGTGGATTTTGTGAAAGTAAACAGTTTCAAAGATTTTCTTCAAAAAAGTGGATTTTGTGAAAGTCAACATAGTTTCAAAAACTGGCTTAGGGCAGTTGATTTCACTGTTTCATGATGTTTTCGATAGAAACTGATTCTTACACACCTTTATTGGTTTACGGTACTTTTATTACGGCCTTTTATGCTCTTAAAATACGTTTCAGGTTTGGAAGAGGCCAATAGTGGATTTTGTGAAAGTAAACATAGTTTCAGAAAACTGGCTCAGGGCAGTTGATTTCACTGTTTCATTATGTTTTCATTACAACCTGCTTACCCACCTTTACTGGTTTAATGTAGCCTTTTATGTTCTTAAAATACGTTTCAGGCTTGAAAGAGGCCAAAAGTGGATTTTGTGAAAGTAAACATAGTTTCCAAAAACTGGCTCAGGGCAGTTGATTTCACTGTTTCATGATGTTTTCATTACAACCTGCTTACCCACCTTTACTGGTTTACGGTACATTCTCAGCCTTTTATGCTCTTAAAATATGTTTCAGGCTTGGAAGAGGCCAAAAGCTGATTTTGTGAAAGTCAACATAGTTTCCAAAAACTGTCTCAGGGCAGTTGATTTCACTGTTTCATGATGTTTTCATTACAACCTGCTTACCCACCTTTACTGGTTTACGGTACATTCTCAGCCTTTTATGCTCTTAAAATACGTTTCAGGCTTGGAAGAAAAGAAAAAAAGTGGATTTTGTGAAAGTAAACATAGTTTCAGAAAACTGGCTCAGGGCAGTTGATTTCACTGTTTCATTATGTTTTCATTACAACCTGCTTACCCACCTTTACTGGTTTAATGTAGCCTTTTATGTTCTTAAAATACGTTTCAGGCTTGAAAGAGGCCAAAACTGGATTTTGTGAAAGTAAACATAGTTTCAGAAAACTGGCTCAGGTCAGTTGATTTCACTGTTTCATGATGTTTTCATTACAACCTGCTTACGCACCTTTACTGGTTTACGGTACATTCTCAGCCTTTTATGTTCTTAAAATACGTTTCAGGCTTGAAAGAGGCCAAAAGTGGATTTTGTGAAAGTAAACATAGTTTCAAAAAAACTGACTTGATTTCAAAACTGGTTGATTTCAATGTTTCATGATGTTTTCGATTGAAACTGATTCTTACACACCTTTATTGGTTTACGGTACATTCTCAGCCTTTTATGCTCTTAAAATACGTTTCAGGCTTGGAAGAGGCCAAAAGTGGATTTTGTGAAAGTAAACATAGTTTCAGAAAACTGGCTCAGGGCAGTTGATTTCACTGTTTCATTATGTTTTCATTACAACCTGCTTACCCACCTTTACTGGTTTAATGTAGCCTTTTATGCTCTTAAAATATGTTTCAGACTTGGAAGAGGCCAAAAGTGGATTTTGTGAAAGTAAACATAGTTTCCAAAAACTGTCTCAGGGCAGTTGATTTCACTGTTTCATGATGTTTTCATTACAACCTGCTTACCCACCTTTACTGGTTTACGGTACATTCTCAGCCTTTTATGCTCTTAAAATACGTTTCAGGCTTGGAAGAGGCCAAAAGTGGATTTTGTGAAAGTCAACATAGTTTCCAAAAACTGTCTCAGGGCAGTTGATTTCACTGTTTCATGATGTTTTCATTACAACCTGCTTACCCACCTTTACTGGTTTACGGTACATTCTCAGCCTTTTATGTTCTTAAAATACGTTTCAGGCTTGAAAGAGGCCAAAAGTGGATTTTGTGAAAGTCAACATAGTTTCAGAAAACTGGCTCACGTCAGTTGATTTCACTATTTCATGATGTTTTCATTACAACCTGCTTACCCACCTTTACTGGTTTACGGTACATTCTCAGCCTTTTATGCTCTTAAAATATGTTTCAGGCTTGGAAGAGGCCAAAAGTGGATTTTGTGAAAGTAAACAGTTTCAAAGATTTTCTTCAAAAAAGTGGATTTTGTGAAAGTCAACATAGTTTCAAAAACTGGCTTAGGGCAGTTGATTTCACTGTTTCATGATGTTTTCGATAGAAACTGATTCTTACACACCTTTATTGGTTTACGGTACTTTTATTACGGCCTTTTATGCTCTTAAAATACGTTTCAGGTTTGGAAGAGGCCAAAAGTGGATTTTGTGAAAGTAAACAGTTTCAAAGATTTTCTTCAACAAACTGGCTCAGGGCAGTTGATTTCAGTTTCATGATGTTTTCATTACAACCTGCTTACCCACCTTTACTGGTTTACGGTACATTCTCAGCCTTTTATGCTCTTAAAATACATTTCAGGCTTGGAAGAGGCCAAAAGTGGATTTTGTGAAAGTCAACATAGTTTCAAAGATTTTCTTCAGAAAACTGGCTCAGGGCAGTTGATTTCACTGTTTCATGATGTTTTCATTACAACCTGCTTACCCACCTTTACTGGTTTATGGTACATTCTCAGCCTTTTATGCTCTTAAAATACGTTTCAGGCTTGGAAGAGGCCAAAAGTGGATTTTGTGAAAGTCAACATAGTTTCAAAGATTTTCTTCAAAAAAACTGGCTCAGGGCAGTTGATTTCACTCTTTCATGATGTTTTCATTACAACCTGCTTACCCACCTTTACTGGTTTACGGTACATTCTCAGCCTTTTATGCTCTTAAAATACGTGTCAGGCTTGGAAGAGGCCAAAAGTGGATTTTGTGAAAGTCAATGTAGCGCACTGAAATATGTCATTTCATATTTCTTGCTAATTTACTATCAGGGTGTCTATGTAAAATCATTTGCTTTAAATATGTGTTTAAGTTCATTCATATTTGTATTACTTCAGTAGGTAATGTTATTAACTACTGAACGGTATGCTTGCTAACTTTAAAGGGAAGAAAGTTGGTGTACTGACCCTTTAGAAGAAAGCGCTGTCGCTTTAAGAGAGTTTTAGAGAGAACGTGATGTATGCAGGCTGAAGGAAAAGATGTGCTTGTGCTTAACGGTGGGGTTTGAAAATAAAAGTGGCAAAACGAAGATGGACGTGTTGTTGGACGGTTCATTTTAAGGGTGCAACATAATTTTGGTGTTTCCGCCCGGTCTAAGCAAGTTTTCTGACGGAAAAAGGTGTGTTTCTGTGGACAACGAGTGTAGCCGAGCTAGCTTGTTATGACGGCTAGCAGCAGCTACCAGCTCACCGATGCAGCAGAAAAGACACACGTGGAAGGAAAATAAAAAAAGTACTCTTGCTTTCTTCAAGCTGTGAGTAATTCAAAGACTGAACAAATATGGAGGGTGAATGGGAATCGCTACTGGCTGATATTGAGGAGAAACTTGTAACTTTATCAGTAACTGATCTCAGTGCAGTAAGTCAGGAGCTAGGACTTCAGCCCAGTGAGGAGATAAAATCGTCATGTCGGTTACTGAGAAGGCTGATCCTGGGTTACCTGGAGAGTGAAGATGTTACTGGGTTGGAAGATACATGATTTTCAGTGCTTTTAGCCACGAACGATTTTATTGACAACTTGAGAAAAGAGACTGACGATGCTGGTGGACAGAATGTATCTGCACGTGTGGAGGAGACGAGTGGGCAGCCAGAGGCAGTTATGGGGCGCCCCCTGTCGACGGCAGATGGTACTACACCGCAACCAGCTTTGTCACCACAGAGGTCAAGCAGCTTAACAGGCTCAGTAAGAGACCCAGAACAAACCAGAAACAACGTGAATCTGCATCCCATGTACAGGAAGGATTTCAGGATTATTGGTCAAATTGGTGAAGTGGGCCAAAAAGACAAGCTGAATTTCACCAGCCTTGAAAGACAGATTGAACGTGGACTACAAAAAGGCTACGATGAAGGTGAGATTGTTGAAGCAGTAATCCAGTCTATTGCACCTGAAGTCAGATTAAAGAGCTACTTGGAGAGCAGACAAAAACTATCACTGAACTTTTTAAGACAAGTCCTTAGGACTCATTTCGTCGAGAAAGATGCCACAGAACTTTATCATTCACTGACCCGTGCTGTCCAAGAGCCAAAAGAAACCCCTGTGCAGTTTCTAATCCGCACTATGGACCTCAGACAGAAAGTTCTATTTGCATCAGAAAGAGCCAAGGTCGGGCTGAAGTATAACCCAGAACTCATACAGACCCAGTTCTTGCAAACATTGGTGACAGGGTTACAAGATGATGCTGTACGTACCGATATCAAGCCTTACCTGCAGGATTCATCTGTACAGGACGAAGTGTTACTCGAGAAAATGAGCGCTGCTTACAGTGTGGAACTGGAGAGGAGAAATAAACTCTTATCTGTCTCCAAACCAAAAGGAGTGAAAGTGGCCATGGTTCAAGAAGAGGGGAACAGTGATGTTGAGCAGGTTAGTGGTTTGAAGAAAAATAAAAGCCACACAGTTAAACCTAACCCTATACTTGAGAAGCTT
This sequence comes from Anarhichas minor, assembly GCF_050575085.1. Taxonomy (NCBI): domain Eukaryota; kingdom Metazoa; phylum Chordata; class Actinopteri; order Perciformes; family Anarhichadidae; genus Anarhichas; species Anarhichas minor. Next base: position 3,013,954 of record NW_027466501.1, read on the forward strand.
GATGCTGGTAATAAAGTGATCTGTGAAGCGCTCCAGAACCTCACTACACATGTGGCTAGTCTCAACCAAGCAAAGATAAATAAAGAAGACAAACCAGCTAAAACTAAGCAGAACAACTCTGGTAGTGTGACACGAAACCCGAGAAAGTGTTCTGAGTGTGAAAAATCCAACCCAGACGGCCGATGTAGTCACTGTTACAAGTGTGGCAGCAGTGAACATTGGGCTATTGGCTGTCGAAAGAGAAAAGATACCACCGCCAGCACATGCAAAATAGAAGTGGCCGATGTTAAGTTGAACAATGATGCTTTGCTAACTAGTCAGGCCATATTGACAAGAAAACAAGAAAGAACAGCAAAGTTAGTGGGACGCAAAAGTCTTGTCCAGTGTAACCTTGGTGGAGTTCAGACGACAGTGTTATGGGATACAGGATCCCAAGTGTCTATTGTTGACATGGATTGGAAAAAGACACACTTACCAGATGCTGAGATTCGACCAGTGCAAGAGCTCTTTGATGAGGGTGTATTGGATCTCTCTGCTGCAAATGGGACAAAGATACCTTATGAGGGATGGATAGGAGTGAAGTTCAGCCTACCAGAAAATAAGGACAGTGAACTACTAGTGCCGCTATTGGTGACTACTAACCCACTTGCAAAACCAATAATAGGGTTCAATGTGATTGAAGAGTTAGCACAGACCAACTTGTCTACTAACAGAACAGCAGCAAGCAAATTTGTGCACAGTCTTGGATCAGCCCTCGATGTCGGACACAAAAAGGCAAGAGCAGTATATTCAGTTCTGAAAAAGCAGAACACCATCTCAGAGAGTCAGATTGCAAGGCTCGGAAGACAGGATGTCATCATCCCAAAGCACAAGATGGTAAAGGTGGTCTGTGGGAAACTCAACAAGAGCATATTGAGGGAGCAGTATGCAATACTGGAACCAAATGAAGACACACCATGGCCTGCTGGACTGGATATAAAGCAACAGTTAGTACAGTTACCCAGTGAAGATAAAGCCACCATTTTGGTTGTGATTGAAAACAACACAGATGATGACATCAGACTACAAAACAGAACTGTACTTGGTTGGTTATATGCTGTAGATGCTGTAAAGGAAGTTCAGGAAAAAGCCACATCTGAAATGCAAAATGAAAATGCAGATTTGAGCGAAAATGAACAAGTGAGACCATGTCAGGAAACAACAGTCGGAAGTTGTAATGAAAGTAAACCAGAAAAGCAACTCTGGGATCCACCTGTCGATCTCTCCCACCTAACATCAGAGCAGCAACACAAAGTGAGACAGATGCTGAGGGAAGAGAGTGAAGTTTTCGCGAGGGATGATTGGGACACTGGATGTATTCCTGATCTGCAGATGAAAATACGTTTGAAGGATGACATCCCAGTGACAAAGAAATACAATTCCATCCCACGTCACCTGTATGAGGAAGTGAAAAAACACATACATGACCTCCTCAGCAGAGGATGGATCCAGAAGTCAACCTCTTCCTACTCATCACCGATCGTGATTGTGAGGAAAAAGGATTCTACTATCAGACTCTGTGTAGACTATCGACAGCTAAATGAAAAGACACATCCTGATCGACACCCCATCCCAAGAATCCAGGAAATCTTGGAGAATCTTGGAGGAAACTCATGGTTCACAGTGCTTGATCAAGGTAAAGCCTATCATCAGGGCTTTGTCAGTGAAGAGAGCCGGACATGCACCGCCTTCATCACGCCCTGGGGATTATATGAATGGCTCAGGATCCCCTTTGGACTGACAAATGCTCCTGCTACGTTCCAGCGGTACATGGAGGGTTGCCTTGGAGACCTGAGAGATGAGGTATGCGTGCCTTACCTTGATGACGTCTTGGTGTTTAGTAAGAACTTTGACCTCCATGTAGAGAATGTGAGGAAGGTGCTGCAAAGGCAAAAGAACTGTGGAATCAAACTCAGACCAAAAAAATGTGACTTCTTTAAAAAGGAAGTTTGCTACGTGGGACGTGTCATTTCAGAGGAGGGATATCGAATGAACCCGACAGAGGTAGAGGCTGTTCAAGCTCTGAAAAAAAGAAAACCAAAAACAGTCAGAGAGGTGAGATCCCTGGTTAGCTTCTTGGGCTACTACAGGTCATTCATTGCTGATTTTTCCAGGATTGCCAAGCCTCTTTATGAGTTACTATCGCACCCAAAGACTGAGAAGAAACAGATAAAGAAGGGTCGAGGCCGTCATTCTCCCCAGCTACCTCCATCTCAGCCAGTGGAGTGGACAGCACTACATCAGCTGGTGTTGGATAGACTGGTTGACACACTGTCAGATCCTCCAGTAATGGCATATCCTGATCTTGAGAAGCCATTGGTGCTACATGTTGATGCGTCTGAGGAAGGTCTTGGAGCCGTTTTGTATCAGCGTCAAGAAGGAGCATTGAGAGTGATAGGATACGGATCGCGAACATTCACTCCCACAGAGAAGAATTACAGACTCCATTCAGGGAAGCTGGAATTCTTAGCTCTTAAATGGGCTGTAACTGAACGATTCCGGGATTATCTCTTCCATGCCCCTCACTTCACTGTGTACAGCGATAATAACCCCCTGACATATGTGATGAAGACAGCAAAACTAAATGCGGTGGGACATCGCTGGGTGTCAGAGTTAGCAGATTTCCGCTTCACTCTGAAATACAGACCAGGAATTGTCAACCGCGATGCAGACTTCTTATCCCGTCAACCAGCAGAAATGGACCAGATGATGAAAGAATGCACAGAGCAGTGTGAACCAGATGACATCGCAGCAGTTGGACAAGGACTGCGAGCTCAGAACAAAGGTGACACTGATTGGATCTCAGCCATCACATGTAATGTAGATGTGCTACCTGAACTGACCACTGCATGTGAAACTACTGTAAAACCAATACCAGTCGAAGAGATTCAGGCAAGTCAAAGAGAGGATGAAGTGATAAGCAGAGTCATCACTCTAAAACAACAGAGCGAACACCTGAGATACCGAGATAAGATCAAAGAGTCAATGACAGTGAAACGCCTCCTGAGAGAGTGGCCTCGTCTTCACTTGGACAAGGATGGAATCCTGCGACGAAAGACTAACTCCAGAATCCAGCTTGTGGTTCCTGAAAAGCTCAAGTCACTGATCTATCAGCAACTACATGAGGAAATGGGACATTTAGGAGCTGACAGGATGATATCTTTAGCCAGAGAGAGATTATTTTGGCCAAAAATGAGAGAGGAAATTGAACATTATGTGACAAAAGTGTGCCGGTGCTTGAAACAGAAAAAGCCAAACAGACAAACAAGAACACCTCTGCAGAGCATAACGACATCAGCACCTTTTGAAATGATTTCCATTGATTATCTGCACCTGGAGAGAAGCAAAGGTGGTGTGGAATACATTCTGGTGATAATTGACCACTTTACAAAGTTTGCACAGGCTTATGCTACACCAAATAAGTCAGGCAAGACAGCTGCACGCAAGATCTTTGAAGACTATATTTTGAGATTCGGCTTCCCAGCCAAAATTCACCATGACCAGGGAAGGGAATTTGAAAATGAGTTGTTTAAGAAACTGCAAAGCTACAGTGGGATACGACATTCAAGGACAACTCCATATCATCCTCAGTCCAACCCAGCTGAGCGATTTAACAGAACTTTGTTGAGTATGCTCCGGACATTGGAAGAGACACAAAAACCTAACTGGAGAGACCATTTGAACAAAGTGGTTCATGCATATAACTCCACTGTCCATGAATCAACAGGATTTCCCCCTTTTTTCCTGCTGTTTGGTAGAGAGCCTACTTTACCCATTGATCTGATGTTTCCCAGAGAACAAGCAAGTAAACAGTCGCATGCGGGATATGCTGAGAAATGGCGAGGGTCAATGCAGGAAGCCTATAACATTGCACAGGAAAACATGAGAAAAGCTGGTGAAAGAGGACAAAAACACTACAACCAGAGAGCATGGAGTTCTGTACTTGAACCTGGCGACCATGTACTGATCAGAAACCTGTCCGAGAGAGGAGGACCAGGAAAGATACGTGCTTACTGGGAAAACAAAGTACATGTGGTCAAAGACAGAAGAGGAGCAAACAGTCCTGTGTATGTTGTGAAACCTCTGGATGGAGAAGGTAGAGAGAGAATACTACACAGAAATCTTCTGTTACCTTGTCCTTACCTTGTTGATGAACAGAGCATCAAATACCAGAAAGAAAGAAATAAGGACCATAAGAAAGAGAAGAATAACAATCCAAAACCGAGAGTAAAGGCTCAGACTTACCATGGAGACTCTGAGAGTTCAAGCGAGGAAGAATATGCTTTGTGGGTGCCTGGACATAGTCAAAAGACTCACCTTAACCCTCAAGCTCCAGTCTTCAAGCCCACGACGAAACGACTTTCCAGAGTAGAAACTCAGGCTGAAAGACCCATTCAGAACGAAAGGAGTCAGCCACAGGATGAGGACACTACTCAGGACAGAGGTCAAATGGGGGAGACAATACTTCAGGAGCAGGAGATGAGGCAGAGTCAACACTCAGATTCTGAGGGAGAACCAGAACACCAAGTGTATGAAAAGGATGCAGTGTCTTCAGAGGACGACCATGAACCGGAGAGAGTCAGACGTTCTACAAGGACACGCCAACCAAGGTGTATCCTTACGTATAGTGAATTAGGGAAACCTAGTGTTACACAGTTGAGAAAGTAGAGAATTGAACATAGTGTTTGAGTTCATAGTCAGGAACACAGCTAACGTGAATTTGAGTATTTATATTTGTTTGAATATTTGTTAAGTAATACGGTTGCAGTAATTCATTAGTCATTCAGAAATTCATTTCTTGAAACTGAAAGAAAAAGCACAAGTTTATTTGCAGAAAAAGTGGTGTTACAATATAACAAGGCGACACAAAAGGTATTCTGTGAGTAATAGTACTACACCTTAAAGCATGTATAATGTTAATGTACATTAAGTATGTTGGAATGGTAGATATTGCCATATGTGACTTAATGGACTTGGGAGGTAGATTAAAATCATGAAATCCTGGGCAGAAATCGGCGTTATGTCTGCCTCAAATCAATATTTTCACCACGAAGCTAGCAGCTAGCCGGCTAATCCGGACATCGTTTAGCAATAGCATCAGGCAGAGAACACGTACATACCGTCGGCTCTTCTCTCCGTGGACGCACCGCAACGCTGTGACCGTACAACGGTCCAATGCCACTGGTCTTCACCGGAAAAAATCCATGGTTTTTGCTCAGGTATTATGAAATATTAGTACAAAAACATAGAAAATGCTCCGGTTCAGAGTCACCGTCATGGCCGCGAAGTGCATCCTGTTTATGCCGAGCTGTTTCCTGTAGAAGGGGGGTCAACCCACCTCGGGCCAGCGGTCAGACTTTCGGCCAATGGAATTTTACACACGGGGAGACGCCGCACTTCTTGCAACTTTATTGGCTGAAACTTATGTCAATCAACACCAAATTCGACAGAGGCCTTCCTGAGACTCTGACGCGTCGAAGAAGGGCTTATTCACTGAAATCGACCGATGATAGGCTGAGATACAGCGCCATACACACACAGGGACTGAGAAAATCCTATGGCTGAGAGCTCTGATGATGCTAGGAATCTCAAAATGATTCCTAACATCTGTATTTGGATGTATTGAATAATATGAGTGATAAAAAAGTGAAATATATAGTTATATAGTATATAAAATTTGAATAGAGCATGAGTGAGTACAGAATTTCAAGCCGAATGCTCATTTCTCTGACCTCCTATTATGCTGGCCTGCTTCACTCAATCTAAGTAAAATGATCTTAGAGAGACCACAACCCTGTTGTGCTATGACACAGGAGTATTTGTAGGCTTCACTCTGCAATAATTCCAAAAAAATGTCAATAAAAGTGCTTTTTTTCAGGCGAACCTGGAACCTTTTCAACTTCAGCTGTGCCATAAGTGTTCATAAGTATTAACCAGTAACATATACACAATATTTACACATCTCACAAGTGTTACCTGTATTGACCATCAAAATTATTAAAATAGACCTTGTAGTTTGGGTAGTTTACTCAAGAGGGTAAGAGTATGCAATTTTCGAGCAGAGGGCTAAAAATAGGGCTAATAGGCAAAAGGTTTAAACCAGTAAAGGTGTGTTAGCAACAGTTTCTATTGAAAGAAAATCTTTGAAACTGTTTACTTTCACAAAATCCACTTTTGGCCTCTTCCAAGCCTGAAACGTCTTTTAAGAGCATAAGAGGCTGAGAATGTACCTTAAACCAGCAAAGGTGTGTTAGCAACAGTTTATATTGAAAGAAAACCTTTGAAACTGTTTACTTTCACAAAATCCACTTTTGGCCTCTTCCAAGCCTGAAACGTCTTTTAAGAGCATAAAAGGCTGAGAATGTACCTTAAACCAGCAAAGGTGTGTTTGCAACAGTTTCTATTGAAAGAAAATCTTTGAAACTGTTTACTTTCACAAAATCCACTTTTGGCCTCTTCCAAGCCTGAAACGTCTTTTAAGAGCATAAAAGGCTGATAATGTACCTTAAACCAGCAAAGGTGTGTTAGCAACAGTTTCTATTGAAAGAAAATCTTTGAAACTGTTTACTTTCACAAAATCCACTTTTGGCCTCCTCCAAGCCTGAAACGTCTTTTAGGAGCATAAAAGGCTGAGAATGTACCTTAAACCAGCAAAGGTGTGTTTGCAACAGTTTCTATTGAAAGAAAACCTTTGAAACTGTTTACTTTCACAAAATCCACTTTTGGCCTCTTCCAAGCCTGTTAAGAGCATAAAAGGCTGAGAATGTTCCTTAAACCAGCAACGGTGTGTTTGCAACAGTTTATATTGAAAGAAAATCTTTGAAACTGTTTACTTTCACAAAATCCACTTTTGGCCTCTTCCAAGCCTGAAATGTCTTTTAGGAGCATGAAAGGCTGAGAATGTACCTTAAACCAGCAAAGGTGTGTTAGCAACAGTTTCTATTGAAAGAAAACCTTTGAAACTGTTTACTTTCACAAAATCCACTTTTGGCCTCTTCCAAGCCTGTTAAGAGCATAAAAGGCTGAGAATGTACCTTAAACCAGCAACGGTGTGTTTGCAACAGTTTATATTGAAAGAAAATCTTTGAAACTGTTTACTTTCACAAAATCCACTTTTGGCCTCTTCCAAGCCTGAAACATCTTTTAAGAGCATAATAAGCTGAGAATGTACCTTAAACCAGCAAAGGTATGTTAGCAACAGTTTCTATTGAAACAATACCTTTGAAACTGTCACGGGGCATGATGAGGACTCAAGCGCAGACAGTCAGAGTAGGGGAAAAAAGGTATTTAATAGCTCACAAACAAAAACAGTTAATCCAAGGACAAGACAAAAGACGAGGGGGAAAATCCGGCAGGACAAGGCAGGGCAGACAGACTGGGAAACCGGGAACAGGATGAGCAAAACGGGCGGGTAGGTAGGAAACAAACAAAATGATCTGGCAGTGAGTGAGTGAAAGACAGGGGTTTAAATAGTGAACTAGGCAGAGTGAACAGGTGAGACTAATGAGCTGATGAGGTGAGTGTGACTGGCAGGTGCACTGAATGAACTGATTAGGTGAGTGAGGAGCTACAGAAAGAAACAAAGACACAGAACACACAGGGCAAAGCCTGATCGTGACAGAAACTGTTTACTTTCACAAAATCCACTTTTGGCCTCTTCCAAGCCTGAAACGTCTTTTAAGAGCATAAGAGGCTGAGAATGTACCTTAAACCAGCAAAGGTGTGTTTGCAACAGTTTCTATTGAAAGAAAATCTTTGAAACTGTTTACTTTCACTAAATCCACTTTTGGCCTCTTCCAAGCCTGAAACATCTTTTAAGAGCATAAAAGGCTGAGAATGTACCTTAAACCAGCAAAGGTGTGTTAGCAACAGTTTCTATTGAAAGAAAATCTTTGAAACTGTTTACTTTCACAAAATCCACTTTTGGCCTCTTCCAAGCCTGAAACGTCTTTTAAGAGCATAATAAGCTGAGAATGTACCTTAAACCAGCAAAGGTGTGTTAGCAACAGTTTCTATTGAAACAATACCTTTGAAACTGTTTACTTTCACAAAATCCACTTTTGGCCTCTTCCAAGCCTGAAACGTCTTTTAAGAGCATAAGAGGCTGACAATGTACCTTAAACCAGCAAAGGTGTGTTTGCAACAGTTTCTATTGAAAGAAAATCTTTGAAACTGTTTACTTTCACAAAATCCACTTTTGGCCTCTTCCAAGCCTGAAACGTCTTTTAAGAGCATAAAAGGCTGATAATGTACCTTAAACCAGCAAAGGTGTGTTAGCAACAGTTTCTATTGAAAGAAAATCTTTGAAACTGTTTACTTTCACAAAATCCACTTTTGGCCTCTTCCAAGCCTGAAACGTCTTTTAGGAGCATAAAAGGCTGAGAATGTACCTTAAACCAGCAAAGGTGTGTTAGCAACAGTTTCTATTGAAAGAAAACCTTTGAAACTGTTTACTTTCACAAAATCCACTTTTGGCCTCTTCCAAGCCTGAAACGTCTTTTAGGAGCATGAAAGGCTGAGAATGTACCTTAAACCAGCAAAGGTGTGTTAGCAACAGTTTCTATTGAAAGAAAATCTTTGAAACTGTTTACTTTCACAAAATCCACTTTTGGCCTCTTCCAAGCCTGAAACCTCTTTTAAGAGCATAAAAGGCTGAGAATGTACCTTAAACCAGCAAAGGTGTGTTTGCAACAGTTTCTATTGAAAGAAAATCTTTGAAACTGTTTACTTTCACAAAATCCACTTTTGGCCTCTTCCAAGCCTGAAACGTCTTTTAAGAGCATAAGAGGCTGAGAATGTACCTTAAACCAGCAAAGGTGTGTTAGCAACAGTTTATATTGAAAGAAAACCTTTGAAACAGTTTACTTTCACAAAATCCACTTTTGGCCTCTTCCAAGCCTGAAACGTCTTTTAGGAGCATAAAAGGCTGAGAATGTACCTTAAACCAGCAAAGGTGTGTTAGCAACAGTTTCTATTGAAAGAAAACCTTTGAAACTGTTTACTTTCACAAAATCCACTTTTGGCCTCTTCCAAGCCTGAAACTTATTTTAGGAGCATAAAAGGCTGAGAATGTACCTTCAACCAGCAAAGGTGTGTTTGCAACAGTTTCTATTAAAAGAAAATCTTTCAAACTGTTTTCTTTCACAAAATCCACTTTTGGCCTCTTCCAATCCTGAAACGTCTTTTAAGAGCATAAAAGGCTGAGCATGTACCTTAAACCAGCAAAGGTGTGTTAGCAACAGTTTATATTGAAAGAAAATCTTTGAAACTGTTTACTTTCACAAAATCCACTTTTGGCCTCTTCCAAGCCTGAAACGTTTTTTAAGAGCATAAAAGGTTGAGAATGTACCTTAAACCAGTAAAGGTGTCTTAGCAACAGTTTCTATTGAAAACATCATGAAACAGTGAAACCAACGTCCTGAGCCACCTTTTTGAAGAAAATCTTTGAAACTGTTTACTTTCACAAAATCCACTTTTGGTCTCTGTTAGGGTTAAGGAACCTCTAGACCAGTGGTCCCCAAACTAAGGCCTGCGGGCCGGATAAGGCCCGCCTCCACATTTGGCCCGGCCCCCTGAACAATACCAGAGAAGCATTATGATTTTTTTTCAGTCTGGCCACGCATATATTTGACTAGCCCCTGTCAAATAGAACGGAATAATGGCGAAAAGGTTAGGTAAGAGAAAAATTGATTCAGAATGCAGGGTATTTAACCTGCAGTGGTCAAACGATTATTTTTTTGTTCAATGCAAAGAAAAGGCTGTTTGTCTCATCTGTCAAGAGGCGGTGGCGGTATTCAAAGAATACAATCTGCGCCGACACTATGAATCCCGTCACAAAGACAAGTATGATAACTTGCAGCAAATGCGAGCAGACTTGCAGCCAAATGCGAGCAGACAAACTCTCAAAGCTAAAAAGTGGACTGTTAGCTCAGCAGAATACATTTGTACGCCAAGCTCAGCTGAACCAGTCATCCGTTCGGGCCAGCTTTCGGGTTGCTCAACTGATAGCAAGCAGCGGTAAACCTTTCACTGATGGAGAGTTTGTCAAGAAATGTTTGAATGCTGTCGCGGAAGAGGTGTGTCCCGAGAAGAAAGATGTCTTTAATGCCGTGAGTCTGTCGGCGAGTACAATCACCAGACGCATTGAAGAAATCGGGGATAATGTATATACATTATCCCCAGCTGCAGCAGAAGACGAAAGAATTTGACTTTTTTTCATTAGCACTGGATGAGAGCACGGACGTGCAAGACACAGCGCAGCTGCTCATTTTTTATTAGTTATTAGTTATTATTATTTTATTTTATTAATTATATATTTCCCGACTTTATTTTTTCTGTGAAGAACCCAGAGAGGGTTATTTGGTTATTATTTATTTCACAAATAGTGTTATTTATTTCCTGACTTTTTTCTGTGAAGATCCCGGAAAGGGTTATTAATATTTGGTTATGTGTGGCTTTCTGGAAAACAATAAATGTTTACATTTAGGCACCCCTGCGATCGTCACACTTTTTCTGTTACAAACTGACCCCGGCCCCCATCAGAGAAGGGAAAAGTTATTTGGCCCTCACAGGAAAAAGTTTGGGAACCCCTGCTCTAGACTGTGGGGAAACCGCATGTAATTCAGCCTCTTACACAAAGACAGCCGGTTTCAATTATAAACAAAGCATTTAATACCTCTGATGCTAAAACAATTGCATAGTGAAGTACATTATTTACAGTTACACCGAATATGACCTGCTCACCCCAAAAGAACGTTACCACCCACACAGTGGAACAGGAGCAAGAGGCTAGAATTTCTTTCTCTCCGCCTTACATAGTTCAAAAAACATCCCATAATGTCAGTAGTTTCTTTTGGCTAAATCCAGCTGGCTCCTCCTCCTCGCAGGACCCTCGCACGGGTATGACCTGTAATTGCCTGTCTAGAAATCTCTGTCCCTTACTCCCAACATACTATTCTTTACAGTTTAAAACATTCAATGACTGTCTTTTATGGCTTAACACTTCTATGATAAACATTCTATATAAAGATAAGGATTTGCAACTTTTGGCAAATATACACATATTCACAAGCAAATATAAAGGTGCTACAAATTCTACTAAGATACACTTCTAACTACAAAACACTTCTAACTACAAATTCTAAAACACTCCTACAATTATGAATCTTCTAATTATGTATTCCAAAACACTTCTAATTATGATTTCTTATTTATGAATCATTAAACACTTCTATTATAATTTCTTAAAACATAGTTCTAAACCCAAATTTCCTACACCTCTTCCACGCCTGAAACGTCTTTTAAGAGCATAAAAGGCTGAGAATGTACCTTAACCCTTGTGTTGTCCTCCCGATTGCCATACACTTGTTGTCTTCTGGGGTCAAAAATGACCCCACCTGGTTTGACTGTTTTTAAAGCATATAGTATAAATTGTCAATCAATTCTGTTTTACACCTTTAGTCTTACTTCAGTCCAACACATTACCACACATTTTTACCTTCGTTTTGGAATTTAGACCTTGTTTACATAAAAGTATACCCTGTTTTTGAGTGAAAATACAATGAAACAATGAATTATTTTGACTTTATATTATTTTTGACTATTTGACTTATCACAGAGAGGTATATATCAAAGTTTAGTGAGGATGCTGTTCTTGAATCATTTGAATTTTTTTAATGGCAGCAAATAATAACACCTGTTGTCCTCTGGGGTCACAAATGACCCCTTCTGGTTTGACTGTTTATAAAGTATAAATTATCACCCAACTCTGTGTTTCAACTTTTTTGTCAACTTTATTCCAACTCATTACTGACATAAAACATGTCAACATTCATTTCCAAAACATTTAACTTTTCAAAACTAACTTCAGAAAAAAACAGTCTGAATGTGCCCTCAGATGCATGCAGGGCAGGTAGTAATGGCGTGACCTTTGCAGATGTATGCATTGCATTTTTGGCACGTTTGTGTTGTTTTGAGATCACTCTGGCGAGGGCACAATTGGCACCTTCCCCTTTTGCATGGAGGGGCAGCTGGGCGAGGGGGAGCTGCTGCAGAGGTAGAGCTGGAGTAGAGCTGCTGGATAGCCATAACCATTCTGGCAGCGGCTGGCGTGCGGGGAATTATTATTATTATCAAGTCTCTTAATTGCATCCCTGTTTCCCTCACTTGCGTCCTTTCCTTGCGTCTTAGTCCCTCCCACCAGGGATGCATGGAGGAAACCATCCAAGGAGAGAGGAACGAGGAAATAAGTTTTAAAATACATGAGACGTCCTTTCCTCAGTTGCGTCACGTGAAGCGACGTCTGTTTCTGATGACAGTGCTGATGATCACAGCTGGATCAGCTGTCAGTCGGCTTTAACAGCTGGAGAGACTTTTGTGAAGTTTGTGTGTGTTCACATGATCACTGTACTTAATAATAGTAACTAATAATACTAATAAAGACACACAGTAATCACCACTGTAGAGGTGTTTCTCTCTGTAGTCTGTTAACAAACTGTGTTCTGTTTATAAGCAGAGGATCGCTTTCTACCGGCGGAATGCGATAGTCTTATTTATGAATTATTTGCGTCTGTACGTTTTGAAATTGTGACTGTGGCGTCATTATTAAATAACCCAGAATATGATTATTGTTTCTCTTAAATGATAAAACTCATCAAACACTCAGGAATGATGTAAAAAGTGTTTTGTCTCTCCAGCTCTCTCTGACTTTAATTGTATTCATAATAAAAGTTATTGAGGGAAATATCACACCATGAAAACACAAATCTTTCTAATAAATGAAGAAAGTTGTTTGTCCATTTCTCAGAGCTACATGCGAGCTTTGGGACGGCCGTCAATATGGCGGCGCAGAAACAACTTCCGGTTCAAGTGAGGATCGAGGAGCGAGGAAACGACACTTAAGATACTTGAGAAGTACCCACAGTCTCTCACACTCAACCAGGCGACGTCAAAGGGTTTAGGGGGGACATTAGGATTGGGCCTGCTAGATCTGAGGAGCAAGGCTTGAGGATCGAGGAGGGATCTCCGAGGAGCCATGAGCGAGGACGCACGACAACAGCCTTCCAGGAAGTGTTTTAACCGACGACACGCCCCCTCATTGTTCATCAGTTATGTGATTGGACGCTGCAGCCGATCGGACTGACTGACTGACTGGAGTTTCATACCAGAGTGAAGACAGATCAGAGCTTATATTTGAATAGTTTTCTGATTCACCATCTGGTTTAAATATATGTTCATTGTAGACTGAACAACGGAAGACAACAGAAGAAGCCCACACAACACGGAAGAAACCTGAATCACTATTTATGTTGCATTCAATGTCTATGGGACAAATGTCCTGGTAGAAATTACTCCTCCATTCAGCTTTCATATTCAAAATCAATGGCTATATTCTTTGTGCTGGATTATTTATTTAAAGTTTTTTGTTCGATTATGTGCAAATAAAGTGAAATGCTTGTGGAAGGAAATCTTAAAAAATGGATTTGATTGCATTCGATCTTGTATCTGGGTAGGGTACAGTATGTCAGTAGTTTTTTACTCTGCAGTACTCACCTGATAATAGATAATATAGGTAGTTAGTAAAACATGTATATATAACGCTTTTCACAGATATAATTCACAAAGTGCTTTACAAGGGTATTATACTAGAAGAAAGAAATCAATAAAAGAAATTTGTTGTCACTCAGCCTTACACGGAGTTTGCTGATTATGCTTATTTCAGTACTTGGAGTTGAAAAACTGTACAGGATCATCAAGCCTTTGTTTGGCCTCAGATGCTCAGATATGCATGTAAAGGTTGAGGATGGATGGGGCAGAGAAATCAAAATTAGACCATTTGGGCATCAAACTGGGAAACAGAAATCCTCCCTTGGAATCTTGTGTCATGCCTTGTCAATACCATGTGACGAATGGCCTCAGTATTTCCAAAATGTTGGCTACAGCTCTGGACAGAGAGGAAATTTGACCTCCGCTCTACTTGGCAAACACTATGCCATAGACACATCTTTCTTCTGGATTTGTATCACGTGTTGCAAAAAATTATGTAAATAGCAAATTAATCAGTTCAATATTTTATTTCGTAACATAATCTCTCAAATCAAAATGGCACCACGCTACAAACCTATTTGCAGAATTTGAGGTCTGTCTGTGATTTCCTTGCCGTTAATTAGGCTCTAAACTAGTGATTCCTGAAGTGGGGGGTCCTGGGCACTCAGTCCATGAAAAGTTTTCAGATTCCTTAATCCTTAATACTATTCCTTTCTCAATAGTTCAATTAATAATATTGAATTAAAAAAACATTTGTAATAGGCTGGTTCATAGATTATATCCAAATCTAAGAAATCTATAACTATAACTCTTAGAATAATCAAGACACATGTCTAATTTATTTCCAACTGAAAACTTCCTGCTTGCTTCAGGGGACTTGGGAATATAGAACACTATTCTGTTGAGTTTGGCTGCTTCTGATAATGATGATTAGATAGAGAATATACTGGAGCACCCCTCACCCCTTTAAACTTATGAGAAAGAAGTATGAGAAAGAAGTATGAGAGAAATGTGTTGGAAATAAATTAGACATGTGTCTTGATTATTCTAAGAGTTATAGTTATAGATTTCTTAGATTTGGATATAATCTATGAAACGTTTCTCTCATACTTCTTTCTTTCATCATTATCAGAAGCAGCCAAACTCAACAGAATAGTGTTCTATATTCCCAAGTCCCCTGAAGGCAGCAGAGGATAATTTACTGTAAACACAGCAGGTACTTTCCGTAGCAAGCAGGAAGTTTTCAGTTATCGACACGAGCGGCAGTCACGCACTCTCATTTTGTTTCCGCTCAGGTGTAGTGGTTTGAAATTCTACCTTACATGTTTCTTTCATAGCAGGGACGTGGGTTGAAGCTTTCTTCCTCCACTATGATTCTTCTTCGACGAGTTTTGGTGGTAATCTGTGTGTTGCTGTTGTCCGCGTTGCCGGTTTTATCATGGCCTCTTCTCAACTGCTCCCGACAGGTAACGTTCAGCTGGCACCGCCTGACACAGGAAACACAGATTTTAGCTTTCAATCATTCACAAAGATATACGTCTACTTTTCAGTCCCAGGAAACTCTACAAGGTTTTTTCCAACAGAACAAATACTTGTTTTATATTTTAGGCTAACGCCGTGATGTGACGTAGAGTACGTTTTTTGGCCAATATTCACTGAATTATATTTTTTCTAATTTTCTTTTCTTTTTTTTACATCGTCGATACCGCACCGTTATTTCCCTGTTTTCACTATTTTGTGAAACAGAAAGGACACTGCTGGTTGGGTATGGTTTGTCGTATGGACAAAATGATGTGTTCTAATTAGCAATTTCTTGACATGGTGACATCAATATATAACACAATCTGAAAATGACATCTCAACAAGTTCAACTGTCACCCTATTGAGTCATTTTGAGCTGTAAAACACATCAGTTTAAAAAAAACACACACAAGACAGCTTCTTGACAAACTTATTCAGATAACAGACTGTTTTGTCATCATAATATGACAGTCATACCAAGATTAAAAATATATCAGCTCAGTTTCTCGTGAAAGGAAGATACTTTCATGTTATAATGATTTATAGTCATTAAAATATACTGATTTTGCTGATTGAGATGTTGAGTATTCCCAAACATGCTTGCATATAGTGTTACACATGACAATGTAGCAATTGAGTTTTTTCGAAATTAATTCAATCTACTCTTTGTCAAATTTTTGTACAAAGTTGTGTGTCCACCAAAGTGTGTTGGCTGCCCCAGCTTTACAGCCTGTTGTCCAAATAAGATGCTTTAAAAATGAAGTCTGGAGGAAATAGAATTCAAGTAACACATGAACACATTACACTATGAATGTACTGCAGCCTGCCACAATAAATGTGCTTTTTATGAAAAGCCTATTCTTTTGTTGCAATGAGATCTTTTAGTTAACACGAGAAGATTGATTTAGAGTGTTCTAGACATCTTGGCAAAAAACAATGTTTTGCCAAGATGATCTTTCAAAGTTTCCACCTGTTTTCACATGGGAAAAATTTACTTTTTAAAACAATTCAATTGCTTTTCTACTCTGAGCCTATTTTTAGGCCTCTGCTCGAAAATGGCATACCCATACTAAAAAGACTGTAATTCTGTAACTACAAGGTCTATTTTTATTATTTCGATGTTCTAATACAGATACCACTTGTGAGATTTGTTCAGATGTGTAAATATTGTGTATATGTTACTGGTTAAGAGCAAATGAAGTTGGCACACAGCTTAAATTGAAAATTTTCAGGGTTGCTTGAAAAAAAAGCACTTTTATTGATATTATTTCTTTGAAATAATGCAGCTGAAAGCCTAAAAACTCTCCCAAATCATCGCACATGTCAGGAGTCCCTAAAAAAATTTGGCTTTGATAAAGTGAAGCAGGGCAAAGTTAGAGAGGTTTTAGTACCGAGAGGTCAGGCGGGGTCAAGCAGAATTGTCACATGTTCCAGCTGTTCCATTGTAATTTTATATACTATATAACTATATATTTCACTTGTTTTATCACTAATAGTATTCAATACATCCAAATACAGCAGTTTGGCAACATTTTGAGAGCCAGAATCCTCTCTGAGCCTGTTTCTGTCTCTCATCCATGGGATTTTCTCGCCTGAATTCCAGTTGCTGAGGTCTAGCTCAGCCTATCATCGGTCGATTTCAGTCTATGAGCCCTCCTTCGACGCGTCAGAGTCTAGGGAATGCAGTAGGAGTAGCCTGGTGTTGATTGACATAACTTGTAGCCAGTAAAAATAAAAAAAGTGCCGTGCATCCCCGAGCCTAAAATTCCATTCGCCAAAAGTCCCCGGGTCCCACAAGGTTAGGTTGACCCCCCCCCCCCCCCCCCCATTCTACAGGAAACAGATGAGAAACAGACAGGATGTACATAGCAACAATGTTTTTAGCCGCTAACCGAGGAATTATGCCGTTCTTTTTGTGAATCTTCGTAAAGGTGAGGTGCTACTAAGATTTTTGCGGTGAAGCGATTTGTTGTTCTGGCGTTTGTTTGCTCACAGCTTTGTACTGGTTTCATGGAGAGAAATTCTGAATATATCGCTGGATTCTGTGTCGAATCCTCTTGCTTTTTGGTGTATTGGTCGGCCGTGTAGCCGTTAGCTTTTTGTCAGAGTATCGAAGCGGAGTGCATAGGTCGCCGACTCGTGGCGAAAAATACGTGATATTGTGGTACATCTTCTAGTTGCTTATATTAGTTGTGTATAATTGTGTTTTGAGTGTGTAACAAATGACTTGCATGATAGTGTTGCCCAGATGTTGCTGTTTAATCTGGTATATAACATGTATACATGCTAAATATTCGCTCTCGATATGTACATTTGTTTTCGACGGTAAATGCTCTGGGCTCTGAGCCCGAGAGCCCAAGAATTTGGGGGCGTCGTGCATAAAAGTTAATAAAAAAAATTCAGTTCAATTTTATTTGTATAGGCCAATATCACAAAATTGCCTCAGAGGGCTTTACAAGCTGTACATACGACATCCTCTGTCCTTGGACCCTCACATTGGAAAAGTAAAAAGTCCCCCAAAAAGTCTTTAACAGGGAAAAAAAGAAAGAAAGAGGGATCCCTCTATCAGGATGGACAGAAGTGTGATAGATGTCATGTGTACAGAAAGAACATAATAGATTTACAACATATGACAGAAATCATACATATCAAGAGCACTAAATAGTACTAAAAATAGCATAAATAATAATAGATTGATTGATTACTAATAATAATAACAGCAGCAGTGGATAAAATACAATGAAAAAAAAGCAGTAATATAGTAAATGTGACTTATTATTATTATTATAATAATAATAATAATAGTAGTAGCAGTGGGTGTCAGAAAGGAGGCAGCAGGCAAAACAACTGTCCAGGTGTTTCACCGGTTAAAACTTTTTTCCCACGTCTTTCACAGATGAAAAAAAAAAGAAATTAGAAAGATTATCCTTGTAAAACCTTTTTTTCACCAGTTTTTAATTCATAAACACGGGAGAATAAACAATTTAGATCAGAATTAGAAAATGGATCACCAGATTTTTTGTGCCTCGATACACACTGTAGTGGCCATTTGTCCTATTATACATCCGAAAACAAACATAAATCAAAAGGCCAATCATAAATCAATGCCAGACTGCCTACTTGCAGGTGCCCACAGTGTTATAAACCAATTCATAAACAAACGAACAAACCAAAAAAACAAGTATAATTAAACTAAACGAATGACTATCAAAAGATAAAGCTATCTTAATACATCACAAAATCTAACCTCAACAAGCAAACATCGAGAATAATTTACCAATACTACTTATGAATAAAATAACTAGTACTAACATCATATAAATAGCTCCTACACACACAGTATTGATGATTGGACCAAAGAAGGACCGGGCTTCTTTACTGCCCTCCCAGTTGTTGATGTTTGATTTTGTTTTATGTTTTTTTATGTTTTTTTCAATGGTGTTTTTGTTTTTTTGTGAAGCTCTTTGTGTAATTGGTGAAAACTTGGCAAATTTATATTTGTAAGATTGACAATACTACAATTCTCATTAATCTCTTTTTTCTTGTTTTTTCCTGACACAGGGTTTGAGGTGTACAGTCACCACAAGTGAGTGAATTTTACTCTTCCTTATTCTTACTATTGTCATTTCCTAGTTACTCTCATTTGTTGAGCACACAAACTCACCTAACGTTCACACATTTCAGGTTTGGATTCTGAGCGGTTTAAATAATATTGTTCGACACATTTATTCAACAATATAATCATACTTTATCTTAAAGTTAAATGAGGAAATACATTAAGAAATAAAGATGTGAACGATTGAAAATGAGATGTCCGGTTTCCCAGCTCTCTGACATGCAGCGTGTGTCTGTCTGTATGCAGGTAACTGTATGGACAGTAAATGGCTGGATGTGAATCAGTACACTCCCAGTAGTCCAGAGGGGCTGCAGGTGAGCGTGAACACAAGGCAGGATGAGACAGGACACCTGCACCCTGTGCTGGTCGCTAACTGGAACATAAAGGATGATGGTGAGTCCGTCTGCTGTCTCAGGTATTACATTAAAATATGCAAGAAGTAGTGGTAGACAAGGAAAAAGTACATTTAATAATTGTTAAATTTTAGATGATGACTTGGGTTTAGCTTCATTTGATGTGATGTAGTGAAGACAGGTAGTAACCTCTGCTATGTCTCTCCTCAGGCAGTATAAGTTACCTGAAAGCCACCGAGCTTCATGTTCTGGTGATGTCCACCAACGAGAACCTGTGTGTCCGATATTCCTTCAAAGACAAACTCTCAATGAGAAGTCCGACAGGGGAAAAGGTGGGTGGCTCACGACAACTCAGATATTTCGTAAAATGATAGTGCCATTATAAATATGTGACCCTTATAATATTCTATATTGGTATACAGAAAGGGAGCAAATATTTCATATTATTGTATGATTTTAAGATCAGATGACTCAGAACTTCTGTGTTTTTTTCCTGAATATGTCCTGCTGGTATTATCACAGTTCATAACATCAGAACTGGACCTGATCTCAGCCACTGTTTTTTCATTGAACAATATTAGCTGCTTATGCCCTTGGCGACAATTACCATCAGGATTTTGCAAAGAGGTGGAGCTCATTTACATAACGAAACAGTTCATATGTTACTCTATAAGAAACCCATGATGGAAAGCTGAGATGTTTCTTAACACAGTCCTATTCAAGCGTACTTTCCTGAAACTGGATTGGCAATGCTTATTTTAATGTAATTGTAGTGACCCCGTTGCCTATCAAACAAAGGCCACCACGGTTGCTAATTGCTTTGTTTAGACACGTATAGACAAGTATAGATAATTTATGTCTTACAATCGCAGCACTTCCAAAACAAAAAGAGCACAGCCACTTTCCTAACTCATAGACAAAATAAATCATAACATTCATCTTCATTCATTATCGCACGGTCAAAAACTGTTCGCTTCTGCCCAGTCAGCAACACCTGCATCAAGTAACCCTCCTAATTATAGTAACCTCTTGCATAATTAACAGCGGCACTACGCCCCCCAACAAAACAAAAGAATAACAAATTGGCACTTACAGAAATAATGATAATAAACTTCAATTTTATAAGCCTCAAATTCGGCAATTTGGCCGTCGCCATCTTGGATTTTGGCCATTGTCATCTTGGCTTTTTGCAACCACTGAACGGAAGTGACATATTAGGACTGCTATGGAGAGACGCCGTATACGGCTCTGGCCCTAAAGCATTGCTTTCTAGAGTCTATTTGACTCTAAATGGACCATAATTTACTAAATGAACATCATGCTGTATTGAAGAAGACTTGAAACTAGAGATTGAGACCATAAACTCATGTTTACAATCTTCACTGAGGTAATAAATCAAGTAAGAAGTAGTGTAATTTTCTATACACTTGGACTTCTTTTTGGAACCACAGAAGTTGCCCCCTGCTGGTCGTGGAGAGAATGCAAGTTTAAGACATTTCGCTTTGGCTTCAGTAGTCAGAACTGGAAGTTTCCGCCTGGTTATTGCTAGCGCCCCCAATCGGCTGGGTGCCGGTTAAGAGTAGTTGGTGAGGAGTAGGCAGGCAGTGAGAGTATAAAACGGGTAATAAAAGGTGTTTTTTAGAGAGTGTGAGTCACCGCCTTGAGCATGCAGCCATAACTGGGCACCCAAAATATTGTGCAGTTTAGTGCAGCTCAATATAAAATGCAGACGATCAAGACCAGAGAAATAAAACCCTGTTGCATAGCTCCACGTAGAGCTTAGCGACACAGTTTGTATTTGGTCAAATCGGTCAACAAAGTTTCTAACGGACAATATTGTTTTGCTCTTTCAGTGGTCGTTCTCAGCTAACACGCCCTGGTCCCTGGACCCTGGTCAGACATACCGGGTCTCTGTCTTCAACATCCCCAAAACAGAGCTGAACCACAGCGGCTACGACGTCAGCACTGATGTCAACGTTCCTGGTGAGTTAAAACCAAAAGAGTTTATATATTTGTCTGTTCATGCTTATGTTTTATTTTATTAAATGTATTTACACATTTGTGTTAAGTCAAATTTATCTCACTCCAGTTTTCATATTTGTTAGTTTTCAACACGTGTTATTAATCTGTGTGTTAGTGTGTTAGTTTGGAGCCTAAGTAAAATGGTTAACTGGAATATACAGGATTATGTATATATGTATTATATACAGTGTATATATATACAGATCTGGGGTCTCATTTATAAAACAGAGTGTAGGATCTACACTAAATGTTTGCGTACGTTCAAAGGAGAAACGCACGTTTTTGCAAATGCATGTACGCCAAAACATATTCAGATTTATAAAACCTTCCTGCCAGTGAGACATTTCCTTTTATAAATCCCAAATCAACCTGTAAATGTGAGCAGCTGGTTCAGCTTCACATGCCGCCCACTACACACCCACATTCAACAATAAATGGTCAAAGCAAAGCAACTTATGAATGTTGATGCATAGAAATGAGCTGCTGATCAGTGGCTCTTTACGGTGAATCATGGAGACTACCGAGAGGAAAAACACTCGTTCACTCCCAATTCTTCCATTTGCACAGTTCATACAGTTTATACAGTCTTAATGGTGCCAGATGTAATGTTTCTGTAGTGTAGTTATACACCAGACGAACAACAACTTGATGAACAGCAACAGGCTTTTATTCCGAGGCTCGTACACACACTGTTAACGCTGGCTAAATGTATATCTTGTACAGTATATCTGTATATCTTTCAGGCCCTGTTTTGTGTGTACGCAACGGTTATAAATGAGACTCCTGATATCTGCAAACAAATGATTACAGTGTGATGACTCGTACAACTCTTTCCCAATTTCCTAAACTCAAAACAGCACCTAGTTTGTGAAATAAAGCAAACTAGGTGCATCCAGTGTCGTTTTCACTTTGCAGAACTCTTAGTCCTCCTGACTTGAATTTGATGAAATTCTCTGGTTTACACAGATTGTCCAGATCCCAAAATGCAGATGACCGAGTTTTGCATAAAGAGAGGTGAGTCCCTGACATTCTAAAGCCCAGTAAGAGTGGTTAATTTACAGAGACCACTTCTAACACGCTGCCTTGTTGCTGTACTGTAGGAAGTCTGTGGCAGCCTAACATCAGTCTGACTAAGATCACTGCAGTCCGTGGAAGATCCGCTCTTGCTGTCAGCTTCACTCCTGACACTCTCTGTGAGGAATACATTGTTATTGTTAGCTGCTCCACTACCCAACATGTAGGCCGCACATACAAGGTGAGGTCACATTATGCTGGACATTTTTCTGTGTTTGAGTAGCAGTAGGCTGTCTCACATAGAAGATGAATGCATTTTTTAAAACTCTCTTCTCCAGGCCAATCAGAAGACCCTGAATGTAACGTTCAGCCTGGATAAATGGCCAAGATTTTGCTGCCAGTTTGATGCTGAGGTAAAATATTTTGCTGAGTGATGTTAGTGTACTACTATTTTTGTTTTTCGAGATGGCAATAACTCTACATTCTCTATGATGACATTTGTTGACATTACTTCATTCTTCGCTTCAGATCAAACCTCTTTTCCCACAATGTGGCCAGGACTGTGCCCGTCGAAAGAGAACTCTGGATTTTTGTCCTGGTATGTTGGCTCCTAGCCATGATTTTGATATTCATTCATATCTTTAAGCACCTGGCTTTTTTCTGGCCACTTCCATAAAGCCCAGCTCTGTGCCAGATACTGTTGAGCTTTACAGTTCTGTCAGGGTTATCTTTGGTCTCTTTGTTGCCTCTCTGATTAATGTCCTCCTTGCTTGCCGTGAATTTTTGTCCTCTCTTGGCAGATGGGTTGTGGTGCCATATTCTTTCCATTTTGTAATAATGGATTTAATGGTGCTCCGCTAGATCATGTGACAGATCATGTAACACTTAGCACATAAATGGACTTTTTTAAACTAGTTGTGTGACTTCTGAAGGTAATTGGTGGCACCGGATCGTATTGACGGGCTTCATAGCAAAGAGGGTGAATACATATGCACACACCAATTTTATTTTTTTAAACTTCTTTAAACAAGTTTTTTTTTTTTCATATCACCTCACCAATTTTGACTTATTTTGTGTAGGTCCATTTCATACAGCCCAAATATAAAATAATTATAGTAAAACATTTTAATTGATAATTGTGCTCTTATAGTGTCTTCTTCCTGTGCAGTGAATGGCATTTTGCGCATGGGCATGGGCAAGGCACAGTAAGTCTTTATTGATCCCAGTGAGGAAATTTGTTTTTTCAGCAACAAGGAAAACAGGACAAAATAAGTACAGATTAATACAAATCTCCTAACAAATTAGAAACTGGTAGCCAGACCTGTTTAACAGCATTTGGCCATGTGAGTGAAAATAGTGGGAGCTCCACCTGTACTGCAAACTGCTCTCGACATTTCTCAAATTCCTACTTCCTCGCCATTCTGTGCTCACTGCTGAACCACACCGATCTGTGAACTTGGCAATAAGGTCTTGAGTAACAGCCAGGAAAGATGAGCGCCGATAGACAGACTCTCCCTACATCAAGACACCATGTTTTTATATTAAGCTTGTACAGCTGCTATTCAGTTTACGTCATGACAACAGGTAAATACCTGTTAATGGAATATTTTGTTTTCTGTAGATTTCTAATACCAACGCCTACATTCTGCTTTGCACACTAGTATTAAGCCCAATGGCATGTGATCCATCAGTCACTTTTAAGGGCACAATGGCTCCTTTCCGAAAATAATTCCTTACTTTTTCTTAATGGTGCCAGATGTAATGCCAAGGTAACAAGGAAGGTAACTCTTCCTTGTTACCTTGAATGTGAGATGACACATCACGAGTGAGAGGAATGAGGAAACTATTAAGGGAAAAAATCATGTGGGAACCAACTCGATTAGCTGTAAGAGAATTATGTGAATTCATCCGTTTAGTAAAAAAATTGACTTGCTTGTGGCGCTGCAGAAAAAGTCAGGGGATCAACAAAGTAATTAAAGGTTTTTTGGGGGTAGTTCTTCCTGTTCCGATGTGAGGGTCCCGGGACAGAGGATGTTGCATGTGTACAGATTGTAAAGCCCTCTGAGGCAAATTTGTGATTTTGGGCTATACAAAAATAAATTGAATTGCATTGCATTCAAGCAACCAATCCAGTAGCCTGACTGACCAACACACTGACTTTGCCAGGAGCTTTACCATTAGCATGACTAAAACAACACCCTATGGGAAATGCTAATTAGTGAACTGTGTTCTGATTTCCACAGCAAAGTCAACCGATGCCCCTGATGTCCCCGTGTACACATTTGTCGTCCTGGGAGTGGTATTTATGTGTGTTGTGATGGCAGTTGTTATGTACGTCCTATGCCGGAAGCAAGGTTAGTCGCAATACATATTCAGTTTTATAGTTATAGCAAATAGTTGTTTGCTGCTCTATCAATTATCTGAATGTTTGCATATAGCACCTTCAAAATGACTCTTAATTTTGCTTATGGCATTCATGCATTCTGTGCATTCTGTGCTCTCATGCACTTTCAGGCAAACCTGGTGTTACTGCAGCACCTGTGGTAGGTGAAATACCGTGGGAGCAGCAACTTAAACAGCCTCCCAAAGTGCTGGTCATCTACTCTCAGGACCACCGCCTTTACAGGGACGTAGTGCTAAAGCTCTGCGCCTTCCTTCAGGCCAAGTGTGGCACCAATGTGCTTGTGGACCTGTTAGACTCCACCTCAGTCAGCATGGTGGGGCGCCTTCGCTGGCTTGAGTGGCAACGACAACAGCTCAAAAATCCCTCTGACAAAATCCTGGTGCTGTGCTCGCAAGGCGTCCAGGCAAAGTGGAGGGCCATGTGCGGTCAAGGCCGGGTGACTCTGAGGGAAGACGTTCTCTCCCCTACTGACGACATGCTCACTCCCTTTCTCAACCTCTTCCTACCAGACATGCACCAGGCTGGCATGCTGGGCAAGTACATGGTGGCTTACTTTGACGACATCAGCAGGGAACAAGACGTGCCATCAGTTTTTGACATCGCAGTCAAATACAAGCTGATGAAGCATTTCGAAGAGTTGTACTTCCGCATCCTAGACATTGAGAAGTATCAGCCAGGTCAGGTCAACCACATCAAGGGCATTGGTGGGGATGAATATTTCGACTGTCCATCAGGTAGAGCCCTGAAGAATGCCATCGAAGCCTTCCAGGCCTACCAGTTGGAAAATCCTGACTGGTTCGAGAAGGAGTGTGTGAACGATGAGGAGGAGGTCATGACTGAGGCTAACCGACTCTTAGACCAACTACAGATCCCTCCAGTCCTAGAGTGTGTTCCTCTAATCAGAGATGGACTTCCTGTCTACATCCATGAGGTAGAAATCAATGAAAATGACAGTCTTCTCGTGCTTACACCTGAACTCAACCCAGAGCGCGAACAGTCATCAGTGGCAGAACTTACACCAGTAGTCAACCCTAAGCACAAACATCAGTATCTGTCATACCCGGATGAGGTGTTGACGGATGATGTGCATCCTCACTGCCCCAGGCTAGAATCTGTCTTCATGGTTGAGCCTGTTTTAAACAACCTGCGACCACCAAGACAGAACTGGCTATTCCTCCAGGCAGAACCCTTCAGTCAAATTCCCACAGAGGATGAGGAAGAGGAAGAGCTACCGAAAGGCCAATTCTCTGCTCGTTCGGAGAAGAGAAGCTCTGCCCCACATGACTCCCTGAACTTAAAACCTCAAGAATTATCTTGTACCAGCATGCAGAGGGAATACTTCCATCAATCCGAAACCTGCCACTCTCAGCCTGCGGAGATGGAGGAGGACGAGGTTCTAGGGCCCAGTGGAAAGGGTCCAAGCAGTGGATCTGATCAAGGGTACATCTCCAAAATGTCCTCCCAGCATGAACGCCCTGTCAAAGAGGATCCGCTGGTGGCTCTGAGAAGACTGCAGGAGAAGCTGTTTCAGAAGAATCTCGGATAACCTCCACTGACTTTAACCTATGTCACCTGTGTGATCATAATGAGTGCCTGAATGTAGGACGGTGTAAGAGCCCAAAACACAAAGGTGTTTCTGTGGCCAGTAAAGGGTGAGGCTCCAATATTAGTTGATGATTTTCTGGATATAATAACTCTTATATTATTTTTGTATTATTGTTATTTGATCAAAACAAATGAAGACAAATCAACATGATCATGCCTTCATAAAACAAAAACGCAATGACTTTACATGAATATTGTTCATGTCAAAAACAGTTGTTTGATTGGGCGTTGCACCCGGTAGATATGTACAGGAAAATGATGTTGGACTTCTTAAATGGAGGAAGAAATGATGGAGACATTTGCATCAGCACCTATTGAGCATTAGAGGAACTGCAGCTGAACTCAGACAGGAGGTTGCAAAGCACCAACTGCACAGATCCTCTGGGGCCCGAAAGCTCCAGGTTCACAAATTGGCAGTAACTTGAAACACATTCTGAACTGATTAGAGACATGGATTCTCACACGCTCTTGAGGCCTCATCTTGTAGGGGGGCCCTGATAAAATCTCGTGGACGTCTAGTTTTAAAGGTGCGGGGCGGCTCTGGAGACGGACCTTAAGTTAACTGTACTATCTTGAATTCAGCCAGCACTAACTCCAGAGCCAGAGCTCTGATCCTGGTGGACTGCCCCAACTCCCCGCCTAGTTAACATCTTTCTATTCCTGCTGTCACACAGGTTAGACCTAGCGCTCCACACTGTGACTCCTGGCGCTGTGGTTTGTGCTCACTTGTACCTATTTTTACAAGTAGGTACAAGTGGTATTGCAGGACGTGCCGGGGCTAGGTGGTTAGCATGCTCATTTCAGTAGATATCTCTTCAAAACAGTACATGGATATCATTGAAGACTTTTACTTCCTTAACATTCTGTGGACAATGTGAGTTCATTTGTTGAATGTTTTAAACTGAAAATATCTGAATTCTTACTGTTTTGATTTTGTTTCTGCAGTTAAACTGCATTGAAGGAAATATGTGATGTGTGTGCTGCCTTCAACAATTGTCCTTTTATCCATGGGAGAAAGGTAAAATATCCTGGAATATTGTAAATAATATTTTTTTATCAGTGTGTTTGTGTTAGGATTACACTTTCTTGATAATGAAGTTCTTTAATGTCTCTTACAGCACTTATCTTTGGGTCAGGGTCAGTGATTTTCCTCTGTTATAAAGAAATCCCCCAAAAATATTAAATGACTTTTAAAACTTTGTACAGTAGTTTCCTCAGATTTATTTCAGGTTTTAACCACATAATCGGTTTTACATCTACAGTACATAGATTGGATTATATCAGTACCACACGACTTTACAGCACAGGTGAAATCCGATCTGTAAACAGCAATGTTCTTTCCCTGTAAAAGTTTGAAGAAAAAGAAAGCCTGTATAATGAAAGACAAGAGTGTTCAGATTGCACACATTGTGTTTTTCATTGCACGTAGGCTAAACATTTGAATCTGTTGCATGATTGGCTCCTTTTGAATATTTATGTCCATGAAAGCCTTTGGTAGTTTCAGTGTCACATGGCTTGTTCATGCAGGTTAAAGGCCTACTACACTTCAGTTTAAAGTTCAATGTCAAGAAATGCCCCTGCTTTTGAGTTGACTGTGTGGTAAGCTTCTTGTGCAAATCCAAATACACATTGTTAGAGAGCCTTTTCAACAGCGTAGGTACCTCCTATATGTATCTTACATATGCAACGATTTAGCAGATTACTGGCATGCGGAAATAATACAAAATAGTATAAAATATAACATTTTAAATACTTTGGCAATATATGATAAGCATTTAAAATGCCGCTCTCAGTGCAACATGAGAAACAAAGCCAGGAGAAGCACTGAAGCAGTGATGTATTTTGTGTACAGCAGGACTCCACAGAGAGGTCACACATCAGGGTCAACTTCATAAGAGCAGCCTGGTGTCTGCAACGGGAATATCCAACAAATATCTATTCATTCAACTTTTTTATTGCATTATTGAGAGTGACAATTTGTTCTGGAGATTGTGAATAGTATTTTGACACAAATAATCTCAACATCACTTTCAACCACATCTCATGGTCTAGATCAGCAGATAGTCTTTGCCATTTTGTTGTCATTAACATGTTATATAAGTATGGAGCTTTCACATTCAAGTAGTAGTTTGCGTATGGGTGGAAAACCTATTTAAACTTGATTTATACTGAGCTTTTTCTCCTTGTTGGTTCTGACATTGTGTTTGTCAGCAGCCATAACCATTAGTGCAGAGTTTGCCCAGCAAGTCTCACTTTGCATGTTTGACCCTTGCTACCTACAAGTCTTGTGTCCAGTGATTCTGGCCATTTTCTAAGCAAACAGCATGTTTTGCAGTTGCTTTTCTCCAGGGAGTCACTGGGATCAGTTAATTTCAATGCAGCATAAAAATCACCTGCAGAGACCTGAAACTTACTTCATAGGTCATCTTCCACCTTGAACGTCATATGAACGTTGAGCTTAGTTAAGTACCAAGACCAAACCAGGAAAACCAGACCAACAGTATGTGGGCAGTACACATACTATTGGCCACATGGTATACAGTGCAGACTTGTCAAATCAATCTGCACTTAAAGAGACATTAAGCGTAAGTATAATTTGACAAACAAAAGACATGATGGTCACTGTGGTGGTTTAGTGGGGATAAAATTCAATTTCAAAGTTGTATTAAAATGATGGGAAACTAGTAGCTTCCTGGGAGGTAGGCAGACATGTAAAACATTACACAAAATAGTAGCAATAATGTAAACAGGTTTGTGATTTGCAGTAAATGGGCATAAACTTGACAAAACTCTGTGTATTGTCCTTTATGGTGGACTTTCCTTCTCATCAGTCTTGATCCCTCAGCAGTCCTACGCTACGCTGTTCACAAGGCACAACATCTGAACCTCTAAACACTGATCACTAGTAGCAAACAAAGCTGGCAAATTGCACACCTCAATAAATTGAGTTAATTCAGCTCCAAAATAATAGGCACTAAAATCCATTCAGACCCCTCTGATCTATAATGCACAATGTTTTTACTATACATCTTCTTCATATACTTTGATCTGCCATGTCCATTGTAGGGCTGTTTGTCATGGCACTGTTGGATCTTTATGCATGGTATTGACTTAAACACACACACACACACACACACACACACACACACACACACACACACACACACACACACACACGTGTCTACTCTACTCTCAGTACCAGACACAGCATTTAGAACCAGCAGAGATATGCAGGCAACACTGTTGTCAATAGAAATCAATTGGGTTAAAGGGGGGGGGGGGGGGGGGGGTATAGCAGAGCCCTGGTGAACCAGAGGATTCTTCAAATGGCACTTTAAGTCCCAACACGACTCAAATTCCAGCTGTTGTCTGTCCCTCTGCACACTACCACATCGGTTCAGACTGAACACACATAATTCAACACAAGGTCCAATGCACTACAGTTTGTTCTCCATTTGTTGTAGGCTATTGGAGGAGTTGCGTTTGACTGTAGCACCTGTAGACTGATCTGAGGCTGTAAGGATCAGATGATGCATTCCAGACATGTCCAAAAATTTAAAAATCCATTCTCCTGTTGTGTAAAATGTCTTACTTCCAAGTAGAAACCTCAGAAAGATTAGTTAGCTTCGAGGTTTCAGAGTTGCCCTTATCTCACATCTTTCCAACTCAGCAACATAATCTTATATAGATTATTTTATTTTCATGATGTTTTATCCATCATACTCCCAATATATTTGTTGTTTAAACACAGTCATAGCTCGATTATCAGGCCCCGAAGGCCTCAGGTTTTACAGTCGCAAATACTTTGTAACTCGACCTATTACAGTGTTGTTTGGTAATATACACCACTTAATGGCAAGGGCCCTAAGGTAGCTCCTGTGATTTTATCCAGTCATGGGGCCCATTTTTTATAGATGAGCCCTATATTCTTCCAAGCTTTGTCTGAGGGTAGGCCCACAGTCTCAGACTTTGAAAAACCCATGTCAGTGGAATCTAACCTGCAGATATTTTCACTGGAATTCTTTTATTTATTCAATATTTTTATTTATCTCTGAGATTTATTTCTTCACCCCTGGGTTGGATTCAGTCTGTGCTCACACAATTCTAAAAGTTCTAAAGCAACATCTCTTTCCACAAATGATGCCCCTGTTACTTTGAAAAATCAAAAGGACACCAGACTGTTTTTTTAGGAACCATTTATTTTTTAGAAAGCCATTCGGATGAAAACTTCCTCCAGCGTGCTCACCGTCACAGTCACAGGGACACTGTTTGTGGGAAGATAGACGTCAATTTAAGTAGTACATGCAATTTGTAGTACAAGCTATTTATATTAGCCACAATTGTATAAGGTTGAATTACCATCTAGGGTCTGGGCCCCATGGCCTCTCTACACCTATATAGTCATCACTAGAGGTAACTGAGAAAATATGTGTTTTTGCCATTTGGGTAAAGTAACCCTTTAGGTTTGGATCTGGATAATTACCTTTAGATTTTCTTTCCAATGTTAATTTAATTTGAAATATAATAACATATATTATTTCCTGAATATCATTTCATGTAGGTTTGTGGTGTCTTTTTTTCCCCAAGTCATAATTTATCCAGAGCCACAATCTGGAAGCAGGAGTTGGGTTTTTAATTTGGATTCCATTTGGATTTTCCCATTTCCTGAGCGTAACTGGAACGCAACACGACTTTTCCACTTTCCCGCCATCACCTCAGACCCTCAGCCCGTGGCCCCCGGCTCTAGGACTGGGTGACTGCCAGGGTGTTGACGTATCCGTGCGGACACATGTCGTTCTCGGACACGCAGTGGGAGAACTGGGCCGGGTTGCTGCTTCCGGTCAGCCTCCGGACCCCCCGCACCGCCACACACTGCTCCACCAGCTCCAGGAACTTAAAGACCAAGAAGAAGATGTTTTTGAACATGAACACCGACACCGGCATCCTGTAGACGAAGACCTGGAAGCACCTGACTACAAGCAGGGGCGCGTTGACCACCAGGCAGGTGGAGAAGCGGGCCCACAGCCACCGGCAGCGCAGCTCCGACGCCGTCAGCTCGTAAAGCCAGATCACCGGCACAGCCAGGGCCACAAAATACACAGAGACGACTGTGTACTTCAGGTACACGGTGGGGATCTCGCTCCTCAGCAGCATCTCCACCAGTGTGAAGCTGTCCAGCAGGTCCAAGCAGGTGCTCATGAAGCAGCTCTGGGAGTGGTGCCCCGTCGCCCCGTTTAAATCCTCGATGATAGAGTTGATGAGGCAGAAGAGCAGGGGCGCGGACAGCAGCATGATGATCTTGAAGCCGGTCACTCCACACGGGACCTTGAGCTCAATCAGGTCCAGGATGGATGTCTCCAGGATGAGCACCACCTTCGGGGTGCAGGCGATAACATATATGAGCCAGGCCAGGTAGGCGTAGGTAAACTCCCCGAGGTTGCAGCCGAAGATGGAGCTCTTCTGGTGGAAGCCGCAGGCCCGCTCCCTCTTGCTCCGCGCGTTCTTCATGAAGAAAATCCCCCAGCCCGAGATCACCACCAGATCCGTGGCGATCCATGAGCACCAGTACAAGTCGGTGAAGATGATGAGGTAGAAGTCCAGAATGCCCCCCTGGAAGACGAGAAGGAGGAAGCAGAGCGCCTTGTACAGCACGCTCCTCTTGGATTTGTGCGCTAGCAGCGGAGCGGTCTGCATGAACTCCCCCGATGACATGATGCAGGCGGCGGCCGCGGCTGAGTAGACCAGTGGCTGGATGCTGCCGCTCTCCTGGATGATGCTACCGCTCGTGGTCTGGGTGTCCCGCCTCCTGCTTAGCTGCCCGGCTTCCGGAGAAGAGGAGACGGGGGAGTCTGGGCAATAGCTCGCTTCGGATCGGAGACAGTCTGCCTTCGGATTGTCGTTCCCAGTTTTTGCAATCATTGTAGTCGTGCGTCGCTTCCCTTTCTCTCTTCTTTCTTCCTTCCTGATGCTCTTAAAGGTGCAAATGCGCAAATAAAGGCATGGAGTCTGATGGACTGGACTTCAGCTGAATTATTTTCATGTATTTATTATTTCGTTTTTATTATGTGCGATGTGATGTTATCAGAGCTTCTCCTTGCTTTCTTGACATATCCATGCATGCTTTTAGTGCATGTGAGCGTGCAGGATGAATAAGATGTGTTAGTTGCTTTTAAGTGGTAACAGGGGCCACATTACCTGCTTGGGGGCCTTCTGATTCATTTGGCATGCAGTTAACATCCCAGTCAAAATGTTGTTTTAATTTTAACTCAACTCCTGGCATTTGTTCCAGGTGTTTTTCACCACTGTTTTAGAATAAATAAATAACTGGAGTAAAGGCATCTTTAAAAGTGACTTTCTTTCTGCGGTGGATCTAATTAGAAATAGATTATTGAAATAGATTTCAAAGTGTAACTGATATATATTTGCAAAAGTAACTGATAAATAGGCTATGAAAATAATCTTTCAAGAGTTAAATTTCAGTTTTTAGATTTAATTTACATGACCTTTATTGATTTGGAAAACCTTGTCTTTTTTAAATGATTTAATGGCAACCACATTGACCACGGGTGCTATTTTCTCAAATCTTTTAAAATGGAATTAAATTCCCCTGGACTACAAGCAAGGTTCTTCTGTACTTTAGAAAAGGTGCATTCAGAGCGGATCACTGTAATCCAATTCAGGAAAAAATAAAGTTGCCAAAATCAAATGTAGAGGTAGAAACGGTATTTGTTACCAAAAAATAACCAAATTTAAGTTTCAGCTTGGAAAAAAAGGTTTTCAATATGTGATTTGAAAGATAAATTCGGATCATATCATAAAAGGGAGACACCATCCTGGCACTAGTAGCAATCTGGTCGTTATATTATGGGCTGCTCAGTCAACATGCAGCAGAGAATCAAATCAACAATGCCTGAGGTAGACTCCCAGTGGAGTCAGTGAAATGTCACTAACATAGACTGAGAGATAAAGAAATTAATAACAATATTGTCCCCACAATGGCTGGAGAAATTTAAACGGTACAGGTTTTCAATTCAGAGAAGCCAGTAAAAAGTAAATTTTCCATAAATTAAGTTTTGCTATTTATACACCCGATAGAAAGAGGTGTACATACTGATGCACCCTACATTGACAATGTGTGAATGCTTAATTAACTGTTTTGAGGCATGTGCAGTGCACTCTGTAGTACAAAGTTTAATAAACTGTTTTTGAAAATTGTTAATTCGAAAAGAAGAACATACACACAAACATACATGGTAAATGTACTTGTATACCACTCAAAGCTCACACTACATGTCGTGCCGCCGATCTTCTGATACCACTGAGCCACATGCAGTCGCCGTATTCAAATTAGCACTCAAATAGTGCAACAGATCATAAAACTCACGGTTCGGATCGGATAAGCACAAAAGAAAAAAGGGAGCAAATACAACTTTTAGAGATCCTTGATCACGTACATATCTCGTATATGTATATCGCATTGCATTCACTACATCATTCAACATATACATATCACAGTAACCGTGTATATTTTCTAATATTTTCTACGATAATTTACACACTGATGGCTATCAGGTCGTGACTTACAGACAAGACAGCAGACAAAAGTATTTAGACTAAACAGTCTAAAGTTGATAAACTTTAATTTCAAGTTAAGATGGATGGCTGTGGAACATAGAAAACACATTTCAGTATAAACATATGCATTCAAATGGAGTTTAACAGGTTGAGACCAGCTATCAGGAGTCAGTGGATGAGCGTCTCAGCAGCAAAGAAACAGAGCAGTGAATCTACACTTCACACTGGTGTTGTGGGGAATGGAAAGTCAGCTCCGTGATTCTCTGCACTGCTGAAGAGTTATTAGAGTTGACTCATTATAGCCTGGTTCTGAGGAAGGACTTGGTACCTAGATGCTCAGCAAATTTTAAATTAAGTTCTTTATTTTGTCTATTTGACCGCTGTATGGAGCCAATTGGCCAATTTTGAAAACCCAATATAGAATTGAGCAGCTCAAATTTTGTGGGCTCAAATCTGTGTGCTTGAGTAATTTTCCACTGAAAAAGAAAAGATTTCTTACATCTCTTCCATAACTTACGTTATGTCACTAAAATGTCTGAGTATTCTATTCAGGATAAGGGCCCGGGGTCACCCTGCTTTAAACAGCCACAAACCTTACAAGAGTTCCAATGTCTGGGCTTTGATGGACAGTGTGTGTTTCATTATAATCTAAATGCCTCATAACAGACTTTTTCACCTTGAAAAAAAGGGACACAGTAAATACTTTTCAGTACAACATGATCATGGTGAATGTATTTAACATCAGCACAATATATTGGCTATCAGCAGCTTTAATAAAGAAAAAAAAAAGCATATGTAAAATCTTACAACATGCCCATCACGATTACAGTAAATGGTGCCGAGTAAGTAAGAGTGCATCCTCAGTCTCAGAAGTACATATTAACACCTGGGTAGATGATTAACAAGTCAAACCCACACCCACAAATAAACTTGACAATGTTTATTAGCAATATTTGAAGAAAGTTATAATTTGTTAAATCTTATATTGAGTTCTTTTTGTCATTTTTTTTCCTTTTAACATGAATTGCACAAGATAGACCCACGAGGATAGATGTCTAGAAAATGTTTAGCACGAGCACTTGTTGGACTTTTTTCTTTTTTTTCTTTTAAAAGTTCATTTATTAATGGCCTGCTATAAAGCACTGCCACAATACAGGGGGTGGGGAAAAAGCTACTGTCCATCACTCGCACAAGACAGTCCATTCTAGTGTCTAGTACATGGGGGGGGGGGGGGCTGCTGCTATAGGTAAATCTCATAGAAATCGTCCAGCTCCTCGTGAAACAAGTCCCATTCGTCCTCTGAATCTGTCACCTCATCGTCTGTTCCTGCGGCAAGGAGCATGAGGAGCATCTCGCTCAGCTCAAACGTCACCATCTCCTCGTCCTCGTTGTCAAAGGAGTCGGTGCTTTCCCGTTCGTCAAAGATGTCCCACAGCGGCGTTCGTCTTGAGTTCTGAGAGGAAGCGGGAAAGAGTTTTATTCTCAAAGAAGAATGTATTCTGAGGACAATAAAAGTTTGGAAAGTATGGAAGCACATTTCTTCAAGAAAAAAAAAGTAATAGAGGAAATGTTAGGAATGACAAAAATGATGCTACTCAAAATTATAATACCAATTTCAGACTCAAAGGTTCAGTGTGTAGGATTTAGTGGCATCTAGACGTGAGGTTGCAGATTGCAAACCAACTGAATACCCCTTCGCTCACTCCTGCCTTCCAAGACTGTAGTAATGTGAGCCGCAGAAAGCAAAAACATGGTTATGTTAGCCTTACCATGGTTTTGCATGCTGTGGCTGATATTTACCAAATTTGTCAGAGTACTACAGTGGCCTTCAGGTAGCGTAAATACGTGAAAAAGCTCTCTCTAAAGCCAGTGCTTAGTTTGTCCATTCTAGGCTACTGTAGAAACATGGCGGTGCAACACAGCAGACTCCGTTAAGAGTCCCTATGTAGATATGAAGGTCTCATCTCTAAGCAAACGAAAATATCTTTTGGTTTCAAGCGCTTATACACTAATGAAAACATAGCTATGAGTACTATATTCCATTTCAGCTAATAGATCCCCCCCAATCCTAACTTTGCCCTTTAATAAATCAAAATCGTAATATAAATCAAATTCTTCTAATAATCAAAATAATGCTTTACTTTCTCATTGTTTTCCATTAAGACACTGAAAAAAGTTTTTTTGTTTGATTTAATTCACCAACTCAACATTTTTATTTACTAGCTCATAATTTTGATAATCTCATAATCTAGATTTAAATATCACAAAATATTGACCACGTAAATCAATATTTTTATTCAGTATTTCATCATTTTGACATAGTTAACTTTTCAGTTTCTTCTGCCACTAATGGCTTTTATATCCAAATCACTCCGCCACACTTGGGATGGGCAATTGTCAAAACTATTTTGGCCTCGGAAATTCAATGATAAAAAAAAAAAAAAAAAAAAAAAGTACAATGGACATGATAGCATTTAAACTGATTCCATTG
Organism: Anarhichas minor; assembly: GCF_050575085.1. Lineage (NCBI taxonomy): Eukaryota > Metazoa > Chordata > Actinopteri > Perciformes > Anarhichadidae > Anarhichas > Anarhichas minor. The sequence goes on from NW_027466501.1 coordinate 3,050,139, forward strand.
ATGAGGGGATATATTCAAAGTTACTACGAGGAAATGTAATGTGATGATAAGTATCGTTTCCAAGCACCAGAAAACTAGTTCTGGTTCTCTGCTGCCCCCCTTCCCTTCAGCGGGGCCAGCAGTATGGCGTGGTTCTCCAGCCGCGGAGACGGCTCCCAGTGGGGGCCGGCGGAACAGCGAGGCGAGGCTCCGGGTCGGAGTAGCCTCTGCTGCCGGGTGCAGAGCTCTCCACCTCGCACTGGAGCTCTAGCTGGTCTAAGGCGGCAACAAGTTGGATCTGGGTCTGTCCGAGGTGGGTTGGTCGCTGTCGTCGGCCCGGCTCTAATTGGAGCTGAGGGAGTTTCTGGTGAACCTGAATGATTTTGTCGGATTTTGCTAGAATCGGACCCTGTGGCACCGATGACAAGCATTAAGAATAACTATATAGAATTAGCAAATCTGCTTGTTGAAGGTCTTGTTTACTTATATAGGTCATGAGGTGTAAATAAATAAATAAATAGAAATATATTTTTTATTTGAGAAACTTCCATCATGCATCACAAGACAAATGATGCAAATGAAGTTCACCATTTGTCAGTTAATTTTGTTGAACTGGATAACACTGTATTAATAGGTGTTCCCGAGTCAAAAGTATTTACTCTACAAAAGGCACATTGAACCTTTTAAGTAAGTTTAAATATTTCAGGTCACATATTCTTACACTTTATATTTTCCACATCCAGCAGAGGGCACTATAGGTGAGAAGGTGTTGCTGTCAGTTGCTTTTGACAAACGGTGACAATCTTGGTAGCACTTCAGTATTTTTATGAGTACTTGCCAATGACAGGATTTGAGGAGGTAGTGTGATCTCTTACCCGATTCCTGCTGTTGGATCCGGTCTGTCTTCGCTGGGGTTGCGCTTCCTCCAGCCGTCCATCAGGAAAGACGTGCTTATAGAAGCAATTTGAGCCAAAAGGACACGTTCCACGACCCTCGTCAAAGTATCGACACAGTTTACTCCTGGAGAAGACAAAAGGAGCAAAAGTACAGCAAGTTCAAAGATTGTCTCAGTGATTCAGAGCACAAAAGCACACCAGAGGCATCAAACAACACTATCGATCTTTGGAAGATAGATGTTTTCTCAGTGGAGCTTTTTAAATGAACACAGAATTTTCTTTTACACACTGGATCATCCGCCCACTCCCGCAGAATCACCATCCAAGATTGAAAATAAGCCGGACTGAAAAGATTAAATGCCTTTAAAAAAAAGAAACAAAAACTCAGCTTAAGCATTAGTGAAAACTAAAGAAGCAGAAAAACAGATTGTGTCCCTGACCAGCTGGTAGAAATAAGGCAGAAATAAGTCCAGCAGAGATACAGCTTTTAAGCAAGTTTTTCCTCAGCATAGGAAATGATCTGTGTACCCCATGCCATCCTTGTATTTCTGGATGAGTTTCTGCTTGTCCTCCTTATCCTCCACCCAGTACTCGCTTGGGATGACAAAGTTGGATGTGATCCGACACTCTGGGCAAGACCTGCGAAGAAAAAAAAACAAGCGGTGGAAACAGTCCTTGTACATTGTAGTCGGTTACAAGTACTGTTGAAGATTAGTTGCGTGGTTACTGTGGCCTGTGTGGCATCATGACCAGAACATTTAATTAAGAACACAACCTGTTAACCTTATTGTATGTTATTATCATTAATAACAATGTAAGGGATTCATTTGGACTCAAATGATAAGGGTCTAGCTTCAGAGCTCCTGGCCACCTCTTTTGTCAGACCCTTTTCTTTTTGAGCTTGGAGAAGGACGTGGCGTTTGAAATTGTGTACACTAGAGCTACAAACATTCCCAAAGTGAATTTTTTCATTGGTTCACAAATGCTTATATACAACGACAGGCTTGGAAATTATTTCTGGTCATGCATTCACAAAATAAAAACCGATCCGTATTTGAGCCTTAAATGTACCTCAGTGAGAGGTAAATTTTACATTTTTAAAAAGGATTGTGTATTCAAGTAAACAATCCATACCCTTCTTTCAGATACTCTGGTGTCATTACTTGTTCAAACTGCTAATCATATCTCACATTCCAGATTGTCTTATCTCGCATGCAGCGCTGTCTTTAACATTATTTCTGTCAAGATGGGATGCCTGGAAGTATTGCATTTGTCTTCATTTCACATCGGTTCTCCACTAAAAATGAAAGAAATGAGCTTTAACTAAGGTCATCTCAGTAAGTTCCTGCACAGACGTTTAGGGAATTGGCTTTATAAATAGGAATAAAATATAAAAGAAATGAAAAGTCCTTACTGGTTTTCATTATAAGGCCTGTCCATTGCCAAATTCTATAACTGAAATATCATCAGCTCAATACAGCTAACAATGTTAGATAACAGTAATGAAATTATTGACAATAGTTTAATCAATGGCAATACTGAAGAGTTGAGTTTTGTTTTCTATATTTTTTGTCTTGTGCTGTGTTCACACCAAACGCGATGCAAATTTTTCTCATGACTAGATTACATACAAAGTCAATGCAAAGATGCGAATGGAGGCGAGTAAATGCAAAATTGCGCTATTTACATGTGTCGTAATTATTCAACTCGGGCGAGAAATCCTCGTTGCACTGTGAAGCCTATCAGCGTTGAGATTCTCCTCCAGTCATCACTGAGGTGCTGCTGTTGTTGAATCAGAAACTGTGGAGGAAAAAATGATTGTAGCCGTAGGTGTTCACCCAGAGCTCTATGATGCCTGATATTAGTAGAGACCGGACAAAACCATGTGTATAAATGTATGTGTGTAAACCATATGGTACAAACAATAGCGACGCTGCCGTTTTTACGCCTAGATGACATTATATTGAGTGTTGATGGAATGGAGCTGCTACAATGTTAGCAAAGCCTAGCTACATCGATCCGAGCTCCATTGAGAAAACAAGTATTTTAAAATGATTTGCTTGTCGTCTTTCGGAGAGAACAAAACAAAACATGAATTCAGACTTTTTACAAATTGGCATTATTATGTTGTTATTTTGGCATCCCTTTTTGTCCGTTTATTGTTAAATCACAGCAAAATTGTCTATTTTGGGTTGATACAGTTGTAGTAAACCAGCCGACGTGTGGTTTGCTAGATACAGTGAATACTCTTCGATGAAATCCACGGAGCACCTCAGGATGATGTTATGAACCCAGACAAGACAGCTTTTAGTTTCCCAAGATATCTGGAACTTCCACAACATGTACAAACCAGCAATAGTGGTTATTTCTTCCATGGTTGATGCCGGAAAAAAATGGCTTGGGTGATAATGGTTTCCATGGAGATGAGCCACTCCTCCGGCGCGTCTAGTGCGAATGAGGCAAATAAACACAAATGATCCCACGAGTAACACAAAGCGAATTTGTGCGTCGCGTTTGGTGTGAACGCAGCATTATTAAGCTTCTCAGTTATGTGGATGTTCCCTTTCTGTCAACAAGCTGTAGATTAAAATAAGTTGTCTGATATATGTGACCACAGGGTATTTAGTCATTGGTTTTGATGTTATCTCATAAAGATTAAAACATTTGACAATCTCCTGAGAAAATCTACCAGAGATACAGATTTAAGTCATTTAACATATACAAGGATGGAACCAACAGCCACTTCCAAAACCCTATCTTGCCATGTGTTAGTGACTCACTTGATGATTTTGCTCTCAAACTGCTTGGCACTCCTCCACTTGCGAATACACTTTAGACAGTAGCAGTGGCTGCAGTTGGAGAGGATGCCAAAACGGCGCTCGCTTGGGTTGGCCTTCTCAAACACCACTTCCATACACACACCACACATCATGTCTTTGCTGCGTTGGATGGCAAATGAAATCTCCATGTCCTTCTCATGGGCCTCGATGCATGCCTAGGAGAGGGAACAGTTAAACCAACACACCACAACCTTTTTCTCCAGGGATCCATTAAACTGTGGTCCTTACCTAATGTAGCAGAATAACTGCAGTATCTACCAGCTGAGAGATTACCACGGTATTCACTAGTGTCTAATGTGAAATTCCTGAGCTGTGGTCGACAAGAGCAGCAGCCACTCATTGATTTAAAATGAGACCACTGCACTGGAGCAGCTGTGGTCCTGGCTCAAGTTTTGCTCCAATTCAACGCAATGTCCTCTATTAACGGAGTGCAATGGCTAATCAAATACGTGCAAGCTCTCATTCCCAGTACATGACTTTGTAATGGGAAATCTCCAGACGTTAAGCTATTATAAATTGCTGTGTTTTATAAACCCTTCAAACTGAGGGATGCATTACTCAAACTGGACTTCCTTGATCATATTTCATTGTCTCACCTGATGGGGCTGACACTTTTTGAAAATGAATCATTCAAACATGGGGGTTTATAGATTAATGCATGTGATGTAGAACCAAAGTTCACAAGCGTGAGTTCCACTTGAACACACTTCTATAGCAACATGTGCTGAGGTTAGCACAGTAATCAGATTGGTGTGCAAGTCAGTCGTACTAGGGAGGGTGCAAATAAAACGACGGAGCTTAAAGGTCTACATCTGCAAATATATGTAGAAAGGGATTTGAAATTTCATATTTATATAAAACATTTAGATGTTCTTACATTTATATACAAACTGGTGAACCTGCATTTACAAACTGCTTATCATGTGTGAAATCCAATGTATTTGTGTGTTGTTTTTAGACTCCCCTGACGTCACTCTTTTCACAAAAGCATTTTTTTCAACGGGGAATTATTTTTAACCAATCACACTTGTATATAAGCGGTATATACTTACATCATGCACAGGGTGGGAACCTGGGAACAGGGTGGGAAGGAATCTCCTCGAAACAGCCCAGATAGCTAGCGACTGCAAAATAGCCCAAACATCACAAGTGTTGAAACGACAAAACATGGACAGATTAGATCTTATCTGTCCATGTTGTCGTTTTAACACTTGTGAAAGAATCCAAACGAAGTGATACAGCAACATGTTGGAGAAAAGACCATCATCTGGCAAACAGCTATGCTAATGTTAGCCAACGGTCGCTAATGATGGAGAGACAGCCGATGCAATTACTGATAGTGGCAGGCAAGTGGCACAGCAGTGGCACAGCCTGTGAAAGTGTTGACACGCTTCGCTCCGCTGGCATTTTACTAATAAATCAAACTTACACACTAGACCTTGACGGCCCGCGGGCCAACCTTTGGCTGTCGCCGACCGGCCTGCGGGACGTCAATGGGAAATTAGGAATAAAACGTAAACAAGTGTACATCATGCACGAAATACAGCTGCATTGCTTTTATTTTGAAGGAGACTGTTGCTCTTTTTTTTCTCAATTTACATACGTTAGTAATGTGTTGGTGTATTGAGCTTATGGAAGATGTGAGTAAGCTGTTAGCCCTCAAAAATGTCAGCCTATGTTAAACAAAAGAAAGACTGACACGGAGTGTAGAGTTTTTAACAAAACATGGACTTCTAAGTATTTATTTACTGAAGTAAAGCCGTTTGCTTAGTTTGTGGATAATAGATCACAGTGTTTAAGGATTACAATTAGAAATACGATTCTCATTTAGCAGAAACATAATCCGTCAGTGTTCTACGTGTTCTATATATGGATATTACATATGTATATTTTTGGGATCATTATTCCTGCTGCAGATGTTTACGGTGGAGCTCATTTTAACTTCTTTATACTCTGTTGTTCAGTTTGGGTAGTTAGGAAAGGTTTGAAAAATTATAATGTGCAAAGTAACTAAAGCTGCCAGACAAATGTACTGGAGTAAAAAGTAGAATATTTCCCTCTGAGATGTAGTGGAAGTACAAAGTTAAATAAAATGGAAATGCTTAAGTAAAAATTCAAGATACTTTACTCAAGTACAGTACTTAAGTAAATATACTTAGTTACATTCCACCACTGATCATAATATTTACTCTTACCACTCACAGCTTATCAAAACCATACAATATACTGCTTTTTATAAAGAGGTGAAATAATGCAGAGCAGGATTGAGTTCAGTCTATTGGTCTGGCCCTCTACAACAGTCCCCGTTTCTCATGTGGCCCCTTGGGAAAAATAATTGCCCCCCCTGCTCTACAGGCTGATCATGTCTGCTCTGACAAAATGGTGAGCTGAGCGAAGTTCGCCAACGCTTTACTTTCATCGTTTGTACACAGCGTAAGCGACCGTTAGTTAACTTTAGCTTAGCTAAAGGTTTGTTTGCCAGGTAATATTTGTATTTGTCAGCTAAATTATTCTGGCATATAGTCACGAATATCACCTGGCAAACAAACGGTAGCTAGTGTTAGTCAGCTGTTACTAATATATCAAACAAATACAGGCTGGTCATGTCTTCTCTGACAAAATAGTTAATTGTAACATTGACACTGCAAGCCAAGGCATTTACTCTTTATGACAACTTTAAGTAAGTAGGTTAGCTAATGTGAAATAGTAACATAAAGACGGGTGCCACCTGTACTCCAACAGAATGGATGTCACCGTCAGTACAGTTGCTGTATCCTTTGTTTGTATTCTTTTGGGGATCTTTACCATGATCATGAGTGCGCACATGATCTTTCTGCCCACGTTTGTTTGTTTCAACACTAAGCCCAAGACAAATGTTGGACCAAAGCTAAAGATGCTTCCTCCTTTCACTTTTCCTCCCCGTACATAAGAGTATACCCTCGTGGGGGCGCGCTTATGTGATTGGTTAAAAATGAAACTAATCTTAACACTCCTCCTAATGAAAACGTATTTATTAATTTATTTTTATAACTGTACTTATTAAGTTACCAAAGTGAAATAATGTGCGGCGGCTAGAGATGTCCTGAGGCGATCCTAACTGGGAACCTCCACTGAAACTGAGACGTGAGCAGCGTTTAATCCCTTTGTTATCTGATCCACAATGACTCCATCTTCCGTCTGTCAGCAGCAGCTCCTGGGGAGCAGAGTCGACATCGGCTCGCTAACCTACCCACAACAGTATGGCTGACAGCAGACATATCCTGAACCAAAATAGCTTTCATGTTGGCTCCAAGGGAAGAAATCAACCACGTTTGTTTTTATGCATTTTTTTCCCCCCGATCACCCTAGTGATAGAGTCGGGGGAGTCTTGATCAATCAATATAGAGATGTTATTCGGTTTAAAAACACTCATAGTGGGATATTTGTGTGATTTAAAGCAGCTGTCTATGCCCCCCCCGAGGGAGTCTCCGTCAGACGCGCCAAAATGAAAGCGAATCTGTTCCATGAGACATCAAAAACACTTTCAGTGGAGATTACCCTTGAGGAATGAAACCGGCTCAAATGCTGATCCCTTTACTGTATTCTACTGAGCTTTGTCCACCTCTGCCTACTGGTGTTGCAGGCAGCAAGTGACTTAGCCAAATACACAGTCGCTAAACTCTGACGCTATTGAATTCATTATCAAATCTAGCAAAGAGGCCCGAAACAAAACATTTAGGTAACAGCTTCTCATTTTAAGCCAGTACTGACCGTTGCTTCCACTGGTTAAAATGACAAACGACATTTAAACCAGTGAAAGCGACAAGTCGCCAGCATATCAGCTGTAACAAATTTGCTTTATTATCCACCTCTAGTAAATCCAAAATATTACAGGAAATATGGGATAGTAAATGCACACCCCGGTATGGTTATTTCTGTAACCCCTACCTTAGTGTGCGCGGAGCGCTGGGCGTTGTCGGTGGGGTGGAGCACCTGGAGGCCGCACATGTCACACACGTCGCCGTGGAGATAGGCACAGTTGATTCCGTAGCGGCACTCTCCAACGGCTGCGTACGGACAGAGCTGCTTCCTCAGCTCTTTGTTGTCCTGCGATGCCTCACTGTCAAACTCCTCGATGAGAGGGACAGACCTCTCAGGCTCAGCTGTACATGGAAATATGTTTACATTTATTTCGTGTCACAAAACTAAAACTAATCATGCTGCTACTAATGCCTTATTTTGTAAATGAGCCCTCAACTTAAGCAACCTTTAAACTTGAACTTAAAGGGTAACTTTTCAGCCCTATTTTCCCATGTTTTTCTACCCGACTGTATAATGGAGACAATCATTTTTTTTTTTTTTTAATTGGTCCAGTATAGAGGGAGAATGCTGTAAGCGGCAGCAGTGAAACGAGCTGCGAGAGCAATTACGCAGCGCTAATGTAACGCTATGTCCACTATAATGCCTTGTTTTTGCCATTGACAGGCTCCGATTGTTATACGTGTCCGACAGCATTATGTGAAGAACCCTATGGAGAAATATAACTTACATTTCGCTTGATCCCTGCTGTTATTGGTAAACGTCTCGCTCAAGGAGAAGTCTCGTTGTGAAATCTGAATATGGAGCAGCAAACCTCGGTGGCCATAGGGTCACAGCACCCACAGGAACACTAGCAGTCTCCTGAGCTTCCCCCTCCTCTGCCTGTTGCACTTTTAGTGGATGTAAATGACGGTATCAAATTATCCCAATATGATCACATTATTTCCAGCATGTTTAGCGGCTGCCGTCTGACTAATAGAGACAACAATTTCTAAAATTGGTACAGTATGCAGTCAGACACAAAAACGTGTAAATAGGGTCTAGGTCTAAGTTACCTTTCAACAAAATCATATGCTCGGCATTTTCAGACCTCATGACAGTGGATGAACCCGTTAACACACAGTTAACGGGTTCAACTGTGTCATTCACAGCTGTTGCTCAGTTGACTGCTACAGACCAAACAAACCAAGAGAAGCAAAAACATCACTAAGAAGGCAAATAATATCCTTTTCAGGTTGTCATGTTTCACTCTTTTGGCCCACATCAGAGTCTGAATGAAAGAGTTCAGACAAGCCTAAATTACCTAAGCCAAATGGAGAAAAGCACCAGAGGTTGTTTGAATTGCAACAAAAAAAAAGTACCTCAACTCCAAAAGGACCAACTGTCTTCACCAAGTTGAAGAGTATCAGAAATTTGATGGACAAAAACTGTTATAAAGGAGACTCCATAAGGAGTGTACATTCTATGATTAATTTCCATCACAGCTCCAGGCTACATGTCCACGAAGACCCCAGAAAGTTAAAAATGAAACTGAAGGCTTTCAACTATTATTATTATTATTATTATTATAATAATAATAATAATAATAATAATAATAATAATAATAATAATAGATACTTAATAAATTCACAACTCTTGTGTAACCCGATTGGCTGCATGCAGCTGCCAATTAAGTACATTGGCGCATGAAAAATGTGGGGGCGGTTGTGTCACACATGTCACACATGCGTGTGAGCCAGTGTTGATTTATCACATTTATTACGACGGAGGTATGAAAGACCTTCCCATCAAATGTTCGGGTGTGAGCATCAATATGACACATGACAATGCTAGTAACTCACCCCGTCCACAGTACGGCTGTCCTGGAACAAACTCAGTAGCGTTGACCCAGTCTTGTGCCCCTGAACCGGGTGTTGACCCACTGGGTTCTGGGTCTGACGAGCCGGCCAGCGAGACAGAGGGCAGCGGCAGCGTCTGTGGGGTTGGCAACTCCTCGTTCTTCGCTGGTTTACAGTGATCAAACCTGAGGAGGTACACGGGACCAGGATTGTTACAGTTCACATGTAACAACAGCATTAATGCAGGGAAGATAGAACAAGAGCGATGAACGGGAAAATATTCAGCTATAAGGGACGAGCTGAAATACAAACAGTGAAAACCCAAATTGATAACGCAATCCAGGATTGTAACATTACTGACCCTACTGAGCAGCAAGGGGGCACAAAACAAACCTCTACCATCAATAAAAAGTTCATAAGAGTATAAAGAAGTCAAAAAGTTTTTCAGAAGCAAATAACTCCTTCAAGTCCAAAGTGACTCATTACCAAAAGTAGTTTCCCATTGATCAAGGATGTTGCCCATATTTAATGCTATGTCTCTGGCTGACACTGTATCTCTATCTCAATGCCGCTATGAAAGTATTTCAAAGGATTGGCTCAAAAATGCGATGTGCAGTATCAACGCCATTTTTATTGTTGCAAATGAGGTGCAATAAGACTGGCTTCACACATTCTCTCCTTCATGAAAAAAAGGATTAAAATGAAAGTATATAGCCAAGGCTAGATATAAATTGTGAAACAAAAGTGAATAATGCAATAAGGGCTGAATATTCAGTCTAAATTAAGTAAAAAAACAATAGCCTACATTACCAGGTAATCTGGGTAGAACATAGGGCTGGATTTCTCCTTTGAATGTCGGGAAGTAAATCTGGTCTGGGACTTTGGTCTGTCCGATGTTCGGCACAGATCATCCAGTAATGTGAGGGATGGTAACTGTTCGCAGACCAATCGGGGCCGCCTAGATTCATTTTAAACATGTTTGATATGTCAGAGTTAAACATAGTCAACCAGATACCACTGATCAGCCACTGCACCCGTGTTTGTACAGGCAAACTGACGTTACAGACCTAGAGGATGGTGTTGGGAATAACATAGCCTGACATGGGTTATCAGCAATATGTTGGGAACGTAAAGGAGCGTGTTTGGGTTATCAGCATCTAAGAAACTAAATTCTTGACATCAATACAATTATGTAACAATTATTAATGATTATTAATAATAACGGGGCACCACCCTGCGAACAGGGACCAATAACCAAACGACAAACTAAGTCTCATAATTAATGTTCACTCACAATGTCAACAGTCTGAGTACTATTACACATTCAGAGTGAAAGTGAAGGTTTAAGTTCGAGCACAGACCACATATACAGCTATTATCACAATACACATGCACAAAGTAATCACAGACAGCTGCTCTTTAAAGTATAACATAAACTAACAACTATACATTTATGAGCACGCTATCCAAAATCAACAGACGATTGAAAAAGGGGGGGGGGGGGGGGTGTGTGTGCGTGTGTAAGGAGGAGCAGCGAGGGAACAGCTCAGCGACGTATTTAGGACGTGGTGACGTCTCTCATGCGCGAGACTCAAAATGGCGGATAGCCAACAGGAGAACTCTCTCCAACTCTGCCCAGAATCTATTTCGCCTTACGGTACGATGCAATCGTGTTGGTTGAGGGGGGGATTCTTCTGAGCTTCCGTGGGCTCGGGCAGCATTGCATGTGTGCCTCCTGCTACCCCGGAGGGATCGATGGAAAAAGCATTGAGGTGGGGGTTGCAGGTAGTTTTGTAGAACAGTGGCTGAACCACAGGGGTCCTGGGGTGTCTTGGCTCTCGGCCAATTAGATTGCAGCGCTGCTTTCAGGTAACTTCAGGAACACAGTTTTTTTGGGGGGGAGGAAACTCACACCCTAATGTGAATTTCTTCAGAGTTGGGGTTTGGTGCTCAAACTACAATCAGGATGAAACCTTTGCTTGCAAAAGGGAAGCCCTGACTCTCTTTGTTCCACAGCACATGTCGAAGCCATATAGTCAGATCCCAACAATGGTATGTCATAAATAATCTGTATAGTTTCGGGTCTGTCTGTCTGTCTGTGTACACACACACACACACAGTGGGGGGGGGGGGGGGGGGGGGGGGGGGGGAGTATTTAGTCAGCCACCAATTGTGCAAGTTCTCCCACTTAAAAAGATGAGAGGCCTGTAATTTTCATCATAGGTATACCTCAACTATGAGAGACAGAATGAGAAAAAAAAATAAAAAAATCCAGAAAATCACATTGTCTGATTTTTAAAGAATTTATTTGCAAATTATGGTGGAAAATAAGTATTTGGTCAATAACAAAAGTTCATCTCAATACTTTGTTATATACCCTTTGTTGGCAATGACAGAGGTCAAACGTTTTCTGTAAGTCTTCACAAGCTTTTCACACACTGTTGCTGGTATTTTGGCCCATTCCTCCATGCAGATCTCCTCTAGAGCAGTGATGTTTTGGGGCTGTCGCTGGGCAACACGGACTTTCAACTCCCTCACAGATTTTCTATGGGGTTGAGATCTGGAGACTGGCTAGGCCACTCCAGGACCTTGAAATGCTTCTTACGAAGCCACTCCTTCGTTGCCTGGGCGGTGTGTTTGGGATCATTGTCATGCTGAAAGACCCAGCCACGTTTCATCTTCAATGCCCTTGCTGATGGAAGGTTTCCACTCAAAATCTCACGATACATGGCCCCATTCATTCTTTCCTTTACACGGATCAGTCGTCCTGGTCCCCTTGCAGAAAAACAGCCCCAAAGCATGATGTTTCCACCCCCATGCTTCACAGTAGGTATGGTGTTCTTTGGATTCAACTCGGCATTCTTTCTCCTCCAAACACGACGAGTTCAGTTTTTACCAAAAAATTCTATTTTGGTTTCATCTGACATTCTCCCAATCCTCTTCTGGATCATCCAAATATACATATACATATACACACACACACAAATGTCAATACAAACGCTTTTGATGGGGTAGAGCACTGGTGTGGCAAATGCATGGCATAATTTCAACCATCCTGAAATCAATGTAAACCGTCAAAAACGGACAATGCATATAGTCAAAATCAATGTAATTAACACAATGACAAGAACAAACTCACAAGAACCAGTCGCATATAATTACATGACAACAAAGCATGACAAATCAATCCAGCAAACCTGCGGCGCTAAAACACACATTCATCCACACACTCAAGAACACGGGCCATTCAAATATTATTCACATCAGAGGGAACAATATTAACCATATCATAAAAATGACACGATAGACAAATTAACACAGTAGTAACGCTACTGCAGATGTAAAAAAAACAAAAGCAGTTCACTTACCAAAGCTGCTGTTCACTATTTAAATACAAAGTCCATCCTCCTTACTTTGATTACAAAGAGTTTAATGACGCGGTTGTACAATATCATTAAATATTGCAGTTCAGTTCCAGCCAGAGGTCCTCCTGTAAACTTGTTCGTTGAGTTGTAGATTCACTCGGTTCCCCCGAAAAGTTTTTAAAAGCACCGTAGCTTGTTAGTGTCCTGTCGTGCTATGGTGTCTTGTTGCTGCCTTGGTTAGGCAACTCAGGTTTGCAAATCCAGCATAGCTCCAAACACCAAGACGCTCAGTCGCAAATAAAACGCATTCTTAGCCATAAAATTTGCAACGCTTCTCCGACGCTGTTAGCCAGGAATAACGTTCGCACAGATCCTTTTCCTGGCTGGGTCAGGGCTGCTAGCTGTGGGGTTGGCCGACCCAATGCCAATTACAATGTCCAGCTTTTCTTGAAATGTCCTTCTCCAGAAAGACATTGCCAGTAAATCCACCACCAAATCCATTTCTCCTCCTCCTTCAGCCATTGAGTGTTAAAAAAAAACTCTTACTACTATTACAAAGTTCTGCTAGCTAGTTTCACAACACTCAAGCTAGCCCACTGACCAATCAAGCCGCACATTAATGCTGACGTACTTGTAGGCCAGCTAGAAGGCTCTGGCACGTCAAAGAATACGCCCAACATGTCAAACTAAAAATCAGATTGGTTGAAGACTATGACAATCAACAATATCGTGCCCATTTACTTAAACTGCAAAGAGATTCACTTGTAATTCTGCAGGCCTCGGGCAGTTTTTTTTTTTTACTTAGAGACAGCATAGGAGCGAAATCTGATTGGATAATAAGATAATTACAGTTACAGGATCGTGACAATATCAAAATACATATTGTCGTGTTTTTAAATAAACATATAAGCACGAGAGAACAAACTGCAACTCTTTATTAGCATAACTTCCTCATGCAGGTTACTGCCACGGTACAGACTACAGGTTCCATGCTTCACCTACATTCCCCTGAGTCCTAAATCCCTCCAGGTACAGCTTCTTATCACCCTCTATGTACCAACGTACATTTATAACAAATACCACACATATTACGGTAATCAGCGTTGCATGTGTCTGACCAAAATACCAAAAAATAAATGATTCATTTAAATTATTTTTTTTGAGTTTTTAAAGTGTTTTTGTTTGGAATATGTATAATAAGCATATCATTTAGTTATGGCTACTGAGAATTTAACAAACATAAAAAACATGACGTAGATAGGTTTGCAGTTTTCAAGGTGTATATTTCAAATTGCATTTATTACACACATGAAAATAAAGTTGTGAACACCGGCTGAATTATTATTATACTATTATCAGAATCATTATAACTGTATTTTAACTGCTACTGTGTAAAGGGAATACTGCTGTTAAAAATAACCTTATTTGTTTAAAGTGTTTGCAAACCAAATGTTATTGCACTTTTGTTCATATAGCAGTACTTTTAAAGTAAAAGTACGCAATACACTACTTTTGAATTCATTATTGAACTTTGCCATAACAATGCGATTAATGGCAAAATAAATCATGCGATTATTCGCGCACAACGCCATCACAATGTGTTCAACCTTGTAAAATTTTGTTTTGGCCGAGAAACTTTAATAAATACATAAGATGTTTTTACAGCAGTATAAAAAAAAGATATTGGAGTTGGAATTAGCTCTAAGCAGCTCATAATATATCATTAAAACTACTGATATTGACAAAATATTTTCAAACTATTTCGATAAAAATACAATCATTTATTTCCTAATCATTTGAATGACTCTCCAACAATGGAGCTCATCGTAGGCCAGGACAGCCTGTGCACACACACAGCCATACAAAAGGAACACCTGCCCAATCTCTCATCCATGATGGTGAGCTCAATCAGAACACTGTTAACCAGTCTGTTCCCAGACAGCCACTGGGAGCACTGGATGAGCGGCTGCTGGAGCTATGCATACATAAATGAGAGAGGAGGGTGCTGCAGCAGAATGAACCTGAGGAACCCAGCAAGAGCACTGGAGGGGGTGGCTAGCTCAGGGAAAGAGAGCGGGAGGGAAACGGAGAGCGTTATGCAATTGCCATGCAGGCTAGAATGCACTTTGTCTGGCCATGGGGGCTGCAGGAGAGAGAGAGACACAGACAGAGTGAGAGCGAGACAGAGCCCATCACAATAGACAGAGTCAAGGGAATTCAGCCATAATAAACCCCCACAGAGAGAGCTTTTCTCTGGACTCTTAATACAGGGTGCACAGCCCCATGGGAACACAGACATAATGAGGACACCCTCCTCACTGCAGCTCCAGCACAAGGATGGAGGAATGTGACTTATCAACACAACAACAGAAGCAGCTCAGTGTTATATACACCGAACCAAAGGCTTCCTACAGGCAATAAGCAGACTATTGAAAGAAAATGATCAAGTATGTGAATAACTAATGTCCCCCTGCTGCTGCTGGGCTGGTCATCCGAGTGCTTCTCAAACTATGGGGATGCTCCTGAAGCCAGACATGGAGCAGACACTGTCTGGGTATATTCAAGCTTGACAACAGACTGGGAGCCTAATCCGCTTCTCAAAAGACCATACCGCTGCATGTTCCAGCCCATTTACTACAAATAAAACTGCTCAACGTATTTTTAAGGAAGCAACTGGTTGACGTTGATTTCAGTCTAGTATAAAAATGGTTGCGTAATGTTTAATGCATATTATGTATGGATTTTAAAAAAGTTTTTATTGATTGCGGAAATGATTGTTATAGTGGGAAATCACGTGGCTAATTTCCAAACCTTATTCAATTAATCTGCAGCCAACCTCATGCTTATGACATGATTTTTATGTATTTCAATGGGATATAAAAGTTTAAAGTCCTGAAAACTTAATTTTCATATTGGCCAATCAATAATAATTAATTGCAAAAAATAATTTATTGCAATAAATAGGTACTTATTTGAATAATTGAGTCCTCTATGATAGTAAACTGACCACCTTTGAGTTTTGGACTTATTTTAGTAGTATTTTAAATCGGGATCAAGGAAATTGTGCATTATTCACTTTCTGTCTTTTTATGAACAAAATAAGTAATGATGAAAATGCAGATTAATCGATAATAAAAAATAATCATTAGTTGCAGCCCAGTGGTATGGTCCTTTAAAACACGTCCGTGTATCATATTCAAACACAGAACAAACTTGTATATCTTAAACAGGATTTTGAGGAAAGAGAAAATTTGTCCAAAAGATTTTCTCAAATACAGTGAGCCGAGTGCTCTATGCATGTACTAGAATTGTGTTGAACATACACCACTATCACTCAAAGACATTTTTTATAGTAGACTATTCTATCCAGCAATTCTGAAATGCCACAGACAAGTGATTGTGGTTCCTCGTGGACATACAGCCGAGCTGACACGGATACAGACCAACATGTTGACATCAGGAAGCAGCAGTCTCAGGTGTCTGATCCACTTGAGACAAGCCCTGCCAGCAAAGTTGCTGTGCTGTCATTTGACTGAGGGCAAGGCCAGTTTTAGAAAGGAAGTTATGATACAGCTTAACTGACAACCAGGAGCACTTTTTTAAGCTGTGGCAGCTGACTTTGACCATGCCAGTTGACTACAAACATGAGCCAAACCTTATTGATTGGATCCACATTGAAATATGTTACATTTCTAATTTATACTTAGATTTCAGGTGTGACTTTACCTGCAACGGTCCCCAAACACACAGTTTCCCTTCTGAAAGAACTTGCAAATCATATCTGCAGGTTTGCTGCTGGCCAGATCGTGGGAATAGCGACAGTTGTCTCCTTCTTTGCATAGACCATGCATGAAATACCTGAAAATACAAAATAAGAAATCGTCGAGTAGAGTAAACGATTTCAGGTCATAGGCCTACTGGCGTATACATTTGAACGGAAAACATTTGTTTGTTCATTCAAATCCGTATGTTAAACTTAACTTTAAGTTGAAAGCTAACTTTAAACGTTTGACGAACCCGCTAGATCCTAGCGCGACAACTGTATTGTAAATGTCGCCTTTCACTTTCACATTGGCAACGCATTAAAGCTCCTCTTAGCATGGTCACACCAAACATTTGGACTGATAACGCTAGCTAATGTCTGGATGTGGCACCCAGCAGCTGCTATGAATAGTAGGTCATGGTACGCGGAGTAAATTCAAACTCACCAATAAGCTAGACTCGCTGGTATCAACGTTGACTTGTTTTAAAGTAAAAGAGAACAGCTCACAACTAAAGGGCTTTATCACTCTGATGTATAACAGTTGGTTTACGTAGTCCAACATTTTAGTCTGGCATTAATGCTTGCTGAGTTAATCGTTGAAAATGTGGCTAGCACGCTGGCCGCTAAGCTAGCACGCCAATCTACTCTGAGACCATAACACAGTGAACACAACAACACAGTGGAGTACTGAAGCTAGCTAGACAACAGCTGAGCCGAGCCGAAGATGACGCTGTTGTCAGCCGTTAGCCAGCTACCGCGTAACAGCTATTTTGGTATTGAACGACAGACGATATCACTATCTTTGATATTAAAAGTAATTTTTCATGTCTTACCTGCAGGTTACGTGTTTGGTCCAACCTACTGTTATTGATGAAGCCGCCATAGACGCTGCTGCTGCCTCCGCCATTGCTGTTTATGTTGAGAAGCTACAGCCGGATGTTCCGGAAAGCTCCGCTCCAGCTCGGCTTCTTTCGCATATCTAGGGTTCAGGTCGGGATTTACCGAACAACTCGCGCTAGGTACTGTCCACTACGCCGGGGCAGCAGTGTCCCAATAATAACGACAAACCAAAAAACACTGACGAACCTCCAGGCCAATGAAAACCAATCAGTGTGAGTGTATTAACGCGCGTTACTTTTGTTTCAATACAATTTACTTGTAAATTGCTTATCATTGTGAGATGCTCCACTATGATACTGTTTGGGGATATTATGCCTACCCTGGTTTGGAAAATTAAAACTAAATATCAAAGAATTTCGAAACATTGTTTGGTTAAACTATCAATTTCATCTAAGTTAACTGTGGACATTCGATTCTCGGTGGACATATGTATATTGGTTTTGGGAGAGCATTTTTGCCCCCAGTGGAGATATAATTTCTACAATTGTAAAACTCTACAAAGTAGCCTAATTCAGAAAATGCAAACTGTAATATGTCATATTCATTGAGCCAGAAAATAGCAGCTTAACCTTTATTGCTCTGTGCCTTTGTTCCTGAATAGGAGAGAGAACTACAGAAAGGTGTGATTAGCAAAGCATGATTGGTGTTTGGTGTTTGCCTTCTTCATGCCAATATACCACCAGACACCACTATATCTATTTCACTGTGAACAAATAGTATCAGTCGCTTCCCCTTTCCTTACTTCCTCCTTATGTACATTCAGTTGAGGGGTCAGCTGTATTGTACTGCTCTTTACCATCAAAGGATTTCTGCTTAATTTTGCTAAGGTGCAACCTAAAGAAAACATGCTGTCTTGGCTTTAAATATTTCATACACAAAAATGTATTATGTAATATGTCACAGAATGTGAGTTATTTTTACAAGTTCAAGGAAACCTATATACATTTTAGGTGGAAATCAGAGGGGTCAAGTTTCCAATAGGCTATTGATTTTTGGTCTAATTCAAAGCAGTCACCCAGAAGTATCACAAATAAAACTCTGGACCTTCTGTATGCTAATGAAAGGATGCATACTGTGCCACTGCCCTTCCCCCCCCCCCCCTTGGCAGGTCTGCAGCTTTCAGGTCTGGGGACAGGGATGAGCTCAGGAGAGTCCAGCGCGACCTGAAGGTGAAGCTCAGGGAGGAGGAAGCTGGAGGCCAAACTCCAACAGAACAACGTGAGGGAGGTGTGGACCGGGATGAAGCAGATAACTGGCTTCAAGGTTGGAGGGAGACAACCAGGGGGCTCCCTGCCTGGTGAGGGCAAACAATCTAAACTGTTTCTTCAATAGGTTTAGTTCACAGCCCTCATCTGTCTTCTCCACACACTACACCTCACAAACACCTCGGCTGCCTCCCCCCCTCCCCCTCTGTCCCCCCTGGTGAGCTGCATGGACACAGAGCCCTCTACTTCAAAGGGCTCTTCCACCACTGACACCATGACCACCCTTCCCCCCTCTCTGTGACGACTGGCCAGGTTAGGAGACAGCTGGGGAGACTCCACCAAGGCAAGGCTGCGGGACCTGATGGCATCAGCCCCAGGGTCCTCAAGACCTGCGCCATCCAGCTGTCTGATGTCCTGCAACACCTCTACAACCTGAGCCTGAAGCAGGAGGAAGTCCCGGTGCTGTGGAAGACATCGTGCCTGGTCCCTGTACCAAAGAAGACAACTCCATCTGGCCTCAACGACTACCGACCAGTTGCCCTCACATCACATGTGATGAAGGTGCTGGAGAGGCTGGTCTTGGCTCACCTTTGACCGCAGGTGAAATCTTCACTGGACCCTCTGCAATTTGCATACCAGCCTCATGTGGGAGTGGACAACGCCATCATCTACCTGCTGCAACGAGCTCAAGTCGCACCTGGATGGAACCGGTGGCTCTGTGAGAATCACTTTCTTTGATTTCTCCAGTGCATTTAACACCATCCAAGCTGCGGGTGGTGGGGGTCCATCGTCTCCTGGATCACTGACTACCTCACAGGCAGACCACAGTTTGTCCGACTGGGCCGTGTGCTGTCTGATACGGTGGTCAGTGGTACTGGAGCTCCACAGGGAACTGTTCTGTCTCTCTTCCTGTTCACCTTGTACACCACTGACTTCCAGTACAACTCAGGGTCATGCCATCTGCAGAAGTTCTCTGAAGACTCTGCAGTGGTTGGGTGTATAAGAGAGATGGTGAGAGATGGTGGTCGACTTCAGGAGGAAGACGATGCTCCACAACCGCTGAGAGTTCTGGGAGAGGATGTGGACATGGTGGAGGAGTTCCTGGGTGTGTCCATAGACAACAGACTGAACTGGAAGGCCAATATCAACGCTGTGTACAAGAAGGGGATGAGTTGACTATTTCTTGAGGAAACTTCGATCCTTCAACGTGTGCAGCAAGATGTTGGAGATGTTCTACCAGTCTGTTGTGGCTAGTGCACTTTACTTCGCTGTAGTCTGCTGGGGGAGCAGCATTGGAGCCGGAGACACCAACAGACTTAATAAACTGGTTAAGAAGGCCGGCTCCATCATTGCCTGCAAACAAGACATTCTGGAAAAGGGGGTAAGAGGACACTGAAGAAATTATTATCCATATTGGATAACCCGGACCACCCTCTCCACCACCTCCTGCAGGGACAGCGGAGCACTTTCTCCAACAGACTGATCCAGCTCCGCTGTCACAAGGACAGATACAGAGAACCTTCCTGCCCACTGCCATTAGATAATAAATCACCTCTGGCCAGACCATCATTCACTTGATTACACACCACTACACTGTTGCTGTTTGCTGTTGGTTGATCTTTGCACTACTGTTTAGTTTACCTAGTTAGTTAATTTAATACTATTCTATTTCATTGTATATACTGTGCATTTTTATTGTTATTTTATTTTCTTTATATTTAATATGTTTTACTCTGTTATTTTATTGTATATATTGTACATTTGTCATACTTAATATTTTTATTTTTACTGTTACTTCGTTTACTGAAGTATATCTTTGCTGCTGTAACAAACAAATTTCCCCTGGGGATGAATAAAGTATCTCTATCTATCTATTCTCCTGCCCTTCGTTCTCTTTCCTCGTCTCTCCCGCGTGTGTGTAAATCGCTCACTCCAGTCAGGAAACTTGTCAGAATACCCATGATGATTGGCTGAGCTGCATCACGTGATGTGATTTACAACGCATTGGTCGGTGTGTTTCCTGCACCGCTGAATGAGTGCCATAAAGGCTGGAAAAGCTGCGCCGGTTAAAATAGAAGCGCTCCGTCAAAATTGTATAATTGTCAATTATCTATCGGTTTTAGGTCAACAGGGGCTGATGGCTTTCAATAGCCACCCGAGCTGCTTCAGAGCTGACCTGAAGCTGCAGCTCAGTGGACCCGAGCATATACACAAACTTAGGTTTGTAATCCAATTCTGAAACCAGACAAGAACATGGAAGATGTAAGTTGTTGTCATGACTGTAAGCTGTCAGGGAAGAAAACAAACATTTAATTTAAGTTTATTTCTCTAGCCCAAAATCACAAATTTGCCTCAGAGGGATTTCCAATCTGTACACGTGACATCCTCTGTCCTTGGACCCTCGCATCGGCACAGGAAAAACTCCCTAAAACCCCTTTTAATAATAATAACAGCAGTGGATATAATGGAATGACAGTAAAAGTATTAATAGTAGCAGTAATAGCCAGGATCATGGCAAAGGTATAACCATGATCCATGGATTTAAATGTAAGTTACAGTAATATGAAGCAGTTACAAGCTGATGATCATTCTGATTTAAAAAAATATTGATCCAATCAACACTTTAATTTGATTTCAGATTAACAGTCACATTAAACCTCACAGCTCTGATTTACCAGAACTTTATTATATTTATATTTTACCAGTGGTGCTTATGTTTACTTATATATTTTTTAATTTATTTTAACAGTGTGTCGCTGAAGCGGCGTCATTTATCCAAAAGTCAAAACAGATGTTCTGAGCACGATCAAGAAAAGATCTCACACACTTTAACATCCCACTTAATTAAAACGGCAACGTACTCGAGGTACTGTGCCCATAAAATACCATCCGTCACTGTCCAAGACCTTGCGAACAGTCTTGTACAGGCCACATCCAGTCATCCTGTGGGCACAGACGGGGCAGCTGATGGTGCACTGCCCTGTCTGTGCACCACCGCTTTGTTTTCCTCGGTGACGGCCATGAGGAAGATAAGGCTGTGATGGCCGATTTCTTCTTCTGGTCATGTACCTCTTCAGGTGGTCCATAAGACTCGCTCTGTGACTTAACTCTGCAGTTTAGATGACTTTCTTCAATAAAGTGCCTCAGAACAGCATATTTATCAGTTTCATGATTTTTTTTTCATGAATACCTGATGCTTTCACCACTTTACTGCCTAAAGGTGCATTTTCACATTTTCATGAATACCACTTTAATGACAAAGGTGCATTTTCACATTTTATGCTCTTAAGACATTTCAGGCGGAGGCCAAAAGTGGATTTTTTTTAATTAAAGAAAGCATAGTTTAGATGATTTTCTTCAATAAAGGGACTTGGAACTTCATATTTATCAGTTTGATGATGTTTTCATGAGAACCTGATGCTTTCACCACTTTAAAGCCAAAGGTGCATTTTGACCTTTTATGCTCTTAAAAGACATTTCAGGCGGAGGCCAAAAGTGGATTTTGTGAAAGAATACATAGTTTACTTGATTTTCTTCAAAAAAGTACATCAGAACAGCAGATACTACAGTTTAATACTATTTTTGTCCTTAACTGGGGACTTATTCACCATCGGACTATTTAAGTTGAATGAAGAAACTTTGGGACAGATGGATCATTGGGCTCAGGGTACAATTTGTGAGTGTTGAGCTTGTTTATTGTGTCAGAGTGTAAGTGATAACCCCTCGGCTTTTGTTTGCTGTCTGCCGTCCAAGTCAGACGTGATGAAACCATCAGCGTTTTATTACATAATCCATTTTGACATAACAATTGTCATTACTAATTTGTTGTGGTATACTTCAGTCAACTGAGGTGACAGGTTAGTGAGTCCCTGAAATATAGTGCAACACAATAATAAGTTCATACAACGACTTACTTACTGAACACTAGGTGATCCGTCCAAACTTATTGTAGTTACAAAAGAAGATTAAAGCAAATGACAAATATTTGACAAAGTCCACATTAGGGAGGGTCGTTACAGTCCGGGCCAGGAGGCTCTGAGGTTGAGGAGAATCAACACGTCACAGGCAGCCAAGCAGTAAACTCCCAACTCGTTCAGCGCAGACTCTGGTCGAGGATCCCCTGCACTGGCCCAATCTGTCCCTTCCTCCTCTGACTCCTTGAGGAGATTCCTCAGCAGAATAGCAGAGCCCACGTTAAGACACAAGATGATGCACGCCTCCTTAACACTGTGGGGGGTGAGGGGAGAAAATATCTTAAATACACATTAAGGGCTTTGTTTTACTACTTTGTGTATTAGTGTCTGTAGATTTCTCCTAAATCCACCAAAAGTTACCATTAGATAATTTAAACATAACATTTCAGAAAACTTGTAATACAAAAAATATTTTTCTTAATGTCAGTAATCTACTGGTGATATCAGTTCATTTTTTTACCCTATTCACCTGTAGTGTCTTCAAAATGTCTGTAATTTTACAAAACATATCTTTAAAGGCCTAAAGGAGATTTTCTCAGACTCTGATCCAGAAAACTCCACTTCAGTAGCTCTTATATACACCAAACTTTACAATTTCATCCTTTCTATATTCTGAAGGTTTTTACAGAGGGGCTTGTTCACATATCATTCATAGCCTCATTTATACTACATTTTATTACTAAAAACATGGAGAATATGTATTTTTTTATGTCTGTTGACAGTATTTTTTCATTTATGGAGTGATAAAAAGAGATCGTAAATTCCCTCTGTAAAAACCTTTGACTCATTAGAGTCAAAGGTGACAGTATGTCAAGGTTTTTACCTGGCTTTATCCAATGTTCAGATTTCTGTTCTGGAAACATATGCAAATCTGCACATATTTATTAAGATAATGCCTCATTTGCATATATAAACATACTTTTTCAAAGAACTTGTAAGACAAAAAATAATTTGTCTTAATGTTAGCAATCATATGGGGAAGTTTCAATTAGTTATTTTTACCCTATTCACCTGGGGTGTCTCCCCTTAACAGATAACATGTTTTTTTATAAATGGCAAATAACCCCATCACCTCCAGGAAAGAGCTCCTCGGTCCCAGGTGTTCGCAACAGCAGTTATAACATTTCATGAAGACCAGGTGTTATCAATATTGAGACTAAATTATAGTATAATTGTATGATGGCTATTCAAACACTTTGGATTATTACCCTGTTAATTGGTGGAGTCGTCCCTGCACATACAGAGCTAATCATTCATCAACAGACATTACATATAAAGCAGGTTAGGAGAATAATCCTCATGTTCTCAGAGCGCGATCTCACTGAACTGACACATCTATCTGTGGTGTGGTTCTTCAGGTCTGTTCTCATCTTCTCTTTCGTTTTCTTATTACTTGTTACTATTGTCACGGCGACAGGAGACGCACGTCTTTTTAAATACCTCCAATACTGGACTGATGCCGCTAATTAGTGGAATAGATTGGCTTTTCAATATTTTTTTTTATGGATCTTGAACATGAAAATTGAGGCCATGTGTTGATGCTTGTTTTGTATTTCATGAAAGGTTTTTGATTAGTGGCATTTCAGTGCAACAAACAAATTTAAATATGATTAATGTTTTGTTTTTTTAGCTGTAACTTTGCTACACAACACTATTCATTTACACGTTTAATTCTTGTGTATCCCTCTGAGCTCTGATATCCTTGGAGGATCAAAATACTGGCATAAAATTATATATTAACTAGTGCTGGGCAACGATTACAATTTTTTAAAATTTAATCGCAAGATTTCTTTACGATTAATCGCATTGTTATGGCAAAGTTCAATAATGAATTCAAAAGCAGTGTATTGCGCACTTTTATTTTAAAAGTACTGCTATATGAACAAAAGTGCAATAACATTTATTTTGCAAACACTTTAAACAAATAAGGTGCTTTTTAACAGCAGCATTCCCTTTACGCAGTAGCAGTTAAAATACAGTTATGATTCTGATAATACATATTCAGCCGGTGTTCACAACTTTATTTTCATGTGTGTAATAGATGCAATTTTAAATATACACCTTGAAAACTGAAAACCTATCTGTCATGTTTTTTTCCTTTTTTTATGTTTGATAAATTCTCAGTAGCGATAACTAAATGATATGCTTATTATACATATTACAAACATAAAAACTTTAAAAAAAAATTTAAATTAATCATTTATTTTTTGGTATTTTGGTCAGACACATGCAACGCTGATTACCGTAATATGTGTGGTATTTGTTATAAATGTACGTTGGTACATAGAGGGTGATAAGAAGCTGTACCTGGAGGGGCTTAGGACCCAGGGGAATGTAGGTGAAGCATGGAACCTGTAGTCTGTACCCTGGCAGTAACCTGCATGAGGAAGTTATGCTAATAAAGAGTTGCAGTTAAGAGCAGTTTGTTCCCACGTGCTTTTCATTTAAAAACACGACAATATGTATTTTGATATTGTCACGTTTGATCCTATAACGAGACGATCGCGCGTGTGTGTGTGAGACAGGAGGGACCGACGGTGACGGAGTAAAGGGGGGTTCCGGCGGCAGCAGC
Organism: Anarhichas minor; assembly: GCF_050575085.1. Lineage (NCBI taxonomy): Eukaryota > Metazoa > Chordata > Actinopteri > Perciformes > Anarhichadidae > Anarhichas > Anarhichas minor. The sequence goes on from NW_027466501.1 coordinate 3,075,269, forward strand.
AGCAGGAAGTGACGCCACACAAACACAGCTGTTCACTGCTTGCTGCCCGGTTGTGTTAAAAATGTCCGCTTAATAATTTTTTTTAAAACTGCGTTAACGCGCGCTAAAATAATTGTCGGCGTTAATTACTGAATGCGTTAACGTGATAATAACGCGTTAACTTGCCCAGCACTAATATTAATATAATTTTTCACTTTCCACTTTAAATCTTTTAACCAACTTCTAGCAAATATTCATTAATTTCCTGAATTGGAACCCTTTAAATGCTAGTTTGTTTATATATTCCCTTTGACAATGGCATTATGTATTGGCATTTAATGGGTTCAAATTCTAAAAAATAAATGAATATTTAGAAGTGATGATAGGACAATAATATGAACATATAATATGTCTATGACAATTTTTTTATGCAGATATTTTTGTCCTCTACAGACATCAGAGCAACTTTTTTTTTTAAAGTGAGGCACAAGGGTTCAGGAAGCACAGTGCAGATTTCTCAACGGAGAAAAGAGGTACACACACACACACACACACACACACACACACACACACACACACACACACACACACACACACACACACACACACACACACACACACACACACACACACACACACACACACACACACACACACACACACACACACACACACACACACACACACACACACACACACACACACACACACACACACACACACACACACTTACTGCTTAAAGAAGTTCTCAGGTCTTTTGCAGTAGTGACCAAACAGAGGAAATAGATTTCTGGTCATGTCGAACTGAAGCTGAGCTGCCCCACCTTCACTGAAATGATTAGACAGGATCACCTGATGGAGAGACATAATGACATGTTTAGACAGTTTCATTGTAACTACATGGCAAGACAAACCACTGTCTTTTTTAAATTTATTATTATTTTTATTTTTTTATGAGTCGGGAAGCAGACAACAAAGTTTGACTTTACTTTATATGTTAGATTAAAGAGAAATGCAGTCCCCTCGTCCTAAATCAATACTAGAATAGTTCCTTGTTTTATAAATGAAGCAGTGCACCAGTTGAAGAAGTGGCAGTGAGTGTGTTGGACCAATCAGCGACGGTCATCCCTGCAAACCCCACCCTGAAAGATACTGTACTAGAAAGTGGGGGGTTAATTCACCCTCAAAATCCCTTCGACACCTTATATTCTCTTTTATATTATGTGTCAGTGTAAAATGTTGCGGTATCTAAACTGCCCTCAAAAAGCCTGACTGTGTGATATCTACTTTGTGGTGTGTTTTTATATGCTTTCACGAAACACAAACAGTCCGATGAGGTTGTAATGCGTATTCATCTCTTACATCCTGGTAGAGGATGGTGTCGAGTCTCTCCGCCAGACCCTGCCAGGCCAGTTGGAATAGAGAAAGACTCAGGACCTGATGAAGGTTTAACAACCTGTCCCTCACACACAGCATCATGGGACATGCTGAACTGGACAGGGTCATGGTGGACTGGTCCTGTTGGGGTGGTAGGGACAACCACCTAAAGAAAAGACAAAGTAAAGGCAAGAAGGAGAATAAATCAGTGCAAACCGTTATTCTTTGGCCTCCGTGTTTAGTAACATTAGCAGAACAAGAGCTATAGAAGAATAAAATAATCTCTCTTTAAAACAATGCAGGCAAAAGCTTAGCAATAATTAGGTTCAGAATGTCATTGCTCCAAGAGTTGGTTGCCAATTTCTCAAAATGGTTGCCAATGGCAACTTGTCAACCTTGCAACCCTTACTGTCAAACGTTCAGCTCAGATCTGAGTCAAACACCACACCAAGATTTCTTGCTTGTTGGTTTAGGGTATGTTCAAGGGAATTTTGCGACTAGTTTTTCTCTCCATGCTTTAAAATATATAACTAAAATTTCAGTTTTATCCTGGTTGAGCTGAAAAATGTGGTTTGACATCCAGACATTAATGTCTAAAATACATTTAAAAGGGAATCAATTGGTCCTGTGTAAAATGTAGGGACACGGCCACGTAAAGTTGTAAACTACGGAAAGAGATGCCATGTCTATTGATGACATGGCATCTCAGAGTAAAAAGGTAACATATAGATTAAAAAGAAGTGGACCTATAATAGAGCCTACACGCTTTGAGGAAAACCAATTTGTTCATTTTTCACTCAACTACCACAGTTTTTTTCCAGTTGTTTTCCCCCAAATCAATACATTGTAAGTTTATATGAGAGCACTATACAAGAAGACTGCCACTGCCAATGGCTGAGGTAATTTGGCATGCAGATGAGAGGGCACTTTTGTTGCTAGTGTGCCATTGGTTAAGCCAACCTTAGTGCCTACTCCTAATTTAGGTTTAGAGACTGTTTCAAAAGATGAGCCAAGGCAACTGAAAATAACGTGATACAATTGCATGATCCAAACTGGTGTTAAAACTCAGAGGTCTTGGTAACTCCATCTACAACTGGCTATTTTATTTTTGACAGGCAGCTGCCGGATTATGAGAATAGGTAATCCACACGCATCTACAATAACTCTCAGGACAGGCCCACAGCAAGGATGCTGTCTGGGTCCACTACTGTAAAAATAACATTTCTTTTGACAATCAACACTTGAAATGATGAAGGCACACGACTGTGCTGCTAAACATGACAACAATAATGTCATACAATTTTCTGATGCCACCAGATTGATTGGACTGAACAGAGACAGTATTGAGTGACAGTGATGCCTATAGAACCATAGTGGAAGACCGAGCCCGATGGTGTCATGACAACAACTTAATTTCAATAGGACAAAATGAATCATTGTCGACTTTAGAAAACCCAGAGGGGATTATATTCCTATTTCCATATACGGGTCATCTATTGAGATTGTTGACAGTTTTAAATTCCTGGGTTTGGAACAGAACAGAAAAAAACTAAGGAGGACTATAAAGATAGCCACTGAAATCATTGGCACAGAATTACCACAGCTCTCCCAAACATCTGTTTACATTCAATTGACAAGGCCTTCTAGCAGCAGTGGTAAATGTGACCGGAGCAAAGAAGGAAATCAGGTGAGGAACATGAGAGATGTCAACAGCCATTGACAAAATACTAACTTTCCAAAGACAGATGATTCCTCTACAAAAGGCTACATGTCTGGTGTTTTAGAGGAATCTCATGGACTGATGCTGCCCTCTGTAGAATGTAGCATTACAACTAGGGGTGTTAATAATTAACCTAACACTAGGATAGGTTAAATGCAGAGGCTAAATTATTCCACTGTGTGACAACAATTTGACATCGATTTGCTTATACAGACTCTGAAGTGGTTGTATTAATGAACTATTTGTCTGAGACCAGGTTGTAAAAGAGTATGAAAAATGTGCCAATTTATTAAAAAGTTGATCTCCTGGAAGTATATAGCCGGCTCTCTTTATTAAAATCACTAGCATAGAGTTCATATCTGTCCTAATATAGTGGACTCTTCATGGATTTAAGGACATAATTAAACAGGACTGGTGGTGTAGTGTGAAGTCAGCACGAACTGTTAGGTTATGGGACTCACAGGGATATAACTCTGATATTACTCATGGTAAGTGTGACATGTTTTCAACGAAACATAGTGTAACCATGATAATGCAGCGCCATTTTGGGGTTAAAGGTGATATGATGTCAGTGCTTGTGGGTTATGTTTTTGGGAGTGTGGATTTAACGGCAACTTTGGTGTGCAGCCAAAAAAGACACGTGTGCTGACTTCGTTAATCCCGGCGCTCCTACACTAACCTATTAAAACATAATGTGAATGGTACTCATCAACAGACCGATGTCTTACCTGTCTTGTCCGTACGGCTTGGCTTTTTCCGTGATTTCTCTCATGGTCCATTCAAGAAGCCTTCCCATCATGTCTCCTTTCAGTCGATCCAGCAAAGCCAACAGGCCTTCAAACAGCGAGCCCTCCAGAGAGGCCAGGCGACCCACTTCCATCACCCCCAGGCCTCCCAGCACCACTTCCTCGCCAAGTGAAACCGCTGCCTGCTGCAGCTGCAGGAAGAACTGAAAATGAAACAAAGGAACTGGTGAACACACAACCCTCTTCTGGCCGGTCTCTGGCAGCACTGTGCAGCTCGTTTCTCACATGAAACTTATAGGGCTATGTTTTTGTGGCGGAACAGAGCACAAAGCATAGCGCTCATCCTGACATGTGTCCTAGTTTTCAAACTGTCAAGTACTGAAGGCTGGCATTGAACCCTTGATCAATTGAAGTATATGGGAGCCACGTGTAACAGCAAAACTATATCAAAACTTGAGTTTAAAAACTCTCGTGCTGTATATTCCAAGTGTGTTTTATCCAGTCATATGCTCTACTTTCCAAACACATGCATCCCCACTAAAGTCTTACTATTTAAAATACTTTGGACTCTCCTCAACAATGAGACTGTTTACAGAAGTATTTCAAATTTTAAGACTTTAGCTAAAAAAGCATGTGTTTGGGAAGTAGTGAGTTTAATACTGGATAAATGCTTAAAAAAAAGTTGTGTGAGAGTCTGTGAACACATTTTTTGCTGGTAACAAAATTTAATTTAATTTATTATACTATATTGATCCCTTTAAGGGGGAAATTTGTCTCTGCATTTGACCCATCCCTGTATATAGGGAGCAGTGGGCTGCCAATGACAGGCGCCCGGGGAGCCGGGGGTTCAGTGTATTGCTCAGGTACACTTCGACACGTGACACGTCCCAGTCAAGGATCGCACCGTTGACCTTCCGGCTCCCAGACAACCCTCCTAACCCAGTGAGCCACGGTCGCCCCCCCCCCCCAAAAAAAAAACCCCATTTACTTCAATTTATCAAGATTTTTGATTGACTCCAACTTTTGATTCTGTGTTTGCCGTGGAGGAATGTGAGAAAAACATTATTTTCAAGAATTCAAGAACACGGGCTGAGAAGATGATATACAAATGGTCATTTTGTGGGTGAAGTATTTTAAGCTACAGTTTCTGTGCTGCTGCTTGTGTTTAGAAAACATTTAACAAGTGTGACATCTTTTATTCAATGAAAAAATTGTTTGTAATATAAACAAAAACATGTTTTTCCTTTTTCAAAGTAGGCATTCACAAAAGTTGCATTTCGGTATTTGGGCACCAATACAAGAAACATTTCCCATCCTGCTAAGGAAACAGCATTTTCTTGAAGCAGCTTGATGTTCACACCTCGCCAGGGTTAGTTTGTATTTATGGTGACCAGACTGTTGCAACAAAATATATGTGTGAGATTTCTTTCTAAATTACATTACCGTATCTATTTGTATAATAGTGAGGGAATTTGACTAGACTGTTATTGTTTGACAGCATCTTTTGACAGTGACTATTTTATTTTAAGATGATTCGAATTCGTGATGAGCATCACAATGTTGTGATGCTCTGATAATCTACTGCACTTAATCTAACTTGGTTAAGATTTTCCTTTTGCATTCAAGGTTTTGAGCACAATTATAGGGGAACAGAACATTTTTTGTTGAAACAACTTTTCTGCATGCTCATTTTTCAAGCCCCATTTTGTTTGTTTTGTGACACTCACCACATTATCTCCCCAGTCTCCCAGAATGGTGGAAATGTAGTTAACAGCATTGAGGATGGCACAATAACGGGCACCCAGCGGGCAGCGAGACTCCTCCTTCATCACCTGGACAAAAAATAAAATAACTATCAACCACCTCTGTCTGTCATTTCTCTCTTGCCCTTATCTCTTTAAGAATTCTAATTGATTTAAAAGGGCTGACTGACAGCCTTAAACAGCCCACTTCAAAATATCCAAACTATCCATCAAATTTAAAATTACCAGCAGACAAAAATCTAGAATATCCCCATCACATTCATGCCAGGAACAGGATGGAAACTTTTTAACTAGAGAGGACGGTAACACTGATTTCCATCCTGGTGCTGATTTAAAGGAAATGTATCTCATTGTTCTGACATTATTGCTCAGTTAAAGCATTAACGAGAGGTCCACTGTGAGGACAATTCATTGTGATGTGAATTTCAGATGAAATGCCCAGTTCTGTTGTCTAACTCACCATAATTTCTTTAATCATGAGTTGAGTGCCTCTGTCCCTCTTCTTGACCATCTTTCCTTCATTACTTGAGTGTTTTTCTTTCAGTAATACCAGAGTCTCTCTGTCATTGTTACCTGGGTGAGTCGTATGCGGAAGTCATCCACCAGTTCTCTCTGTAGCCCCAGAAACTTGAGTTGTGCAGAAGGACAGGGCAAGGCCCGGTACCGCTCTACAGAATACAGCAGGATGACAAAAAAATAAAGACTTTTACTTAAAATGTTTTAGAAGCTCTAACAGCAAACAATACTATCCTGTATGCTTTAAAAGGCGCACTGTGACGTTGTTCACCACTTGTAAAGCTACAGAGTAATGCTGTTATGCACAAGTCATCATTTGTTGGTGATAAAAGTAAGAAACGCATCAATGTGCCTGTAAAAGGAAGGGAAGAAGAGGAGTGCTAGCTGGCAACATAAACAATGTAGGTTTCAAAATGTGCCAAACATTCTCTGTAAATGTTTTATTTAGGAAATTTGTCAGACCTTAGTTGCCTTTTTTCATTTGTTTATGGTAATTCAGTTCACAAACTAACAGTAAACAAATATAGAAATATTACAAAAACAGTACAGAATTTACATAGACAGACATACACAGAAAACAACAGGACACCTACACAGAAAAAAATACAGGTACAACATATAACCAAGGTACAACAATTCTTTACATAATGATATTTATTTATTGTTATTTATGAGGGCTTTTAATAGCCTTTATTTGGCTATAAAGTTCAAAGTGGTAACGCCGTTAACCTCGCTGAGAGAACATCATAATAGTACTGTAATAATATTAATATATTAGTGGCCTGTATCACCTAATGCAATCCAATATTACTGTGCAGTTTTTAATTATCAGAGAGATACCTGATTTTGATTTAATCTTTTGATGAAATGACTAATGTAGAAGATACAGCGTTGGCTATCGTAGTGTTAGAGAAAGATTGAGATGGCTGTCAGTCAGCATTGATCCTGGAGTTTATTCATTCCTCCTGATAGCACCACAGAAAACAGCCGACTGAACGGAACGTTAATGTTACATCCACAGCTATTAATAATGTTACGTCAGCAAACCTTATACATGCATGTTTTTGTAGTTTGTCTCAATTGTTTTGTTCTGCTTCTTGTCCAATTCTCAGTGGGCTTTCAATGTGTTTTTTACAAGAACGTTAGATAACATTACATACAGAGACAGAACGTTACTGAATGTAAGACGCAGATATTATCAATATTTCCAACTGAAGAGACAGTATACACCGGTTTACTGACTCCTCAGCCAGAAATATTGTGGCTACTATTTAATAGTGATGTGTCCTTGGACTGGAAATGGTTCGCGGGTTTGGCGTGCGATTCGAAATATAAGGGGCACGAAACGCAATGGATCCCCCCTCACATTTTGTGGACTTGGGACTTTATTGCGTGTTTGTTTGCAATCTATTCGAGCATCACCAATATCATTCATTTATTTATACAATTCCAAGCTTCACACACCAAAGCCATGGTGTCATTATAATCACTCTGCCTGTTTTACATGTATTGTCCACTTGATGACACAGTAGAGCAAATGAAGCCCATGAGTAAACCAATTGGATGGAAAGCTTCAATACTTCATGAAGCTTCATCTCGCCATCACTACTATTTAAGTGGTAGACTTACAGATTCCCCCCCCCCCCCCCCCCATGCCACTTTAAGTGCTCTAGCTACTACAGAAGAACAGAAAAACAAGCACCTGCTGTATTACATGTACAGTGGGGAAAAAAAGTATTTAGTCAGCAACCAATTGTGCAAGTTTTCCCACTTAAAAAGATGAGAGATGCCTGTAATTTTCATCATAGGTACACTTCAACTATGAGAGACAGAATGGGGGGAAAGAATCCAGGAAATCACATTGTAGGATTTTTAATGAATTAATTGGTAAATTCCTCGGTAAAATAAGTATTTGGTCACCTACAAACAAGCAAGATTTCTGGCTCTCACAGACCTGTAACTTCTTCTTTAAGAGGCTCCTCTGTCCTCCACTCGTTACTTGTATTAATGACACCTATTTGAACTCGTTATCAGTATAAAAGACACCTGTCCACAACCTCAAACAGTCACACTCCAAACTCCACCAAGACCAAAGAGCTGTCAAAGGACACCAGAAACAAAATTGTAGACCTGCACCAGGCTGGGAAGACTGAATCTGCAATAGGTAAGCAGCTTGGTGTGAAGAAATCAACTGTGGGAGCAATTATTAGAAAATGGAAGACATACAAGACCACTGATAGTCTCCCTCGATCTGGGGCTCTCGATCTGGGGCTCTTTAAAAATCAGACGATGTGATTTTCTGGATTTTTTTTTTCTCATTTTGTCTCTCATAGTTGAGGTATACCTATGATGAAAATTACAGGCCTCTCTCATCTTTTTAAGTGGGAGAACTTGCACAATTGGTGGCTGACTAAATACTTTTTTTCCCCACTGTATATGTTGAATGCTATTACAAAATAAGAGCGTTCTGACGGTGAGATGTAAATAAGCTGAGTTGAGCGGTCTTACCGGTGATGACCTGTAAAAGAGTCATGAAAGTCTCAGCACAATCTGGAGCCTTCATCTCGTCCATATCGCTGATATCTTTGTACTGAGAGCTCCACGCTCCCTCAGCCGACAGCATGGCGTCCATTTTCTCCACTGCCACTGTATACACACAGGGGTACAGGGTTGGTTCACTGCAGAGGACGTGTTTAGACACCGCATTTCTAATCATGTGACTAGTAGTATGTTTCTATAGTGTGATGTCAATAAAACACATGTCTGTGCCTCTGTTGACATGCTGATCTTTATTTATTTTAGCTTGTAATTTACTAAGCTGTAGAAAGATTTTTAAATGTTGTTGTTGTATTAAGTCTTTTTTTATTAATTATTAGATACAGCAATTCTATTTTGAATTTTAAAGTACAGGTCAACAGAAGCACAGCAGACTGAAGGCTTCAGTTTCTGTACTCCAAAGATCTTTTGTAAGGGAAGAACCTCCACTCTGTAATAACACTGTACACGTGTTTTTGCAGTTCCGACAAATCCAACATAGTGATGCATCTTCTCTCTGGTGGATTCACATTCAGTCACATTCTCAGAGTTTGACCTTTATTCATATCAAACCAATAAATTAAGCTGAATAGGAACAGGCCCTTCAGTATTTTGGACCTTCAGACCTTCAGTATTTTGATTGGACAGAACCATGAATATTAGAGGACTCAGGTCGGAATCAGGGCCAACAAAACTTGATCAAGAGACCTAAATAATTGTGCTGCAGGGAGTAAAAAATAAATAAATAAGGGAAGTTCGGAAGATTGAAGCAGATGCATGGTGAGGTAGAGCTCCATATCGGTCACAATTAGCTCATGACATCTTAGGCTCAATTCCTGAAATGAAGGCCTGATCAGCATGTAACAGCACCGTCAGTCCAAGTCAAGTCTGCAGAACCTGCAATCTTGTCGATGAACAAATTTACTTTTCTTTTCATCAATAATGCCACATGCAGATTCCAATGGTGAGCAATTCAACAGTAAAACAAGAATCAAAACATCTCAACCTGCTCCTCAGCACCTTCTTTTCACTGTTAGAATCCACTCAATTAATCCAAGCTGAATCTGTTTTTACAGCCACCCTTTTGTCCACATGGGTGAGTGTGGAGTAGTTTGTAATGTGTAATAAAAGAATGCATGAAAGAAACAACTAAATGAGCCTATACCCAGAATAGGGAATGTGACATAAAATGTAGATAGAGAACTATAAAAACCAATGCAATACGCATTTCCAAATGTTGCTTTCCAGAAGCAAAACTAATTTAAAAAAAACAAACAGACTATCATAATTACATTGTCATTGGTACAAGCACTCCTCCATTGCCACCAGGTTTGGAGTGATGCAGACGCTGTAGTAAAATTGCCACGGTCTCAATTTAATCCAAACATAAATTGCACTTCAACTAATAATAAACCGACTTAATAATAATGAAGTAACTAAAATATGCTTTTGACTAATAATCACACTAATGAGTGACATAACACTGTTCCGGACCCTCACACTTACTCTTCTTTTCCACAGTTAGCCACTTCTGAAGGATCGCGTCTTCGAGCAGGAGGTGGAGCAGACCGGGCAGCGCCGCATGATACGACTGGTTGCTCCGCAGCTCCTTCTCAAACTGCAGCACCTCCTCCACCAAGTGACAAAAGAGCACATCGTCGTACAGCAGCCTGGAGGCGTCACTGGCCACCTTCTCCTGAACCAGAGACAGCAGGCCTCGACACAGCTCCACCTGCACGCACAAACGCATGCAACACTTACTGTGCTAGAGGGAAAAGTATACCTGTATGAAAGCCCTGAGAGGGCAGTGAGAAAAAATAATGTAATGATCCATTTTCTGATCTTACTTGTTTTAACTGTTTAAGAGCTAAAAACAGGTTAAAAAAGGTTTTGCCAGGATCATTTTTCTAAGTTCCTTAAAAACAAAGTTTTTACAGGTGGGAAAAAAAGTTTTGTCAGGTAAAGAAATCACTTTTTTTCAGGTTTGTTTCAATTTACATAACTTAACACAAAAAACTCACTTTGAGAACCATTTGGAACATGAGGTAGTGGTGCACAGTTGAAATGCAACAAGAATGACTTGTCTTGACGAAAAAACAAATTTACCTGCCAAAACTTTTAAAGTAACTTAGAAAAACTATCCTGGCAAAACTTATTTTTCTCCACCTGTTTTACAAATCTCACTGGCCTCTCAGGGCTTCTGTAGAAAGGAGATAAAGCAGTCAGTTTGAGCCTGTTACAGCACAGCATACCATGGCACTGATGGGGGCCCCAGCTCGGTCTAGGATAGGTTGTATCTTTTCCTCCATGAAGGTGGAGCTGTTCCCCATCCACATGAGAACTTGTGTGAGGTACCACTCTGGCTGAAAAATGCACAGACAGATGAGGAGCTTTGCCAAAGACTTCAGACAATTTTCTACTATTATTTTAGTGTCTCTCTGATCTAATTGCCTCTCTTTCTAGAAGTAAAAATGACAGACATGTCAGTATCTATGGAAAAATACAAGTTATATAATAAAAAGTGTGAAATCAACATTCATAGAGTTCCTGTGTCTTGCTTTAAAGCATTTCATGGTGAATACGTTTTCTGTTGTTGTCCCAGGCTAAATATTCTTTGTATGAATTGAAATGTATTTATGATATATATATATATATATATATATATATATATACACATATATATATATACACATTCAATAATAATTCTGGTTATAATTACAATTCATGTATGAATGACCTACAGTACGTTTATGTGTCAAACCTTGCTAGGATTATACACAAAGTGAAGATAGTCCATTTGGTTTCACTGGTGTGTATCAACTTGAGGGTGCAAGTCTGACATTTATTTAAGTGTTTGCATTTGTATGTGTGTGTGTCCTTGAGCAAGACACTTAACCCCAAAATTGCTCCCGTAGGTGTGCCTACGGTGTAGAAATTTGATAGACTCTGAATTGTAAGTCGCTTTGGATAAAAAGCGTCTGCTAAATGACTGTAATGTAATGTGTGTGTGTGTGTGTGTGTGTGTGTGTTCGTGTGATGTGCGTTCCATTTGTGACAGACCTTGCTGAGGGAGTTGGTCTGTCGATTCCCGTAGAAATGGTATTTGAACCTCCTGCTAAGCGGCAGCAGCATGATCTGGATGGGCAGACAGAGGGGGGTGGCTTGGGATGGGGGTGTGGCTGGAGAAGCAGGCTGGTTAGGGGGGGCAACTTGACAAGAGGCCAGAGCCCTCTGGGATACAAGGTCATCACTGCCAGGGAAAGTTAAAGGAAACAAACACTGGACATCAAGTTGCAAATCAATGGACAACGTTGGTATCCACATTTTTGTCCAAAGCACTTTACAATTTGGTGATGTTGTTGCCTTATTGGTGCAAGTATCATGATTTTAGCATATGGGTCGGCTGCAATTTGCACATTTATTTCTATTATATTGTTTGGCATGTTTATGGCTGCAAGTTGCAGTGTGTTGTTCCAGCCATTTCCCATTTGTTCTATACCACAAATTGCATCTTTGAGGACAATAAAGTTCTCTAAACTAAACCGAATATTTGCCTCTCACTCACCCACACATCAGAAACTTGCCATCCCACTTTACTATGAACCAAAAATGTCAACCTGTAGGTGGCACTTGACGAGGGGATCATCAAAGTCACTGGGATACACTGTCTTGTACGCCATGAATGTCTGTGCCAAGTTTCATGGCAACCCATCTGGTAGATGTCAAGATATTTATTTTGACCATTTTGCCCTGCTGGTGGCCCTTGCTGAAAAGTATTCATAGCCTGATTTATACATTTTATCACTAAAAACATGTAGAAAATTGATTTTTTTTTTTTTTAAATGTCTGTTGACAGTATTTTCTGATTTATGGAGTGATACAAAGAGATATCCAAAATTCACTCTGTAAAAACCTTTGACTCGGATATGTCAACAACATCAAACAAGAATGTTGAACCTCGCTTTATATCTAATGTTCTGATTTATGTTCCGGAAATGTATGTAAATTAGCACATATTTAATAAGATAATGCCTCAAAGTCTCCTCTGCGAATCGCCACCTTATCGTGGTGGAGGAGTTTGAGGGGCTCAGTGATCCTGGGAGCTATGTTGTCCGGGGCATTAGCCCCTGGTAGGGTCTCCCAAGGCAAACTAAGAGCGGTTCAAAACGACCCTAATGATAAGCAGCCCACGGACTACGGTCACCTCGCCCGGACCAGGGAAACCGGGGCAAAGGCCGGGCCTTTGCCCATGGGGCCCGGTCGGGCTCAGCCCGAATAAACACCATGGAGCAGCCACCCTGTGGACCCATCACCCGCAGGGACACGCATCGGGGTCGGGTGCTATGCAGACCGGGCGGTGGGTCGGGCGGGAGGCCCAGGCATGCCGATCGCCGGCGACATAGACTAGCTCTAGGGACGTGGAACGTCACCTCGCTAGCGGGGAAAGAGCCGGAGCTGGTGCAGGAGGTGGAGCGATACCAGCTAGAAATAGTTGGACTCACCTCCACACACAACGTTGGCTCTGGAACCAAGCTCCTGGAGAGGGGTTGGACTTTGTCCTTTTCCGGAGTTGCCCAGGGTGAGAGGCGCCGGGCGGGAGTGGGGATACTCACGAGCCCCCGGCTGAGCGTCGCTGTGTTGGAGTTCTCCCCGGAGAGCGAGAGGGTCGCCTCCATGCGCCTACGGGTTGCGGGGAGCAAGGCTCTGACTGTGGTTTGTGCTTATGCACCAAACAGCAGTTCGGAGTATCCGGCCTTCTTGGAGTCGGTGGGAGGGGTCCTGGAAAGGGCGCCGCCTACCGACTCCATAGTTCTCCTGGGGGACTTCAACGCTCACGTGGGCAATGACGGAGAAACCTGGCGGGGGGTGATTGGGAGGAACGGCTTGCCCGATCTGAACCCGAATGGTGTTTCGTTATTGGACTTCTGTGCTTGCCACGGTTTGGCCATAACGAACACTATGTTCGAACATAAGGTGGCTCATAAGTGTACCTGGTACCAGAACACCTTAGGCCGGAGATCAATGATCGACTTTGTAATCGTATCATTTGATTTGCGGCCGTATGTCTTGGACACTCGGGTGAAGAGAGGAGCAGAGCTGTCAACTGATCACCACCTGGTGGTGAGTTGGATCAGATGGCAGGGGAACCGGTTGGAAATACCCGGTAAACCCAAACGTGTAGTGAGGGTAAACTGGGAACGTCTGGCGGAGGACCCTGTCCGGGAGGTCTTCTCACACATCCCGAGGGATGTTGGGGACACGGAATCCGAGTGGACCATGTTCAAAGCCTCTATTGTGGACGCGGCCGCTAGGAGCTGTGGCCGGAAGGTCATCGGTGCCTGTCGTGGCGGCAACCCGAGAACCTGGTGGTGGACACCGGAGGTGAGGGAAGCCGTCAAGCTGAAGAAGGAGACCTTCAAGGCCTGGTTGGCCCAGGGGTCTCCTGAAGCAGCTGACAGGTATCGGCAGGCCAGAAGGGCTGCAGCTGCGCTGCATGGGAGGAGTTCGGGGAGGCCATGGAGAAGGACTTTCGGTTCGCCTCAAGGAGGTTCTGGCAAACCATCCAACGGCTCAGGAAGGGAAAGCAGGGCTTACCCCAGGCTGTTCTCAGCAGGGGGGGGGGGGGGGGAACTGCTAACACGGAGGACATCGTCGGGCGGTGGAAAGAGCACTTTGAGGAACTCCTAAACCCGACCAACATGTCCTCTGCAGAGGAGGCAGCGCCTGAGGACCTAGGGGGAGGCTCACCCATATCCCTGGCAGAGGTCGCTGAGGTAGTTAAAAAGCTCCTTGGTGGCAAAGCGCTGGGGGTGGATGAGATCCGCCCTGAGATGCTGAAGGCGCTGTACATAGTTGGGCTGTCCTGGCTGACACGCCTCTTCAATGTCGCATGGGGGTCGGGATCAGTGCCCATGGAATGGCAGACTGGGGTGGTGGTTCCCATCTTCAAAAAGGGGGACCGGAGAGTGTGCTCGAATTACCGGGGTATCACACTACTCAGCCTCCCGGGGAAGGCTTATGCCAGGGTGCTGGAAAGGAGGCTCCGACCGCTTGTCGAACCTCAGATTCAAGAGGAGCAGTGCGGATTCCGTCCCGGCCGTGGAACAGTGGACCAGCTCTTTACCCTCGCAAGACTACTGGAGGGGCTCTGGGAGTTTGCCCAACCAGTCTACATGTGGACTTGGAGAAGGCTTTCGACCGGGTCCCTCGGGGGGTCTTGTGGGGGGTGCTGCGGGAGTATGGGGTGCCGGACCCGTTACAACGGGCGATCCGGTCTCTGTACGACTACAGTAGGAGGAAGTCAGACACGTTCCCGGTGGGTGTTGGCCTCCGCCAGGGCTGCCCTTTGTCACCGGTCCTGTTCGTGATTTTCATGGACAGGATATCTAGGCGCAGCCTGGGGGCGGAGAACGTCAGTTTCGGGGGTCTCGGGATCGCCTCTCTGCTATTTGCAGATGACGTGGTCCTGTTAGCCTCCTCGGATCGTGACCTCCAGCATTCACTGGGGCGGTTTGCAGTCGAGTGTGAAGCGGCGGGGATGAGAGTTAGCACCTCCAAATCTGAGGCCATGGTTCTCTGCCGGAAACCGGTGGATTGCTCCCTCCAGGTGGGGACGGAGTGCCTACCTCAAGCGAAGGAGTTCAAGTATCTCGGGGTCTTGTTCACGAGTGAGGGTAAGATGGAGCGGGAGATCGACAGACGGATCGGTGCGGCTGCAGCAGTAAAGCAGGCGCTGCACCGGACCGTCTTGGTGAATTTACCACTCGGTCTACGTTCCTACCCTCACCTATGGTCACGAACTCTGGGTCGTGACCGAAAGGACAAGGTCGCGGCTACAAGCGGCCGAAATGAGTTTCCTCTGTAGGGTGGCCGGGCTCAGCCTTAGAGATAGGGTAAGGAGCTCGGTCATCAGGAGGGAGCTTGGAGTCAAGCCGCTACTCCTTCACGTCGAAAGGAGTCAGCTGAGTTGGTTCGGGCATCTAATTAGGATGCCTCCTGGACGCCTCCCACTGGAGGTTTTCCAGGCACGTCCAACTGGGAAGAGACCCCGGGGAAGACCCAGAACACGCTAGAGAGATTACATCTCCCAGCTGGCCTGGGAATGCCTCGGGATCCCCCAGAATGAGCTGGAACATGTTGCCGGTGCGAGGGAGGTCTGGGTCGGCCTGCTTGACCTGCTGCCACCGCGACCCGACCCCGGATAAGCGGTGGAAAATGGATGGATGGATGGATGCCTCAAAGTTTCAGAAAACGTCTTAATGTCAGTAATCAACTGGGGATGTTTTATGGCGAGATCTATTAGTTCTTTTTTTTTACCCAATATTCCCCTTTAGTGTCCCCCCCAAAAGAGGGGGAACAATCAACAGACACGGACATTTCTAGACTGGTGCTGCTAGAAGACCGTAAAGCAGATGGAACTTCTTCCAAAGTACAAAGACCAAACTAAAGGATACGAGGTCTGCAGGGCGAGCAACTGCGTGACGAGCAGCTCCAGCTGGCTGTTGATCTCCTGACCGTTAGCCGTGGGCGTCAGTGACTGAGTAGGAGGGGAGATGATCGGCCAGTGAAGTTGAGTCAACACTTTCTCAAAATCGCTAGGAAATAATTGAAGAATATATCGTAAGAAGACACTGAACACAGGATGACGATACAGCGACATCTTTGCATTTCCTACCTGGCCAGTCGGTCTTTGATGATCTTGTGCCAGAAGTGAAGTGTCTCTCGGAGGAAGTCCTGGAGGTGACAACATCCGGACCGGTTTAGTCCGGCGTCAAGCGCGGCCATGTTGTCCACTGACCTTATGGCCTCCCACACACTGCTGGTCATCAGAAACTGCTGGACTGCAGCACTGCAGGCACAGTCAGCACATTTATATCACAGCACGATGTCAACATTTACAGTCATTGCGCATTTGATATTTAATGCCTTGGACCTCTACTCCACAATACTTCAGCTCATGCTTCATCTACGTTCTCCTTTCTCTGTTCACACATCTGTCATGTCCCTCTATATTTGTCTTCATCACTCTTCATTAACAGTACCTGAGTTCCTCAATATGTTGAAGGCATCGCAGGTATTTCACGTGTCTTTCTATAGTGTCCACTTGGTTGAGCGTCTGGCCGAGGTTGTCCATCCACGGCTGGGCCGTCTGTAGGTGCTAGAAGACGGAATAATGAATGAGACAAACAAGTCCTTAAACCTCCCAGAATGACATACCTTTATATTCTCTGTCAGAAATGGACCAGTGCTTGCTTCATCTCTCTGTTAAAGTCTACCAGATGATAAACATGATATTTGCTATGTGGCGTGTGAAAGGGGAGCTCAAAAGCCCTTTTTATTTATTCCTTTTTTGACCTGCATTGGAGAAGAAAAGTTAGCTACTTAAAAAACAACAACATGATGTTGGCATTTTATTGTTTTAGTTTAATTTGCTTTTGCTTTTGTGGTAAATAAGGTAATGATGAATGTATGACATTGCTGTTTTAAGAAGGCAGAACAATATTTTAATTGCATCTATACTGAATTGCATTCAATTCAGATTGGAGCTGTGCAGGGAAATGTTAAAAAAATTATTTTCTTTCTTCTTCATGTTTTCATGGAAAAAACGAGTTTGGCACCACGATGTCAAATTGTTAGCACATCCATTGAACCTTCACTGACCATTTGAAATGTTTTGCTGAATTTGTCAAATGGGCGGAAGCATTTTATGGAAAAACGTATTAATACCCAGCATTTAAAGTACTGAATAAAGTTACAGATATTTGTATTTGGGTATCAGCAGCCAACTAAAAATACTGTATTAACCTTAGTATTTTCAATGATATTCAACCTTAGGGACTTGAATGCAATTTATTTATAACACATAACCAGATGAAATGATTTGTAACAGACTGGTAGAAGCTAGTAAACACACGCTGCTGTCATTCAAGTCAATATCTAGAGCTTCTTCCTCTGCTCTCACAGTGGTAGCTCTACCTGGTGCAGCTTGTTGGAGATGAATCGCTCCCTCTGCAGCAGGTCCTCCAGGGAACACGCGGCCTCCTCGGCAGCCGACAGAGCTGCAGAAACTTTAGGAGGCACAGAGCTGGATACGGTCAGAACCTGAATGACACAAAGTATAAGAGCCATGGCTTACACAGGACACAGTAGACACAAACTGAGCTTGTAAATATGCATAAAAGCTGCAGTCTGCTTGTTAAAATGTTCTTTGTTTGATTGGATTCTACCGTTTGCCTTCGTATTAATGTAGCAGCGGTGGGTCTGCTTGATAGTTAGCATTGTAACTGATGGTGTGTGTTGCCGTGGTGATGGCGATTGTGTTTTTTTTGTTTCTGGGTGTCAGAAATGAACCATTAACAGAAATTCAATTCATTCAATTCAAGTATTTTCTGCAGTCTTCCTTATCATCAGGAGCATTAGTGAGGATAAGGACGGGTTGGCGAGCATCAGTGATGGAGTGGAGGGATGGAATCACCCAGTAATATGTGTAAAATATGATATCTGGGGTAAATATATGCTTTTTTACCCCGCCTGTCTGCACGTCCTCTCCGCGTGTGCACGTCTCAGCTGGCTGGGGCGCTGGAGAATCTCCCCCAAAGAGGCGGGTCTATGAAGCAGTTTAGCCAATGATGCTTTAATGCTGATTAAAGATATAAATGAGTGACATACAATTTAGCCAATCAGCTTCCCAATCAGCTTCCTCAAATAGATCGCATCTCTACAGACTACTCCTCCAAGACCCGTTTGAGAGGAGAACTTTGGCTGATAAACTGCAGTGAAAGAGCCGATATCAGATCAGCCTGACCTCACAATCAGACAGCAGACTAGCGGGAAAGGGAAGGAGTACATGTGAAGCTTCTCTACTAGCTGTGCACCAGACAGGTTTGGCTAGCTGGATGACGTGTATATTTGTATTTTATATATATATATGGGCCATTGACAAATAAGGCTTCTAAAAAGGTAATTTTAAAAATTATCTTCAAAATGGATGTAATGCATATTTTTGTGTCTGGAAAAATGTGGTGAAACAAGTCTAAGTTGTGAACCAACTTTTCATAGTATTTTAAATCGTTTTTAACTATTTTTTAACTTCACAGGCTAAAAAATGTCAGGTGGCGCAACCACATATTTATAAAAAAATATATATTTTCCTAATATTTATTCAAACTGAAATTTCTGACAAGTATCCCTTAGAGTGTCTACTGTGTCTAACACATCGCATTTTGTGGTTGTGTTTTATTTATATACAATAATTTTTCATAATTGCGTTCTCTTGGCCAGGTATTTAGTATATTTAACTTTTGATTTTACATTTAAACAGAGAAACATAATACAAATATTCAAATGAATACATTCGATAAAATAGTTCTTCACATCATATCAAGCAAAAAAAAATTCACTTTAACCTATTATTTATTGCTTTAAATTAATATTTTACCTGGTCGCACCACCATGACATGTATCAGTTGTGCCACCTGACAATGTAATCACAGGAAATATGCAGACAATTTGCATTTTTTTTTCAAATACAACAACATGCTTTTAGTCAACAGACTCTTTTTAAGTAAAATAAGTAAATATTTCATAGTAATCATGTTTAGCACATAACTGGAATAGGCAAAATCACAGTCGCTTCCGCCTGGGGTGTTGCAGCTTCTACCTCATTGTAGCAGCGCTTTATAGAATGAAATGATATATGTCATGTCATTGACCTATATATATATATATATATATATATATATATATATATATGTGTGTGTGTTCTATATTATATTGAATATTATTATATGATATATACATATATTTTATTATATTATACTGAATATTATTACATGATATATATATATTATATTATGCTGAATTGCCCGTGAGGGTGACAAAAATAAGATGTGCCATGGCACAAAGTGTTATTTACTGCTTTTTTCATGTTGGAATAAAGGTTAAATATGTAACTGCAAAGTAGTAATGCGTGTTTGATACCTTAATTTGTTTGCATTAAATCATTCTGGGATGTTTGCTGAAATTGATTGGATGTGGCACAGCCCTACCTAGAACATGTTCCACCAGCCGCCACTGCACCCAGGAGTTACAGCAGCTTAACGAGTAACACTTTTGTTGAGGAGTTAACATAAGCTCTCTTTTCAAATTCACTTGAGGGCAATTGAGCTTAAGTACACTATAAAGCACAAAGTGGTAAATACATGTTTTGCGTCAAATGTCAAAGCGGTTAGCTCACCTGTTCCTCCAGTACGCTGTTTTCCTCTCGCAGTTTTTCCAGCAGGTCGCCAACATTCTTCAGGGACTTCAGGTCGCTGCCGACCTCTTTCTCTAGAAAATCCACCAAATAGTCCTGTTGCGTCCCCGAATCTGCTGAAAAACATTCGCTACCTTGGCTGGTTGGGTAGACGGGGTCTAACAAATTGTCTGTCACTTTCTTCATCGTTTGCTCTGCAGCTGCTGTGGGCGCCGCCATCTTTGTTTTCTAGTGCAGTCAACAAACCTCCTGAGACGAGAGGGAAGCGCTCGTTTATGGTGCGTCACCGCGCTGCTTTCGGACGTGGATCGGTAGCTACACGGTATGCCTACGTTTGTACTCCTCGTCCAAGTGAAGCCTCGAATATAGAAACCTTGATACATGTGTCTCGATAACTCTGTCAACTGAAACGTGGGCTTTTGTAGGCTTGTTCCACCAACACTTTATCTCCGGGGCACACTGAGAGAGAAAACAAGCTCACATTGCGCACGTCGACACCGGATAGTCTGGCGACACGTCACAGACTACACGTCAACAAATCAGACTTCTTTTTCATCTAAATTCGGGCTTTTTGGTTGTACAGACTATTGCGCAGAATTTAACTTAAAAAAATAAACTCTTTGAGTCTTGACATACAATACCAAATTCAGTTTTTTTTGGTTTTCCGATGTGAGGGTTCCGGGACAGAGGATCTCGTATGTGTACTGTACAGATTGTAAAGCCGTCTGAGGCAAATTTTTAATTTGTGATTTTGGGCTATACAAAAATAAATTGAATTGAATGAGTCACTGATTTATATACTAATACTAATAATACTTGTAATAATAATAACACAAATAATAATAATAATTATTAGCAATAACAATAATAATAAGTAAGTATTATTATTACTATTACTATTATTGTGGTTATTATTGTTATTATTAAAATAACTACTATAATAACCCAAATATATAGGAAAAAAATCCTTGAGTATAGCAATACATTTAAAAATGCTATTGCAATGATATATTTTTATGTAAAGTCCATTAAATTAAGATTTATTCATGTTGGACCTAAGTACAAACATTTTTCTGAAACTATCCCTTGAAATATTATTATCACATTTTTAGTCCACACAAAGTAATCCTCCGATTTTCTAGGCTCATTAATCTGTGATTGAGAATTGCTATTCCAATAACCTTGCAATGTTTGAAAAAAATAATGCTATTATACTCCATCTATCAAATAGTAATAATTTATGAGATCAAAGAGCAAGTGTATGTTATTTTTGGTGGCACTTTAAAGATGATTTCACAAATGGCAAGCTTGTCCTTTTAAAGTTGTTGAGTTTTACTGCAATAGTTATAGTTTACATTTGCAAATGTGGATCTCCCAGCTGGCTAGCAAGAGAGATACTGATTGAAGTTCAGATAAAGAAGCCTCAAGTCCTCAACAGACCTTGTTTTGTCTGTATATTCATGACCTCATATCTAAAGCATCTCTTTCTGCCTCTGCCTCTTCTGTGAGATAAGGAGCAGTTGGTGCCTTGTCTCTAGTGGTCTCAGCTAGCGGTCCTCGCACAACCCCCAGAACGTTTGCTGTCATCGTGGAACCAGACCTCGCCCTGCCCCGACCCGCATTGCAGGTGTCGTGGGTGGTGCCCCTCCCCAGGCCCCTTACTCTTTTTGGTAATGGTAGCTCAAGGACCTGGGGGTAGAGAAAAGAAGATGAAAAAAATCAATAGTCAAACTCTTTGTAGCTCTCTGAAAATTTCATTGAGGATAAGAACACCTATTCATTCGAGAAATACAATAAAAGTTAATTCAAAATTATTTGAATTCATTCAGTATCTCCCTTGCCAGCTAGCTGGGAGATTCGCATTTGCAAATGTGAGCCTAATTTACTGCAATAAAACTTTAGAACAAGCCGGCTCTTTGTGAATTCATTGTTTAAAGAGCCACCACATTATTGTACAGTGATCTATCTTTGTAATAGGCTACCTATAATATCAGGTATACTCTTGTTTAGTGTTGCTCCTAGAACAATTGTAAAACTTTTAGAATCTTTGTTTAGAAACATAATGGGTCTTCATTTTCCTTTTGTCTTTCTCTGATTTAGGAATAAATGAGATTAGATCTTGTTTCATCAGTGGCGGGCCGTGCATTTTATACCTGGGCCTTCACTGCTGTCCTGCAGCTGAAATACCACCTTATAACCACATGATGGCGCCACGACTATTATTTGTTTCTAGGACTGTAACTATTTGCATATTTGTATTAAACCGTTCGGTATGAGGCTTACGAACCGAACAATACGTTTGAATAATACTAGTGCATTAGGAAAACGCAGAAGATTAAATTGAGGGAAATATATTGTTTTTTGCGCTCATGTAGGACAGTGGTTCTCAACTGGTCTGGCTGCGGGGTCCACCATCACCCCTTAATGACAAGCCGAGACCCATTCTTCTTCTATTGGAGTTTGTCTCATGATTTTACTTTCACAAATGAAATGGAAAATGTATTGCTCTGCTACTTCTTTCCTTGTCTCAGCCCCCTGTGTCACGGTGTGTGTACATCTCAGTAGAGTCAGGAAACTTGTCAGAATGCCCATATTTGATTGGCTGAGCTGCATCACGTGATCGTTTCACGATAGTCACGTGCTCGCCCACTGACCAATCACAGCACACGCTGCACCTCACTGCAGAGCTGCACATGGAAACTGAGCTGCACTTAATGCTGAGTAGTTGTAGGCCAGCTAGCAGGCTCTGGCACATCAAAGAATACGCCCAACATGTCAAACTAAAGATCTGATTGGTTGAACACTATGACAATCAACAATATCGTCCCCATTCACTTAAACTGCACATGGATGCAATTGTGAGTCTGCAGGCCTCGGGCCTCTCTCCTTACCTAGAGACACAGAGGTGAAATCTGATTGGATAAAAGCTCTACTTAAAACAAGCTGCACTGGAAGCAGAGCAACTGAGGAAGACAGTAGCTGTGCAATGAGAAAATAAGATAATGGGAAAAATATTTTTATAAATTACAATACATGTAGTCTATTTATGAAAAAATATTAAATTATAAAATAGCTATAACTTTGTGATTCTGTTTAGGCCAGCAGAGAAGGCTTTGCAGGCCCTGACGGCCCACCACTGTGTTTCATTGATGCTTAACATAATAATTCCGTTATTGCGAAGAAGAAACCAACATTTTAATTTCTTCCCAAAAGTGATTGCAAAGCCGTCAGCCAATCAGGACTTGTTAGATTGTTAGATGCTTTTTTTCATAACGGCATCAAATTCCCTCATCAATTTGATGTGTAGTTTCCAGGAAAAGAAACCAGACACTAATGAACAAAAGTATATTTCAGTGTGGTATAGGTTCAGTCGCTGGTCAGTCGTCACAGAAAAGTTCTTGTTCCGTCAAAATGGAGTAAAAGGCCAAAGCCTGTGAGGGTGCTGGCCTGTGGGCATGTACGACTGTTACAGTCACCCTGTTACCCTGCAGGTCAGTCTGAATATGACAACACGAGACCATCTGCCCAACAACACTATGCTCCTGTGTGTGTGTGTGTGTGTGTGTGTGTGTGTGTGTGTGTGTGAACGTGTAGCGGAGTCACGTGGACTCCAGTCTCTAGTGATCACTGGAACTTCGTCACCGTCACCCTGAACAAACCTGCTCAGTTTCTCTTTATGAAAGGAAAGTATTCTTATTTTAAACATATTTCTTTCATTATACAACCTTTTATTTATTCTCATTATTATCAACAAAATGTCCACATATTGTAATAACAATAACACAGTTCAGTTAAGGTGAGACACTCCAGACAGAAACATGTTTTTCATGCTATGGTCATTTTTGAGATATTTGGGCTATTTTTGCTTCCATAGTTTCTTTCAGACCAGTGGAAAGAAAACACAATAATATGAAATACACATTTAGGTGCTCATATTTCTACTTCTTTATGTTATTACTACATCTATTGGTATCTTGAGATTTTTCCTAAATTCACCAAAAGTTAACATTAGATAATGATCAAACAACTACTTGCTTTGAATAGATATAGTGGAGTAATGCCTACTGCCCTTTAGTGCATGTGAGCGTGCCCCACTGGCTAGGTCATGGCCGCCACTCTTCACTGCTCTAATACGGCGGTTACAGCTGAAAACACCTTCCTGACCGATGGCGTCGTAGCATAAGAGTAGCCACCCACTAACAGGTAACCATTGTAGGCTCTGTCAGCACTGTTGTCTTTGTTGGCACTGTTAGCTATGTCAGCACTGTTGCGTTTGTTTGCGCTGTTAGCTCTGTCAGCGCTGTTGCGTTTGTTTGCACTGTTAGCTCTGTCAGCGCTGTTGTTTTTGTTTGCACTGTTAGCTCCGTCAGCGCTGCTGTCTTTGTTTGCACTGGTATCACTGCTGCAAGCACCCAGCTCTACCGTCATAACTAGTGCTGCCATTTCTAAAAATAATAAACTACTCATAATAATTACTGTAATTATTTAGATTACCAGGCCTTCCATGTTGATAAAGATCCTTCCATTTGGCTCAGATTCTAAAGGCCTGGAGTTTTACTCTTACTAAGGGATTTTAATTACCTCCGGAATCATGACCTTTTCTAGTTTCCTACTACGTTCAGCCGACTGATGATGAAAGATGAGTCAACTACCTACAACTGAGAGAATCTGATCCAGGCTACAACCACTTGACGTCATTCAACTGGCTTTCTAAACAACGTGACATTCATTTACTGCTGCCCTATGGTGTCATTCTGAGCTCCCATGAAGCCCACTCATCAGCTGATTCTGACTCTTCGTATTAGTGCCCCGGAACTCTCTAAATGACCTTTTGGCTGTATAGCTGGAGGTCACGCGGACATTAATGAAAGGTACTGGAGAAGCCTGCTGAGTGGACCCAGAGTGTCAACGTCAAATGTGTCCGACAGACAATCCAGTGTTGGAATGACGTCCTAGGTTGATGATGTCATCGCTCTCGCAGACTGCCGTAGGTTACTTCATTATGATCACACACACACACACACACATACACACACACACACACACACACACACACTCTCTCTCTCTCTCTCTCTCTCTCTCTCTCTCTCTCTCTCTCTCTTTCTGTTAGATATGAAAGTGTAAAAGGGAAATGGTCAGTGAGGGACCCTCATATGAAGCTGCAGGGGTCTTAATAGACAAGATTCTGTACCATCGGCTATGAGACAGGAGCTCCTGCATGATGCCTGGAAACATCAGATCAGGTAACTATTTCAGGAACAGAACTTTGCATGAAGAAATAACTCTCTGTCTCTCCCTGCATGTCTTCCTGTTCTCTTCTGTTCTCTTCCTGTTCACGTCTCTGTTTCCCCTAACCCAATACTCCGGTTCCATCTCTTGATTTCATTTTGGTTTTGATTTTTCATCCTGACTCAAACATATTGAAAAAAAAGATCCCATAACATACATGCACACTTTCCAAAATAAAGGGTTGTGACATTATGTCATTCTTCAGGTTGAGACTTGTGTTTTGGATCACTTTTTTCCCACCCAGCAATATTTTGTTTCATTAGTTATTTTTGTTCTTCCCTTGCTCTTCCTCCCAGTATCTTTTGTCTGGTTGGTGTTGGTCTGTCTGTTGTTCTGCAGCAGACTGACCAGCACGGGTGCAGCCCCCATCTGTGCCAATGCCCAGGCTGGGTGCCACGTCCTCTCCCTGGCGAACCTGTTTGACCGGGTCATCCAACATTCAGCCAGGACGCACGGCATTTCAAACGACCTTCACTACGAGTTTGTAAGTCTCCACAATTTGTCTGACAAAGCTTTTTTAACAATATTTAATGAATACGTTGGATTTTGTAAAGCAATATTTGTTTACTAAATGTGATACATGGATATATATATATATATATATATCTGTGTGGGTGTGTAAACTCAGTTAACAGTTTATGATGACTTATTTTGTGTATAATTAAAAAAAAATATATATATATATACCAATCGCCATTTGTAATCATTTGTAACTGCAGGTCATTCTACTATTTCATTCACTCTTCTTTACCCACACTTGACATTTAGACGACACCCAACCTCTGACATTTCCGTCTTGCATTCATGTTTATCCCGTCAGGAGCAGTACTTCCTGCCCAGTAAGAATCACATCGCCCGGGTCAGTCGCAACTGTCACACCTCCAGCATCCTCACCCCAAATGGCAAGGAGAATGCTCAGAGAATGGCGGTGAATTAACCTTTATAAAAGCTCTTTCCTGTCAGGCTCATGCACTGTCCACATCATAGTAACAGTTTGCTTTCCCCTTCCCATCATCAGTTGTACAACATGCTTTTTTTAATGTTGTGTCCTTCTACTTCTTATTTTTGCATCATCCCAAACCTGCAATGATTGCTAGTAATATCACTTGAATTAAACCATGACTTAAAGAGTGGTTTGAGTTTGAACTGACTTTTAGATGTTGGGTCCTCATTTTGTCACTGTAGAGGGAGGAGCTGACAGAGGTGATCCTGAAGCTCCTGGTGGCATGGAGGGATCCTCTGTGGCATTTCCATCAGAGCATGGCTCACCACCACGACTTCAACAACTTCAGCTCCAATAAAGCCCTTGAGATGAGCGACATGGTACACGAGCTACGCAAAGGTGTGGAGAAAGTGGCCGAAAAGGTACTGTAAATGTATGTCTTCTATGAATGGTGAAAAGATGTGGGCGGTAGTTTACACGATTAGTTAAACGACTTGCTTAAAAGGGACTACTATGCAGGAACTGTCGCTTACTGTCAAAGTTGTCCCCTTTTCCCCCGGCTCAATGACACCCCTTGACCACGGGCTAGTGTACCACCCAGGCGGTAACCAATGCGGAAGTGTCTTAAAACCTGCATTATCTCTACTGGCCATCAGAGACTCTCTGGTTTCAAAAAATAAGTCTAAGTTGTTTGGAAGCCTATGAGAAAATTACTTTACTTCTCACTTGATTAATTCCAAAAGCCTCTGCCTCAAAATGTATTACGTGTGATAGATGCATGGAGCTGCTGTGTAATGTAGCTTCCAGGGATTTCTCTGTAATCTTAGTGACACACATGACAAAGTCCTGATGTCACACGACAAATCCAAACCGCCCCGTTCACCCTTAGGTGACCCAATGTCCCAATGCAGCACAAAAACATTCAGCCACAATCTAGCAAGAAAGGAAGAGACATCCCTTTGGGCACACTGCCTGCAGCACATTTGTCTTTCTTTCTTGGAACATGTATATAATAGATGCATTATATGAACTTAATGTATGGTCAGCTGGCATCACTGATTCTTTGTATTAGTGTGCTTTACTGTGTTTTCTAGAATCTACAAAACTACA
>NW_027466501.1:3107500-3127500 GCF_050575085.1 Anarhichas minor
TCCCAGTGTTGTAACTATATTTACATACATTCAAGTTTGGAGCAGATTTCTATTTTGTGCTTTTTATACCTCAATACCAAATATGCAAATAAAGAAACGTGAAAAGAAAAATGTTGAAATTTGGACATTTAGTATTTAAAGCAGAAGGAGGAACATCACAGTACAGTTGTGCCTTCCAGCTGTGTCATCATCCAAGCACTCGCATCATTTCACTCATTCGTGGTGCCAGATTTTAACATTGAGCAGCAGCAGTACCCATGACCTTGTACGTCAACCTCCTTCAAGCTACTCTATTTGTAAGGATGAGTTTTAATCTGAAAGCGAGATGGTGAGCGGTCACCAATCATTGGATTAATCACTAATCATTGGCTCCCGTCTGTGCTGCTCACTTGCATCTAGATTATCTATTTATTCTATAGATGCACTCATGCCTACGTAAAGCAGTAAAGATGGAATCTTTAGCAGTTTTAGTAGAATATATTTTTTGTCATAGCTTGTCAGATGTTGAGACCAGCTCACCTGGAGATGTTGCATTCAAAGTCAATGCCTTCGTGCAATGAGTCCACAAAGCAGTTGGCTGACTCCAGCGAGGACAGAGAGTGTTTGGCCATGTCTGCTCCGTTCATCAGCTTTATCATCGCCCTGGCGTTGGTGCTCACGTCGTACTTAAAGGTGCTGCATAGCAAACAGACACACAACATGAGGGTGGCTGGCAGGAGTCAAATATGTCAACGAGCTATGACACACATTGTGTGGGTGAACCAGGCAACAAGATGTAACATCATACAGTTGAATCAAACCTCTCTAAAACTGTTCCAGTTTTGCTTGTTTCAATAAAAACATCAGAACCTTCATGAAGGGAGGATGTATTGCACTGCTTTAATTTTACACAGCTGTACATAATAAAGTGGTGATGTACTGCTGTGGTAGTATTTTATTCTGTATGCTAGATTCAGAACATTTTCAACACTTTACCTTGCCGTCAGACAACACGTTCTGACTGGGAACCGAATCCTCTTCAGCAGGCACCACACTCCTTTGACAAAAACAGTAATTTGACCTCACAGAACACAAGAGTTGCTCGTCTACTGCTGCATGGATCGGTTAGTCAGTGTTATTGTGTGACTTTAGTGAATCCCAACTAACCCTTTTAGAACATCAAAGTCACACAATAACACAAGCTAACCGATCGAGGCAGCAGTAGGCCAGCAACTCCTGTGTTCTGTGAGGTCAAATTACTGTTTTTGTTGAAGGAGTCTTTGAAGAGAGCTTTGGCTCCCCGTCAGAAAGGGCTGTCTGATGACGAGGCTAAGCGGTGAAAATATTCTAAATGTGGCGTACACTTAAACTGAAATACATTTTGCTTTGCTCCGTGCTGGTACTCCTATCTGTTTCTCCAAACTATTCCTATAAGTGTGTTACACATCATAGAAAACGAGTGACTGAGTGTGATGAGAGTCTCGGGGAGCAGCAGAAAGAAACACAGTAGCTACCGTTTGAATTCGGCAGCGAGGTGCTGGGCCAACGCCTGGGTGAAGCTCTCTCCTCCGATGCTGTGGTCGGTGTGGGTGTTGAGGACCCGGAACACTCCTCCGTTGACCTGCAGCACCGTCACACTCAGGGACGTCCCGCCCAGCTTGTACACGACGACGTGGCTGTCAACACGGTGCAGATACATAAGTACACATGGTTTAGAGTAGATACATTTTGATATCATAATGAATCCATTAAGTGATAACATCATCAACTGCAGCAGCAGCAGCATACCTCTTTCCAGAAGAACACTCCTGTCCTATGTTATAGGCCAACAGAGCCGCAGCAGGCTCGTGGATCAGCCTCAGCACATGGAAGCCTGCAGCTTCAGCTGCCTCCCTGCACAAAGCACACGCAGTGGTGGGACTTCATTAAAAGGTTTCACTCTCCCGCAAAAGAAACGGGACAGTTGTAGTAGGTTGTGATTTGGCTTACCTCAACGCACGCTTCTGAGCATGTGCAAACTCGAAAGGGACAGTGATGACCGCCTCGGTGACATCGGAGCCGAGAGCCGACTGAGCCGTTTCTGAGAGAGTGGGAACGATCGATCAGCTTGCCGTTTTTCAGCAAGGCATGCATCTGTGTGTGTGTGTGTGTGTGAGTGTGTGACAAACTACCTTTCATTTTGTGGAAGATGAGTTTTGCAACATCATCTGGAGTGACATACTCTGGGTGATCTCCCGCTGTGATCTCATAATAAGGCTTCTCCTGTCTGTTGACCACCTGAACACAGCAACCAAAGCTTTTACCTGTACAGTTGGTCCTTGTGGGCTCAAACAGTGGTTTCAAAACTAACGAGCCAGCAAACTTCTGCAACATGAACAGCATCAGAGGAATTAATGGGGGAACACAATCTATGTTGTAAACATACCTGCAAACTCATGAGGGGTGAAAAAGGTGACAAGCCCGACACCCTATCGGCGGCGGGGGCGCTCCGATAATTTTATTTTAAATATGAGCTTTAAAATGTAGCATTCTGGAGTACTCCGAGAAGAAAATTAAGTGATAAGACATTTACTTTAAGCAAAAAACTAATTTATTATTCAATTATTAATCAGTATTTCAGCTCTATTATTAATATGAATCTTTATTTAGACAAAATCCATAGAGACCGAGGTCTCATTTTCAAAAGTTTTGGTCAAATAAAAACAAAGATAGCAAGAGTAGCGAGAACCATCGCCTGTACAAATAAAGTGATTTGTTTTCATTGAACCCTGTTACTGTTTGGCTTAATATTAACTTCTACTGTTACTGTAAAGCGGTTAGAACTGTGGCCTATCTTCTATTTGCAATTAATACGCATTCAATCCAGTTCAATTATTTAAATGAAAATGATAATCTACTCTGGCTAAGGTAGCTTATCAAGAGTAAAATAATAGCTGTGATCTATACACACCACTGCATTGTGAGCAACTGCACGTGGGACTGTTGGGACTGTTAGTACACTGGCTGTGGTCATCACAGTGAACAGTGTGTACAGTGTGATGAGAGGACATGTGAGCCCTTGTTGCTGTAGTTCATCTCCTTGGAGCAGAGGCTGCATTTAGCATACCCTGCCTTATCAATGCATTTAAAATACTGTGACAGCAGGAAGCTGTACTCACATCTGTTTAGACCTCCACCTTTATCCAGGCCCAGCTCCACTCACATCTCAGCCCTGCGTCAAGCTGCGCTACAACCAGCCTCCTCTCCCTGAAGCTCTTTGACCTCATCATCTCATCAGTATCTGGGCCTCATGTTTCGTGGTCATGAAAGTTATTCTGACCACGAAATCATCCTCATTCTACTTTGAGTTAAAACAAACAACCTGCAACCAGATGCGCCGGTGTTCGGGTTTAACGTTAACGACTGACCGCGTGAACTGAACCGGAACACAGGGGGTTTGCATGTTTCATCACGTTACGTTTTTTCCTTCTAAATTGCAATAATGACGAACGTTAACAGTCGATAAAGTTCCGCATGCAGTGGACGTTAACTTAACCCAGCAAGTCTGAACGGTAACGGAACATAACGGAACTTAAACTCTAACGGAGGGAAATGAAGATGCTGTACACATCTGAACGCTGATTGGCCAAGACTCGACACGTCAAAGATGTTCTATTGCGAAGATCACGACATCACATTTTCTCCTCGTCTCACTCCAATCTGAGAAACGCTGGCTGGCCAGTTGACCCCCCCCCCCCTGAAAAAAAACCTCTACGGATCTACACGATTCACGTGGATGATATAGTTTTGATTCAAAACGGTGAATTTCACCGAAAAGTGACAAGTTTGCAGGTATGTGTAAATCAATCAAACTCACCTGACACTTGGTCTCTGTTTTGTGGGTTTGTGTCTCTGGATCATCGAAGCTGCCCATTGAGAGACGGGGGAAGAGAAAATCTATTAGTCAGTCTGAACACCTCAGTAATATACCAGCACCATCATATCATGACAACTCTTCAAGCATTCATCTAATTATGATGTGAAAGCACAAATGTTCTCAGGATTGACATTGTATGAGACAAACAAATTGAACTTGTTAAATAAAAGGAATTCCAGACAGAAGCTGCCAAAATGAAAGTTTCAGCTTCAGTGTGATAATACGCACTTAAGGGACAGTCTGATGTTTAGAAGTGGGGTGGTATGAGGTACTTCTCCATAGTCAGAGTATCAATTACAGTAGATAGAGTTCGGAGAAACAGATAGGAGTACCAGCAAAGGATCAAAGCAATGTAACGCTGCGGACGTATTTTAGACAGCTAAAAAAAATAAATAAATCGACATCAGTTTAAGTGTAAGCTATATTTAGAATATAAAATATATATAAATGCCTATATGCTTATAATTTAGATTTGAATATGGAGCAAGTGAGCCAAGCTATTATGCTCTGATGTCTCCTGTAGCTTTAAGATTTGGAAACAAGACAGTATCAAGTATGTCACCTTCTCCCCAGCACTTGTTTCACTTTGACGACTGTGTTGGCAGCGTTGCGGACCCGTCCTTGTTTTGCTGCGATGCCGACAATCTGCAAAACATAGAAATCAGGCAATAAGCAGACCGGCAAATATACAGCTATAAATGCCAAATGTTAGATAGTCTGATACTCAATGAGGGAGCTACAGCAGTCAATAATGGAATGATAATTTGGTTTTACAGAGTAGAGATGTGTACGTTGATGTGCAAGTGTGGAAAGCAGTTTAAACCTCTTTTTAAGTGTAAGTTACAGAGACAGCTGAGTGTCCTGTGGAGCCTACAGTGGGCGTGATGTCAGAACACAACAATATAATATAAATCTGAGAAGAGCACAAAGCTTCAACTGCGATAACCCCAAAGACTATGACCGCCATGATAACTGACGCAAAATGAAGTGTGGGTTGTACCTGCTCTGTGTCTCTGTAGCCCACCACAGCTGGAGTCACTCTGTCTCCTGCGTCGTTAGCCACCACATCAGCCCGCCCATCCTAACACACACACACAATTTCAGTTGAAAACTTTTTTTTTTTGTAGATTTTGCTGAGGTCAGGATCCTGCTGGACTCCCTGTGGAGCAGTTCCAATGATGACCAAGAACCTGAAGAGAGAACATATCCCTTGAGGCCTGGGAACACTGTGAATCCCCTTGCAAGAGCTGAAGGCCATTGTTAGGGATACACTTAGGAGTTTACCTTGCTTTATGTGAGCTGGACATGCATAAGTACCGGGAAATAGAGGGATAGCTGACGTAAACAAATAATATAATAATTTATAATGAAAATAATAATTAGCTACAGCCCTAATACCTACATCATACTATCAATACTTTGTGTCAACTTGAGTGTGTTGTTAATGCCAATTCTGAAATGAAATGTCTTCATTCATCGTGTCCGCAACTAACGTCACAGTTTGTTAGCATTTTAGCAACTAGCGCTATTTTCGTAGGATTTTGGAGCTAAACACTCGGCTATATTATGGAGCAGAAGAAGAAGGAAAGCGTGGGAGAGCCCTGTGGGATTCAACTGAGCCTAACTCACCTTAAATATCGCAGCACAAGCACAAGTATATCCGAAATGAACTCCTATGGCCGCCATGCTGGAAAGAACTCAGAGGGCTGTGCAGCACGCGCATGCGGCCCACGTTGCGCTTCCAGGAACAACTTCCGGTAGAACTTTTTCAGAGCAAAAGCGTATAACTTTTATGAGCCTACGGAACTCGGAAACTGGATAATGATTATTTGATAGCATTTTATATAATATGGTGTACTAAAACTGGCAATATAATAAATAAACAAATGCAATTTATTTATTTGTGCATATGTATTATCATTATTATTAAAGAAGAACAATAATTGTATTCACAGTAACCATTTTTTTCTTTCTAGAAAATACCCACATAACTTGTAAATTCAGCAGGTTTCTTTCCCTAATCACTGTCTAAACCGCAAATCTTGTCTCGAAGAATTGTAATCAATATATTTTATATCTGCAGAAATCCACAGGCAGACCTTTAAGTAAAAAAAACAAGACTCCATAACGACTAAAATACCTGCATTCATAATCTTACTTTCTTCAAAGTACAGGAGTAGTTCAGGCAAATGTACTTAAACTATCAAACATATTGTAAATGGCTCTTATTTATTATTATATTATTTCGTTATTCACTCAATATCTGAGTCCCATCTTAATGCTATAGCTGGTGGAGCTTAATTTAAATTTACCGCTGGTATAATCTGTAAAATATAATATTTTAGTTAGTATTAATTCAAGTTTCAGGCCAGTTGGATCCATAACCACGTGGTGACGTAAATCCCAAAGTGTCTGCTGGCTGGGACACCGTGGAGCTAATAATAACGACCAACGCCACCATGTCGGTGTTGTCCCTCGCCATTCTGCTGCTTTTCAGAGGGTTTACTTTTTCTGCTGCAGGCAACTGTGAAGGTTAGGCAGCATGGTGTGAGCAGAAGTTATACACAGCGTGGTTTACCAACACTAAACTGTGCTGATATCAGCAACAGCTTCTTATTTGAAATGTCAAAAGCAGCTGCGCATGCCTGTGGCCACACAGCTATCCTACCATAATCTGCCCTGCATGTGTGGACCAAATTAGGGATGCAGCCCAACACATGGATTTTTGCGTAATACATTTACAATCACTTGTGTCAGAATATAGCCGCGAATTTATGAGTAGATTGTGGAAAGTAATCTAAAATTACAGACAGAGAATATAGGACAAAGGTTCAGAGATTTTCAAAACAAAAGAAATCTACATAATTAGATTAGTTTATTTCTTCATATTTCTTTGACACTTGGGTTTCATGTCCTGCACTCTACTTCCAATGAAGGCCTACTTATGTAAGCATTCTATTAAAAACAAGAAATTATACTAATAATTTAATAAAGTAGAGGTCAGGCTACTCAGCACATTAGATCTACTTTATATTTATTTTTTATTTGGAGTGAGTATGGATATGAAACGCCCACAGAGCATAACATCTTTGAGTCAGAATAAGATACATATGCATCATACATATTTTCAAATGATTATACTGAATAATTTGACTATAACAGATACGTATGATGTTGATTGTAACAAACACTGCTAATTGTGAAACTCACCGAAGAGCCTGTTAAACACACTGTTAACTTAAATGTATCTTTGTCCACAAATAACCAGACCTGTTGATAACCAGAGCTTGCTTACTAACAGTGAACTGGTCTGCAGTGTGTGTGGACTTTCTCTACAGACTGTATGGCAGTCTGACCTCAGCCCACAGAGAACTCACTCCGTCCCTGGTGGAGGAAGAGCTGATCCATGCCTGCACTGCCGCCCATGGGAAGGAGGCAAGGCTGGTGAGAACACAGACACAAGCACGGAAACATAACTACAAAGATTTAGATAATTTATACCATGTAACCATGTTAGCAGAGACATGCATTCTTACAATATGGACACCAACTTGTCCATCATCATCAATCTTTGACCATCAAGGCACAAGAGAGCCATTGCTTTATATTCACCTAATTTTCTAAACTGGCAACCATTCTATTGTCTTCCTTTTTTCATGGCCATTTCTTACTTTGAAAGAGATCTCTCTCCATTGCGTCTCCATAATAAAAGTTTGGGGTGACTGGGGTCAATATCCTTTTATTAGCCAGTAATTCTCATTCTGTGTAAAAAAAACATTGTCAGCTTCAGTTGGATATAAAAAGCCATGTAAGAAATGTAAGAATGTTAAACAATGTGTGGAACTTGAGTCAAAGACTGCATATCCTCAATAAAAACTGAGGCTAATGTGTGCGTGAGTGTGTGTGTGTGTGTGTGTGTGTGTGTGTGTGTATTGTTGTGGTTTTTTCGATGTCGATGAAGTTCATTCTACCTTAATATCTAAAAGCTGGCTTAACACTTATTTGCTATCTGACTCGTGGTGAGATACCACAGGATTCTCACTAATACAGGAACTCAGTGACGAACACCCACAGAACACAAGAGAGATTGAAGTTTCTTCAGTTCACACAGATTTATTTGTACTACACAGAATACAAGCAAATCGAGTTGTCCGGACTCAACTGAACTAGAACGAAGAAATGCAACTTACTTTATACTGTCCCCCCCCATGCAGGATGGGGGGGGGGGGGGGGGGGGGGACATCTGGGAGTGGGGGACATCTGGGCCGCTGAGATAGGCAGTTGGTTCACTAATTAATCAATATCATCAGGGACACCTGTCAGAGGATCCTACTGATCCCTGTTCCCCGTCATGCTAACTCAACAGGAATGCAGTCCAATATCCAGTATCTGTGCATCTACTATGTATGGGCCTATGTGCTGATTGGATGGTAGCTTTGAATCTTTCCCCGCTTTGTCTCAGTCCCCCCTCCCTTCCTTCTTATTTATTAATGCTCCTGCCAAACTTCTGGAGACATCATCACAGCCGTCAGCCGGTCACAGTGACCCAAGAAGAGCCAGACATTCTGGTCCCTGGGCCCATACACAAAGGGCGTCCTGTTTTCCTCGGGCGTGGTAGGGGTGATATCGCGGCCAGTCCCAACTGGACTTTACCAAATTTTAGGACTCATGAGAGACATAAATCCTGTGACTAATCCTATGTCAGTGACTGTATGACTATGCCGGGGCCTGAACTGAGTTTGATACAAAAGAGTACAAAAGTAAGATTATAAAGATTACCTGAGCAAACGTATAATATAGACTCAGAACCAAAATATAGATGTAAATGCATACATTTTACAGATAGATGAATAAACACATAGGATAACCTTGGAGAAAATAATATAGTGGCAAACGCATACATTTTTCCTCTCTCAGTATGTATGTATATATATATATATATATATATATATAGTTTTGATAGTAAAACAAAGAAGGGAATTATCTACTTAGAAGACTTTGGAAGATATATTCATTTGATTTGACCAATACCTGATTCAGACCAACACAGTGGCAGTGTGTCTGAAAGCGTAGATGCAGTTTCGGAACCCATCGGCTGTCTGTCTGACGATGATTTAGCCTCGGGATACAATATTTTGAGAAGATTCTATCTGCAGACTTACCCGTTTACTTTACAATTCACGCCCACTTTATGACGTGACATGCCCCCCTCCGGGATAAACGTATGATGTTACTTATTAACACCATGATATTTTCCTAAACCTAAACACGTAGTGTTGGTGCCTAAACCAAACCAAGTAGTTTTGGCACCTAAAACTACTCATGTTATGGCTTCTAAACCTAACTAAGCATTTTTTCTTTCAGGGATGGAAATTAATATAATGATTTAAAAACTGATCAATAGTATGTTTATGTGCTGTCCTAGTGTTACTACCTAGGAGCCAGTAGTGATGCAGCAACCCGTGTCACAGCATCAGTGTCTCAACCTCTGGCCTCCCACGTCCCTGTTGAGAAGATCTGCCAGCGCCTCAGTAGCAGAGACACGCAGATCTGCCAGCTCAGATATGGTAAATTGTGCTCACATCCATAACAAAGACTAACCATTCATTTGCGTGTGGACACAATATAAAGCCTGTCCTTGTGTTTGGCGGTTGTCTGCAGAGCCTCCGCTGAAGAATCTGAGCAGTGATGGGCTCAAAAAGATGAGAGTCTTGGAGCTGAGGAACATTTTAGCCTCGTGGGGAGAAGAGTGTCGAGGCTGTCTGGAGAAACACGAGTTTGTCAGCCTCATCCAGGAGAAAGCACCACTGCATGCTCCCAGTATGGAACTATGAATAGTGAATGGTGTCGTCTCCACCCACCTATCCACACAGTACTAAATCAACTCACTCTTCTTGTATTCTTGTTCCCACCCTGACCTTATTTCATTTTATCTAAATTAAAATACCAATATGTACACTGCAATCACTGCAAATTACTGTTTCATACTGCAATAAACAACAAACAAGGTTTTTATTTGAAATTGGTAGTATTCAAAGTTGTAGTTTGATTGACATCCAGTTGGTACAATTTCCTCTGAGGCACATAATGCAGCCTGACAAGTGTAATGGGGAGACAAATTATAATCTGAATGCAGGATTTACGAGCCTGAAGCACAGGATGTAGTCAGGGTTCAAGTTCACCATTGGGGGCGTATTGCATGCGTCGTTCTACTCCACTTTTTCTATCTGCGCTAACTATTTTGCAAGGAAAACTGTTTAGTGCCGCCCAAGACGATTGCGATATGTTTAAAGATGCTAAATAAATAAAAAAACAGTGAAGCTGTTATGAGGCACTTTCTGTAAAGACAATCATGTAAACTATGTTTTCTTTCAGAAAATCCACATTTGGGCTCTTCTCAGCCTGAAACGTCTTTTGGGAGCCTAAAAGGTGAAAATGAGGCTTAGGCAGTAAAATGTTGAAAGCATCAGGTATTCATGAAAACATCATGAATACCTGATAAATATGCTGTTCTGAGGCCCTTTATCAAAGAAAGCCATCTAAACTATGCTTTCTTTCAAAATAAATCTGCTTTTGGCCTCTTTCCAGCCTGAAACGTCTTTTAAGAGCATAAAATGTGAAGATGCCCGTTTTGGCATTAAAGTGATGAAAGCATCAGGTATTCATGAAAATGTAATTAAAAACAGGTGGAAACGTGGCGACACGCCGCTGTTCAATCGTCCGTTCAACCCACACTATCTCACCACAGTCCGTTTAGATAGTGCTGTACTATTTTTGTTGCGACCATCATTATCAAAGTTATGAAAAACACCCCAGGTAGAAGTTTCTGAAAATCGAAGTACCTTTTTGAGGATTTTGTCCTGTACCCCCACATTTTAGAAATCCCCCGCTTGCAGCGCGTTGAGCTCTCAGGACCACCTTATGCAACTTCTGGACATATGCAATAGTACTCCCTAACACCCGAAAACGAACTTTGATGTTTAAAATCGATGGGGTTTCAAATAAAGTAAAGTTTGTAAGTTCAGCAATGGTTAAAAAAGGAAAGATATTTACAATAAGTTAAACATAAAAAACCTCTTTCTTGAACATGTTTCCCTGTCAGAAAATCTTTTTTCTCTCGCACATGATGTGTAGTTTATGGACAAATACGCAAAACCCTTTAACACACTGGGTCATTTTATTGAAATAGACATAATAAATATCAGAACACAGAAGTCAGTCTCACACAGACTATTTGTCCGGTGGCATTCATGCCAAGAGCAGGATGCAAAGTCCCCGTCAGTAGCATTTCCTGTTTCAGCAGATCCACTCCGGGTTAATACCAACCCATCACACGACGTGTTCAGGTAGTAAGCAAAGTGTGCAGTAGTCTAAGGAGGCATCTCAAAACGTCCACAACAATCTGTTCCACCAGAAATCTTTCCTGAAGACACAAACAAATCCAGAACGAGACAGAGGAGTCTGTGGGTAGTCCTGGAGGTGAGGCATTAAGTGCACAGCAGCAGGAGAGCAGAGGGTAAAAACATGATAAAAACACATCAAGTGGAAATAGTGGTTACTGATTGAAAGACATGAATGTGTCCAGTTATTCCACAGGCTTCATCAACTTTAAAATACCAGTGCTGCTGTCATGGATGAACATTAAATTAATAAATACATGAAGCTGAGACATTCAAAACAAACCATGACAGGCTGTGACACTGAAGAGCAAAAATACTACTAGGAAGACAGGTTCGTACATATGTCCACTTGTTGTCCCTTCAAAACTCATCTACCATCTAGATTTCATTTGAGGGGGTCACGATAAATACAGCTCAGACTAGAAATGTGTATTTACACCGTTTCTCAGACAGGATTCATTCAGACAGCAGGAAGTGGCAACAGCGGCAAAATCTCTCATGCAGCAAATGTTTTACCGTTGAAAAAAAATCTGTCTGAAGAGAAAACCAGTATTAGTTTCCACCAAAAAAAGGATGCAGTTTGTGTGTTTGAAGGAGGTGGGGGTTGAATTGAATACTTTTAATATTAGAAATGAAGCGCAAGATCCTGTTCTTCCCTTTTTATCTGACAGAGGTCCTTTTGCATTCAAGCAGTGTGGGAATGAAGTTTTAACAGCTAGCTTGTAACATCACGCACTGATATCTAATGAATCCATTTTATTGTATATGTCCGTAACGAAATAAAGAATAATATTCCATACTTTAATATTGTCAACAAATTTCAAGAAAAGTCCAATAATTATATTTGTAGTTATTGTTGTTGGCACCTAGCAGTTGTCAGGGAGTTAGAGCGTCTTTAGCTTTACGGTTTCATATGTTTGCAATCCAGGGCGTTGACAAAAATGAAACTTGCAAAACTATGTGGGGAGCTGAGGGAGTTTCCCTTTTGACTCTCGTCCTCCTCCTGACCTAACATCAGCTAAAGGGAGGTGTGTGTGTGTGTGTGTGTGGAGCCACAGTCCTCTGTAGCTCTGTATCGCACTAAACTCTGAGCCCGCACACTTTTTAGTGGCCAATCAAGGATTTGATTTTAATCCCCCTTGTAACTGTACACCCGGCCTACGCTCCAACTTCTGTTTCACTGGGACTTTAAGTATGACTTAAGCGGTACATTATAATAATTATATAATACTGAAATTAGATATGAGATCATGTTCCATAAGTGGACCAAACTGCAAGTTCACTCAAAATTCTCTACGGCTGGCAAATCTATTCCAGTGATTACTATTACAGCTGTTATTGAAGTGGTGATATTGGCAAACTGTTAGAAAAGGATAAATTAACGTGTGACACAAATCTCACACACACAGTAACAATTCACTGCAGTAACCAGTTGATCACTTTGATAAAAATCTATGCAGGGCAAACGCATGCACCAAAGCATGTATGTCCTTCAAATATGACACACTGAACCATACACTCACAACATCTCTCACACACACACACACACACACACACACACACACACACAGCATTAAAAAGAGTAGGAATGTCCATGCAGTCACAGGGTTCAGCTCCTGACTCTGAGCCACATCACTGAGAACAGTTTTTGTGTCCATCCGCAGGCTCAAAGCAGAGGAAATGTCCAGCACAAGTCCAGCGAGTCCAAAGAAAGAGAGGCATGGGGAGCCGGTGACTCCACAACACGGCTCTGTAGGAAAGTCATTAGATCACACAACAAGACTTCATCAGCACCTTCATCATAATCCTTCCCACTGGAACCAGTGTGTCAGTGCAGTGTCCCGTAGGCATGCTCGCTAACGCTAACTAGGGTGCAGAGATGGTGGCGCTGTGATCGTCCAGTTGCAGACGAGGAAAGTGAATATCACAGTTTAAGCTAAGCTGACACAGCTAGCACACAGGGAAATGTCTGCTGCTGCTCCTTAAAGTTTAAAGAAACACACCCATGGTTCTGCCCCGTATATCAGTGTATGTTACTGTCAGCAGTTTTCCAAAGAGTAATTTACTTTTAGTTTTTTTTGTTAAATTTAGCTTTTCTCCAATCAGCCACTGTTTTAAGTTCATTTCAGGGGACACGTTCCTTCACAAACAGTTGCCACAAATACTCACTGGAGCACCAAATGTGGATTAATCCGCCGCTGAAAATAGTTCCCAAACAAATGCACTTTTTTCCTACTGTCCCAGTAACGTTTCTTAAGAACTAAAGTGGCCAGCTGCTTTAGGAAATTATTGAGCTTAAAAAAAACAATATATTTGTGGGCTGTTTTCAGTTGGAACCAGTGGGCTTGGAGCTAAGGGTCGGGAATTCAAAGTATTCAGAGACTAACACATTGTTAGTTTGGGTCTTTTCCTGGAATGTGTTGACAATAAGAAAAATATAAAATACTACGAGGGATAACAGCAAGTAGATTTAAAGCGTAATGAAAAAAATGCAGCCAGTGGCTCCGTGGAAGGTAATGTGATTGGGATTTGTAGTTCATGACATAAAGCATGATGAAGCAGTGGTTGTAATTTAATTAAAAAGGGTCTTTCAGAGCCACAGGCAGGGTAATAATACTGCATCCAGGCTTATGGCCGATCCAAAGCCTCAACCTCTCACATGAAGCAGTGGAACGTTTTGCTTTGGTAACCAAACTTCTCATGTCCCTCACTTCCTCCTTCCCTGGTCATGTGACTCATCCCAGAGCCAATAGGCTAAAAGTGGAAGGGTGGGTGCAGTTGGTGGTAGTAAGGGGAAGTATTAGAGGAAAATGAAGAGCTGTCTCTCCTGAGGGCTAAAGGTCGATGCCTTTAACCAGCGAGGCTTCCAGTGTGACGGGGAAGTCGTGGAGTGTCTCCAGGACTCCGATGAGGGCGTTGACGGTGGTGCGGTCTCTGAGCAGAGCAATGTCCTCGTACATCCGCGGGATCACCGGGCATTCCACTAGCAGGGGTAGCCACTGGGGCAGCAGGCGGTCTCTGCACAACAAACAGTGAGATAACGTTTCTACACTGGGTGGCAGTAGGATGCCTATATAGTGCATACAAGCATCTGATATCTGTTTTCTGCCACACTGCCATGTTAAGAGTTTGGAGCAGCAATTGAGACTCGGCTGTGTGTTTGTTGCGTCTCCTCCAGAGAGTTGAGGTCTCGCCTATTTTTAACAGCAGAAACGGTGAAAATTATCTTTTGACATCATACCAGCAACATTACTACAGTTTTGATGTCTATATCGGTTGAAAATGTCACAGACATGGTAAAAACACTTCCTGTTTCCTTTTCAAAATAAAAGCCCTCTGCTGTCTTTCTGTGGACATAATCAATTCATAAAATTATTTCTGTACCAAGCTTTTGATTGTGGATTGTTATTATTCACAAATGAGCACGCGATTTTTAACCTTTTTATGACATTTATAATGAAATCAAACATTATGGCAATTATTGAATGCAAACTATGTAGAAAAAAGGGCCGGCAGCAACGTTGTCTGTGTGGTCGCTGCACGAGAGACGCAGCAGCTCAGCGAGGGTGAGTTAGATTCTCTAGGCCCCTGAAAACCTCTTTTGTCGGTCAGCTTCTTACCATAACTGATATTTTCAGCCAAAGTTCAAACAGCTTGGGATATTATCACAAGGGATTTCTATTTCTGTCTGTGCTGTTGTCTCCGATACATTTCTGTTCTGTGGTTGGATCCTGATTGGACCCTAAACACTCATATACACTCATCATACTATGTCCAAATATAATGTATGTCAATAGGACATATTGGATCATGAATATCTCTCTGTTCATTAAATGTGTAAATATAGTATATAAATCGTCTCTGACTTGACATGACTCTTTGGTGTGTGTGAATATTTTTATATCAGAGTTCCTTCTAGAAAAATGGCATATTGTCTTGAAATGCATTTTCTAAAACATAATTCATACATTTCCGCCCCTGTTCTTGGTGAACTCTCTTTACATCACAGAATTATAAACCGTAGGTAGGTGCAGCAGTGCTCTCTTAAAACGTACCTGGCTCCGAGGCAGACCAGCAACTGGAACTTCCCGTCCTTGCCGATGTTCCTGGGGGTGGAGTTGATCGCGTTGACGTAGCGACAGAGTGATTGACAGGTCATCCCCAGGGGCTCCGCAGTCTCCTGGAGGTCTCCCATCTGGTCAGCTGACTCCATGTAGGCAACAGCCTTCTCTGCAGAGGGAAGAGGGACGACATGTTTCCCAACACAACGTTCTGCAAATCATTCATTTTGTCCCAACATAAAATACGAATCAGTGTGCAGCTCCTTCTCTTTTTACATATAAATCAATTTCTGAACTAAAATACATAAAAAACATACACGATGGTGCTGCATACACATTGACAAAATCTGGTTCAATACATAAAATTCGACTTTAAAAAAAATTACTAAATGAACACATTTTCCCCCACAAATCACTTAAAATGTGCCAAATTAAATAGCTCATGTTATTGTCAGCAGATGGCGCTGTCCCTCCACACTCACCCACAAAGTCCCACACAAACACAGTCTTCTGGAAGAGCCGCGCTGACTTGAAGCCATGGTGGAAGAACTGTTCCAGAGCTGCCACCAAGCTGTTCTCTCCACACAGCAGGACGGTGAGGCTGCCTCTCTGCATCCAGAACCCCAGGAGACACAGAGAGAACAGAAATCAGTTTCCTTTACATAAACTCTACCTCATCCATGGGATTTAAAACAACTCTGGGTCTACATCTGTTTCTGTTGACAACAGAAACAGTAATATAGAAACTAATTATATAAAGAAAAAAAGCCTGTGAATAGTGTGGAAACAAGTTGAGAACAATAATATTAGCAAACTGTTGACATGAGGTTCATAACCACTACATGTTAACTTGAATTACTTCTTTTCACGAAGAACACCATTGTTTTGCTGTCTTTGGTCACGACTAAAGCTAACAAAAAAATTCTAAAAACTAAGGTAACACTAAATGAAATGTCCCTGCTAACTACAGGTGACTGTTCTTAGTCATGCGATCGCCACTTCTTCAGACTTTGGTGCTGGTTAGTGCTAAAATAGTGCCTCGTTTCTACCAAACTCCACCAGTTGGGATCTACTTTCCGCCCCTGAACTTGATCCTGCAGTTTGAGCTGGTTAACAAAGAAAATCGGAGAGAGGATGACACAGCTGACAAAAACTGTTGATGCCATAAATCTTTACGTGGTCCTGTGAGATTTGTAGTTTTGTAGTGTGGCAGGAGAGAATTTCACGCAGCCCTTCGAGGCAAAAACTGCCTGTGACTACATGGAATCAGTGTTGTCTGGTTCACAGCCTCTTTCAGGGCTGCATGCATTGCCCTTTACTCCATCACTCCTCTGACAAGAGGGCACTTATTAAAGTGAGGCCTGCACTGTTAGACCAGCACTTGAGCACTCAGCACTGAGTAAAACATAATGAACACAGTCAGATGGAGATGGAGAGAATTACATCCACACAGTCTGGTGATGTTTAGAGAAAGTACAGCAGTGATTCAAATAATACAAATCTGTTAATTCATCACCGATTCTGAGAAGGAGATCAGTCGCTCACCTCTTTCTCTGGCTTGTGGAAGTGTTTGACAATGTTGTTTACAGCCTCCCCGATGGCTTCTTGGATTTGGGCTGAAGTCGGTTCTGGAATTAAGAAAACGGCCGTGTTGATATACAAGCAGAGAGAAGCATGGCTTCCCCCTCTTAGGCATTTTTTATGCTTTTTCATGCTGAACGACTTATTTCCAAGAAACATATGAATGTATGAATGAAAAGAAGGTGGTGATTTTGTGTGATTCTTTGTGGAGAAACTCAGTTTTACAGATCTATTGATTAAATCAACAAGTCCAACAACAACGTAGGAATATTAGTTGACTAAGAATTTCTTTGGTCAAGGAGAGCCCTACAGAGAAGATCTCTGACAGTCTCAACAACCATTATGAGCATGACCTCACTGCTATATGACACACAGGACACCGAGTATTTTACAAGTTCATTCCAGTATTTGTAGACTTTAAAGTCAAGGGTTTAGTCATTGTCAGACCATCATTTCATTCCTGACAGAGACAGAGCTCTGAAATATTGAGTCTAAAGTGAGCTACTGGAATTA
Source organism: Anarhichas minor (assembly GCF_050575085.1). Taxonomy (NCBI): domain Eukaryota; kingdom Metazoa; phylum Chordata; class Actinopteri; order Perciformes; family Anarhichadidae; genus Anarhichas; species Anarhichas minor. The sequence goes on from NW_027466501.1 coordinate 3,124,951, forward strand.
TTATAGACCGCTCCAGTGTTTTAATCATTATCAATCAATAACTCATACATTTCAAAAATTATTCTTCTCTAAAATTTTAATTTAGATGGTGCTAAAATAATAAGCTCAAAATAAAAAAGTAATAAAAACATCACTTAATTCAGTTTCCTTATTATGTCTTTAAAAGACAGACAAAGACAATTACTAATTGATATTATTCATTAGAAAATGAATAATTTTCCTCTACGTTAAACATAACGAGAGCTGTCTGAACCGGTTTCTCAAGATGATCTACAGACCTTGTGGGCAGTTTAATGTAGGAACTATTTTCATTGTGCCACGCTTCACCCGTCAACCGTATCACCGCTGTTGCTATTGCTAGCTCCCCTAGCACCACTGAATTAGCCAATGTTACAGCTCAGTCAAGGAAGACACCATTAATGTTTACACCGTGCGCTGTCACAAGCACGAGCCTTTTGTCCGTGAGTAGATGCATGCATCCTTCAGTGATACAGTTGGCTGGTGTAGTTGGGTAGAAAAAAAAAAAAAAAACAGCTTACTACAAGATCTGTGGATTATCTTGAGTAACCGGTTCATGAATTCTGGAAAGAGACATTGCTGTTAGGTTTCTTAAATGGATTTTTTGGCTCTTTGAGCACAAGTGTCCACGAGTTCCATTATATCGGAGAGGAATCAGACATCTCTACGGCCGATATCTCCAACACTTGGCAACTAACACCAAAACTATCTAGATTGTTAAATAGCACTACAGGTGAGAGGAAATGTATTTAGTTTTGATTTTGGGGTGAACTTAAAATTGCTTTTTTAAAAGTCTATTATTACTCTGGTGCCACATTCTGGACAGCCTACTGAAACAGCTTTTATGTTGTGATATAACTATAAAGCTTTATCTCATGGGTCGGTATAATTACCAAATTGCAGTATCCTGTAAATAACTATGTAATTTGGTATTAATTATAGGAAGTTAATTATATTTAAAGTCAGTTAAAAATGTGTTAGTTACGTTTTTGTTGTTTTGTTGTTTCTTAAAATAAAAAATGTAATCCAAGTAAGTAATTCATCATTTCGGTGGGGCTATGGGGATTTAAAACCAGAGTGGGTCTACAGCAGTGAGTGTTTGCAGAGCTGCATGCGAGTCCTGACAGATACTCACTGTATCCTCGTCCAGACAACGACGTGATGTTGATGCGTCTGGTCTGGGATGGCGAGCGCTGCAGCGGGGGTGTACGGCAGCCTCTCCCAGAATCCTCCTCTCCGCTAGGCACCGCCAGCTCACCGATCAGGACCCTCTCCAGGCTGCCGTCGTCCACACCCTTACCGAGCCACCGACCACATGGAAACCTGGAGGGGTGGGAGACAACAGAGGGCTGAGGGGTTTAGAGGGATCTGTTTTCGTTGATAACAGATCCCTCCCCCATGCTTCATATTCACGTGGTGTGTATATTTTAGGAAACTACAAAAAACTCAAAGGAAGTTAAAAGGTTTCTGGAACCGAGAGTCATTTTTCTAAAAAAAGAAAAGGGAGATATTACTGAGGAATTTATATTTATGATAATTTGGTTATTGTATGTCTAAATCAAATGCCAGAATCTTGAAAACCTATTCACCAATCTCTCCGGATTGTCCGTAAATTTCATGGCAATCTGATAATTGTCGAGATAAGAAACAACCTCATGGTGGCGCTTGAGGGAGAGTCAGAGGTTTACCAACATCAGTAGGATTAATCATCTGCGGATCATGAATGGCTGTAAAAAATGTCACTTCATCAGATAGCTGTTGAGATATTTCAGTGTGGGTGGTGGACACCCGGAGTGACCGAGCACAGCAGACAACACACAGCACTCCACTCCACTCACTTGTATGTGTGTCCTGTGATCTCGTTGCGCACCATGACACAGTCCACCAGCCATTTAGCCAGCAGGCCGGCGTTATCGTGTCCCAGCTGCACCGTGGTCAGCTTCCCCAGGTTCTGACACTAAACACAGACACACAGGGAGGACAAAACCGAATGAATCGAATACTGCAACATCAAACCCTACTATATATACTTTATCAGTGTACAATCAACTGATGTACAAAGGACTGATATTACTGCTGCTGTTTTTACTATCTGACAATATGTCACTATCTTTAACAAAATCAAAGCTATTTTTATAACGTCGTTCGGTGTTTCACTGTGGGAATCGCCTCGGCGTGAAACAGGGAGCTTACGGTGTGCACCTTTCATGAAACGACATACCAAAGGATGTTGCCCCACGGGCTTCTCCCCAAAGCCTAAATAAACTTTAATAGTAGAAAACGCCTTACCCTTATCTACCAATTCTTGCAAGAAACACAGCAGGTCAACCACTGAACACTGAAAAGGAATGGTGTGCCTCAGCTGGCACCACTCCTCAAAAACCTACCATTTACCACTGTAAAGAGAGCGAGTGGAGGCGGCCCTTACACTCTGAATGGCGTCAATGACCCGTGCAGGCAGGCCTGCCGTTCAGGTTCCACCTCTCACGGGCCAAGCCCAGAGCACTACCCGGTCTGTGAACCTTAGAGTAG